>NC_056732.1:1317092892-1317392892 GCF_019279795.1 Protopterus annectens
AGAGCAGGTAAACATACATTTAATGAAGTGGTATCTTTATGACCCACTAGAGCTGAACTTTATTTTTTCAGCAGTTGGAGAGCATAGTTGTAGTACAAGATATCAATGGGGTCATGAGAAGTTGAAATTTTCTATGTAATAAATTTAGACAAATTACTGGGGTTATCAGAAAACATCGGGCCATTTTAACAACAGATGAAAATATTAAATGAATAGTAGCTAAACCTTTATTTAGATACAAAAGTAAAAAAAATCCCTTAAGAAGATGTTATGTAGTTAAAGGATCAACACTAACTTGTATAATGGAAACTGTAAAAATTGCATGACCATGTGGGGACTGTAACTTCTGTGAGTATCTGGACACCACAGGTCAATTTTTACATCCTGCTACAGGCAAGAAATATACTTTTAATATAGAAGCGAATTTGTAGTAGTATAAATAATAGTTTATTTAGTCCACTGTGTAGTTCGCTTTATGTGGGAAGACCAATAGACGATTGAAGGATAGGATACAAGAGCACCTATATAATATAAGAATGGCTTGCCCCATGAATGCTGTTGCAAAACATGTCATGGTAACATCTGTAGATCATACTTTTAAATTTCTGTGTATTGATGCAGTACAACAAAGTTCTCAGATGGGTGATGTTAAAAATAAAGCTGAGTTAAGGTAAACTAAATGGATTATTAGGTTACGTACAGATACTGGTAAAGGGTTGATAGGGAATGTACCCTTAAAGCCCTTACTAAAGATTATGCGTCTTTTAAATAATTGTAATTAATGATATTTTATTCAGCTATTTGTAGATTACTAGTAAATCATGTCATGATTTTTTTTTATTTTTTTTTTCATTTATAATTATATACATATTTAAGTTGTCTCCATGCTTTTATGTTTTACACGTTTTCACAACCTTAGTGGTTTGTATTTAATTGTTAGTAGTAGTGCTGTTTATTATATGCAGTTTTTCACTTATGCCATTATGATTGTTGTGTATAACTAGGATTTTAAGTATTAAGCATTATTATTTTAGAATTTTTATGTGTTCTTAAATTAGTCACTTTAGAAGGTGCGTATTCCTTTAAAACAGTAGTGTGTGGTGAGACTAATACATTTTAACTTGAGGAGTGGATGTCGGCATCATTGGTGTGTTACTGTTATTGGTCCATTGTACTTTAAATTTTATTTATATATGTACTTCGATTTTTTTATGTTTTTTGGTCAAGAAGCAGAGTGTTTACCTGCGAAAGGGCTTACCATAATAAACGTATTAACCCTGGCCGTGTTTCGGTTTGCTCTTTGTTGGTTTATCTTGGAGATGAGTAGACGGATTTTAAATTAACCATTTGTCGTCATAGGTTCATAGGTTCATACTAGGCTATCTGCCCTAGGGCATTTATAAGCCTAGCCAGAATGTGTTTGGCTTTCGCCACCCATTTTAAATTTATTTTGCTATGCCCTTTTTCGAGGTTAGTATACTGTGCCTCTGTCTAACACAGAAGTGATACCCGGGGTAAACCTACGATCTCCCATCCACTCATCAAGATTCCTCTTGAAGAGAGTCAATGAGGGACTCTGCCTAACCTGGACTGGGATTTTTATTCCAGAGTGAAGGGAGCCTCTGGGTTATGAATCTGTCCCTCCAGCATGTCCTATTTATTTCAGTGCTGAGGTTCTTGCTGGTATTGTCTTTATTTGGAGCTATTATAATAATAAGTATGTCATTAGTACATACCCATGTTAAAAGATTTCAACATACAGAAGGTAGTATGACATACATAAAACTGAAGTGAAACATGGAGACTATTACATTGATGTCAATTGACGCTCCAGTGCAGTGTTCAATTAAAAAAAGTCTTGCATAGTGGTTTGGATGTCTGACTAATCAAAAATCAATTATGCCAGGAGACTGCAGTATTGTCAATATTCTTAAAGTAGTAAGCATTAAGCAGGAAAAAATACATTTTATAAAAATCAGGAGTGGATGCATTTGGATTAAAAAAGAAAGAACAAAAAAGTTACCAAACGTTTGGGCACTGAGGAACCCAGCTATTTTAAAGTATACTTTTCTTAATATAAAGAATAACAGTTTTCCAGGATAAATTAGGTTTTTATCTCCAGTGTCACTGAATGTTGTCATATAGACACAGAATATCATCAGATCATACCAAAATTGGGATTGCTGTAGTAGGGAAGAAAAATAGTTATAGACAGGAATTCTTTGAAAATATTTTCAAAATGTCAGTTCAAGGACATTAATAAAGAATCGGATACTAAAGTACTGGGAAGGTAATAAGAATTTAGCTGTATTCATTCTTTCACCTACTGGATCAAAAACAAAAGCATCCTACTCAACTCCAGCAAAACCGAAACCATATAAGGAAGTAACCCATCTCTAAACTTTTGTCTGTCCACCTTGACAGTACAGGAAAAAATGTTAACTCCCTTCTATTTGGGACAATAAAATATTCCCCATTAGTACTGTCTTCATGTTGCTCGATCTGATCCAGTCGATCAAAAAACAAAAAAAAAAAAGCCAAAATAACTGTTGGTAAACCTTGGAGGTATGTTTTTAAGGGGTCAACCCCACCCCAGAACTTAATTATGCCTGCTTTGAGATCATTCAACAGTGGAGCAAAAAGAGAACTTCACTGTTGGCAAAAGTTGTTTCCCCCAAATTTCCTAAATTGCATGGCACTAAGTGCCTTCGATCTACTGACACATTCACAGGGCACAAAGTCAACAATAAGGCAAGGCAGTAATGTTCATCGTGTTTCACTGTTGCAGTCATTACTCTTGGGTTATCCTGCTGGCAGGCTACCCGCAGTCGGCCAGAATTCCAAAGTCTAGGTCCGGCGTTGGTTGCTGTCGCCTCTTCTCTGACGTCAGTGCGCCAGGGGTATAAAAGATGCAACCGACGCCGTTTTCTTCAGTCTTTCTTGCCGCGCTGTGCCCGAAGCAGAAGCAGTTCGCAAGTGCCGGTCGGCCGACTCCTGAGATTTTCAAATTTCAGAACCGAAGTCTTCATTAAAGCTAAGTACCCCATTGGGGAAACTTTTTTCTTGCTCCAGTCCGATGTCAGAAAAAGTTAACAAATTGTATTCCTTGTGGGAAGCAAATACCTCATAAGGATTTCCACTCTTACTGTATTCCTTGCCTAGGCCCTGATCACAACGTTGCTAGCTGTCGGTTTTGTGCTAGATTCAACCAGCGCACTATTAAGCGTCAGTTTGATTTTGCATTTCATTACTTTGGCCGAAGATTTAATTATACAATGCCGTTGGACCAGCCGACGACCGGAGCTTTCAAAAAACGCAAGTACAAGGAAAAGGATAGGCATCCAAGGTCCAAAACCGACGACGAAGCCTCTACTATGCCACTCGCCAGTTCTCAGTGAGGTGCTTTTGCAGCCCCTGGCGCCCGCTACCTCAGAGCCACAGGCCGCTTCCGACTCCCACGTGGAGCCATCTGGGCCTCTGGATACTCAAGGTATTGGACACTCGGAAATCATTCCCTCAGATGGGTCCGGAGCCGCTGAGCAGGCATCGGCTTCTGAGGGTGTCTTCAGACCTACACAACTATATATTAAGTCATCTTCAGCTTCAAAGACTAAAGCAACTCTAAAGACAAAGAAACAAGTGCAGCATTCTCCTGCTCAGACTTCCATGCCTAAAAAACAGATGCTCAAAATGGCCGAAGACCTAATTACTTTGATCAGGGGTTCCCATCCCCCTCCTGATAAGAGGCCTAGGCAAGAGACCGAGTACCTTTCTTCTGATCAGGTTTCTATTTCCTCTGATTCCTCTTCTGAACAGGATTACTCCATGCCTCCTTATGAGGATTCTGATGCTGAAGAATCCATTCCTTCAGCCTCTCCTCCTGAGGATTATTCTTTTGGGGAAACCCTGCATACCATGAGGGAGCATTTCCACTGGGAAAGCCAGGATTATTCTGAATCTAAGAAAAGGCTCAGGGACTTTCTGCTACTTCCTCAGCACAGGCCCCTTGCTATTCTCTAGACAGATGGGGGGGGGAGTCTACACCTCTGCTACCCTGGCTGTAAGGGCTTTAAATTGTCAGTTTCATATGCTTAAATATCAGCAATATTTAATGTCACTGCTTAAACAGAAATTGTTGACAAATACTGAAAGTACAGAAAATAAGGAATTGTTGGATTTATTGCATGCAACTGAACAAGTGGGGAGGCATACATTGCAATGTGGTTATGATTCACTGGAGGCCTCTTGCAGGGCCGCTGTTACAGGTACTGTTATTAGAAGGCATGCTTGGTTAAAGGAACAGAATCTGCCTGATCATGTTAAAGCAAAACTAATAGACTGCGGTGGTGGTGGTGCTGAGGTAAAGTTGTCGCCTCACAGTTAGAAGTTGCCTGTTCGATCCTCAGTTAGAGCGTCTTCTCTGTGGTGACATGCGTGAACGGGCGTTGCGGTGGTGGTGCTGCGGTAGCGTTGTTGCCTCACAGTTAGACGTTGCCCGTTCGATCCTCAGTTAGAGCGTCTCCTGTGTGGCGAAATGAGTGAACGGGCGTTCCTTCGTTGAAGGTTGTGCGTTAGGCCCTGCAAACCAGCACGTAAAACTCTACTGCCAATCATTAGTGGACCGGAGTTCTGCTGTGGCGACCCCTAACCGAGAAAAAGCCAAAAGACACAAAACCTTTACAGCATGATACTTTGTCTGGCACTAAAGCAGAACAGGTGTTGAAAAAAATGGAGGATAAAGCCAAATCCATGCAGACAGTCAAGGATTTCTTACAGGTACAGCCACCCAGGTTTAGCAGGAACTGGCCTTCAAAAAATTGGTCCTTTCCAGTGTCAGACAGGCCGCAAAGAGGCAGATGCAGGCGTCCAAGAGGCAGATCTCAACCCCAAGGCACATACAGGCCTAAACAATGCGGTGCTCCTACCTCCAAAAGCGGAGAAGACAAATCACAGCCTTACAGGAAACAGTCCCAATGACTTTCCTCTACCAGACCCAAGCACTTTTCGTTTGGCAGCCCCGTTAGGGGGAAAACTAGCACTTTTTTCATCAAATTGGCAAGTGGTTACCCAAGACAAATGGGTCATGAGCATAGTGTCCCAAGGCTACAGGTTCCACTTTCACACTCTACCAAGGTCAAAAAGTATGCCAGACCTGCCACACAATCAATGGGCAGAGGCACAAAAACAAATTACAGCCCTCATGGACATGAGGCCCATTCAGCAAGTACCACAACACGAGCAGGGGCAAGGATTTTACTCCAGACTTTTTGTAGTACCCCGAAAGGACAAAACCTGGAGACCAATACTGGACCTGTCTATACTGAATACGTTTCTGAAAGTTCCAAAATTCAAGATGTTGACTCTACAGCAGCTACTGCCCATGCTGGGCAAGAAGGCTTGGCTCGTAACTTTGGACCTAAAGGAGGCATACCTACATGTCCCAAACAGACAATCTTGCAGAAGATTCCTCAGATTCATAGCTGGCTCAGTGCATTACCAATTCTCTGCACTGCCCTTTGGCTTATCTACTGCGCCCAGGGTCTTTACAAAATGCCCGGCACCAGTAATTGCGTTTTGCAGACAAAAAGGAATTCAAATATATCCCTACTTGGACAACTGCCTAATTCAAGCAGAGAACAAAGATATTCTACAACATCTGGCGTTTGTAAAAAGATTACTAATTGGCCTAGGGTACGCAGTAAACGAAAAGAAATCAAAACTAGTGCCCTCTCAAGAGATAATATTCCTGGGTGCAAGCTTAAATACAACTGCCCAGATGGCTTATCTCATGCCAGACAAACAAAAACATCTGACTACTTACTTCGACATTGGCAACAAAAACCCACTTATCTGCAAGGAATATCCTGCAGGCCTTGGGTTTCATGGCGTCCTGCATTCTACTTATTCCATATGCCAGACTGCATATGAGGAAACTACAATGGTATCTAAAAAGTGTTTGGACTCAGCATTGCCACAGCCTGGAGACAGTAATTGCACTCATTCCCTGCCTACAACAGGAATTTCGATGGTGGGCAGAAGCCTGTCACCACAGCAAGGGTCTACCATTCAGTCTACCCACAGCCAGGCAAACACTGACAACGGATGCATCAGATTATGCCTGGGGGGGCCCATATGGCAGGAAAATGTATTCAAGGCACATGGCCTGCAAACCAGATGCATCTTCACATCAATCAAAAAGAGATGCTAGCTGTTCAAAATGCCCTGACAGCTTTCAAGGACATGCTTCATCCAGGACAGTTACTGATAAAGACAGACAATACTACTGTCATGTGGTACATAAACAAAGAGGGAGGTACACATTCCTACCCCCTCTGCAGACAAGCAATGACCTTATGGGACACAGCATTGGCTTTCCAAGTTCACCTGCAAGCACAGTTCTTGCCAGGAAAAACAAATACTCTGGCAGACGATCTAAGCAGAAACCTCATGGATCCCCACGAATGGAAACTGGATCCACAAGTCTTCAGCATGATAATAAGGAAATGGGGATGTCCAGACATAGATCTATTTGCCTCCCCACACAACTACCAATTGCAGAGATTTTGCACAAGGATTTATCACAAGCAAGCATGGAAAGTGGACGCCCTATCCTTCAGCTGGAAAAATCTAACAGTATATGCCTTTCCTCCACTGCCTCTCCTTCCCAGGGTACTCCTAAAGGTCAGACAAGAGAAGCCAAAAATGATACTGATTGCACCAGACTGGCCACGCCAGCACTGGTACCCAATCCTAAAGAGCTTGTCTCAAGGTCCAGCATGGATATTGCCTCAAACTTCTCCCTTGCTGACCCAACAAAACAATCAGCTCCTGCACAGCCAACTCAGGACCCTAAATCTGGCAGCATGGCAGATATTGTAGCCAATCAGAACACTCATGTTTCAAAAGCTGTCTTGGATGTTATTTTAGAGGCCAGGAGGCCCAGTACCAGAAAATGTTATGCAGACAAATGGAAAAGATTCTGTGCTTGGAACCAGGAACAAGGCATTGATACGTCCATACCAAATATCCCTCAGATTTTACAATACTTAACTGAGATGCTGAACAAAGGCCTTTCTTTCTCATCAATTAAGATTCATGCCTCTGCCATTTTAACCCATTACAATGCAGAACCACCTATTTTTTCTCATCCCTTAATAAGGCAGTACCTCAGAGGGGCCAAAAACATTAGGCCTCCAAGGAGAGCACCAATTCCAGCCTGGGACCTCAATTATGTTTTGGAAAAACTCACACTACCTCCTTTCGAGCCAGCATCAACAGCAGATATAAAATTCTTATCCTGGAAAACAGCTCTGCTCCTAGCAATAACCTCTGCAAGGTGAGTCTCGGAGTTACAAGCACTCATGGCTGTGGAACCTTTCCTCATTTTTCATCCAGACAGGGTTTCTCTGAGGACAAACCCTACATTTATGCCTAAGGTGGTGTCCAGTGTGGCCCTCAACCAAACCATTCACCTGTCTACCTTTTATCCAAATCCACAGAACAAGGGTGAGAAAATTCTACATTCTTTGGACATACACAGACAGCTACACTTCTACTTGGACAGAACTAAAGCCTTCAGAAAGACTGATCAACTTTTAGTGCCATATGCTACGGCATCACAAGGAAAGGTTATCTTAAAACAGACTATTTCTAAATGGATAGGCCATTGCATCCGTTTCTGCTATTTTCAACATGGCAAATCAGTGCCTAAGGGCATCAGGCCTCATTCCACCAGAGCAGCAGCCACTTCAGCAGCCTTCCTCAGAGGAGTACCAACCAATGATATCTTGAAGGCTGCAACCTGGAGTTCAGTGCACACCTTTACAAAGCACTACCACTTACCTCTATACTCGAAGTCCAGAGCAGGCTTTGCCACTACAGTCCTGTAGGGCCTCTTAGCCTCTCCTAATCCTATTTAGTCCATTCACCCATCCTCAGCTTTGGGATTCAACCCAAGAGTAATGACTGCAACAGTGAAACATGATGAACATAGTACAGTTGTTCACCTACCATAAATGTAGATGTTCGAGTGTATTCACTGTTGCAGTCCAGGTTACCCACCCACCATCCCCATTTTTCTTCACTGGGTCTATCTGCACTACTCTATCCTATACAACCTATTGGGTGTATTTGCTTGAAGATTAAGGAAATGTAATTTCTGTGCATGCATTTTTATTGGCATATTTTTTCAGCCTACTAATTTGGGGGCACCTGACATGTGGGGCAAGGAAAACTGAAGAAAATGGCGTCAGTTGCATCTTTTATACCCCTGGCGCACTGACATCAGAGAAGAGGCAACAGCAACCGACGCCGGACCTACACTTTGGAATTCTGGCAGACTACTTCAGATATCTCAACTATATTCTGTACGAGGCTACCGTTGGGTTGAAGACCAAATTTATGGCAATACCAGAAGAACCAGAAAAAAAAAGCAAGAGTTGCAAAGGACTACAGACTATTATCTATTCTGTTATGGCTTATTAAAAGTGGTCAGTCATTTTATTTGTAAACAAAAGCATGGGTTTGTAGCAGGAAAGCTACTGAAACAAGAAGTCATTGACTGCAGATGGTAATCCTAAATATAAACTGATCAAAATCAAGTTTTAGCATCCACATTTTTAGATACAAATGTAGATATAAATGCATGGAAGGGGTGTGACAAGTTCAGCATCAGTTCATGCATACAGCTTCTCAGAGTCTTCATACTCAAGGACAATGATCAAATCAAAATACAGTGTCTTCTAGTGTGTCTGTAAAATAGGGTAAGGAATTGTCCTTTTAAGTGTAAATCAGAAACCAGATGCTCATACATGCTGTAGTCCAATGTCAGCAAGTTGTTGTTTTATGTACGTGGATGATCTAATTTTGACTCCAGCTAAAGTAAATTCTTATGCGAAGATCTTTGACAGAGTGAACAATCTTAAATGTTATAGGTTATATAGTTACTGCGGCACAATCCAAACAGTTGCTGTTTAATGTAAGTACCAGTTGCATTTCCAGATAAGAGATTTAATAGTTTACATATTACAATTTTGGGGAAATGGTATTACTCTGTTTACTGTAGAAACTAGGTGATATATTTATTTTCAGGACAATGGCAATACTGATACCAGATATCAATGTAATTCTAGACAATACATATATGTTTAGGGTACTGTATTTTCAGAAATGTGTTATTTTATGGCACAAATAAGTTAATCCTTCACAATAAAACAAAATTATGGAGGAAGAGTCGCCAGGAAACCCGTGGATCCAGGAATCTGGTTTGGTCAGTTTTCAAGGTAAACATTTTGATACATAGATATATACAGTAGAGCAGAAATTCAGAGTTGTACATGAATGGGAATTCAAATGTATAATGCCCAGTCCACAGTATCCACGGTCCATTTGGTAGCTGGAGATAGCAGTCCTTAGGAATCAAACAAGGCAGATCTGTAGCAGACGTATGTGGATTTCCACTCAGTTTTGGAGCATAAGAAGTCCTCTTTTACAGGGATCAGTCTGTCTCCAGCTCAACTGTTAGTGGAACAGAAGTTTAAAAAAGCAAATGATGTAGTTCAGCCAAATTACTGATGCCTGAAAGTCAGTTGAAAGTAGAAGGAAATAATGAAAGAAAATCTGTAGACAAGCAAATGCTGTCATGATAGAAACTGCAGAATGTCAGAACTGCAGGTTTGGAAACAGGACAAGTACATAGTCATGGGAAAGACTTGTATCCCAAAGCCAAATTCATTGATTAAGCATCTTTACCACAATCTTTTGTTATTTATAGGGAAGGTGGAGAATTGTTTAATGAGAAATTACAGATGCTATTATAAGAAAAATCATGTTGGAGTCAAAGAGTCAGGAAGAAGAGCAGCCAGAAGTGTCAGAGTCAGTACTGTAGCAAGAAAATAGGCACTGTGACAACTGTGATGGGCAACAGCCCTTTGGAACACTTCAGATAAAACTGTATTGCAGCATGAATTTTCTCAAAAGAAACATCAGAGGTCCAATGCTTATAGTCCTCCTAAGTAATTCCAGATACAGAAGATAATTAAAGAAGAAAGATCAGTATTATTGACTGGCCCAGAGTTAGAAATGTTAAGGACTAAGAAGTGTAATGTAATTAAGTTGTCGGTGTGTTCAGAAGATTTATTTTGATGTAAATAATCGATGATGCGCATAGTAGAGTGTTGATATTAATTGCATATGATTTGTACGATGTATTGCATACTACCTTATAAGTATATAGATACATATTTTATAGTTTAAAAGGGAGGTCTGTGTATAGGGTGTATACCTTTAATGCTAATGAAGTGTCTACAGTAATTTGCATGTCAAGCAGTCTATCTTTCTTCTAGAGCTATCATGATTTGGAGTACTCACCTCAGTGAGACTACACCACATTCCTGAGTATCTGTTATTTATTAAGCTTCATGATGTAACAGGTCCTTCAGTTTTTCTCCTGGGAAAACTAACTACATATTGGCTCATGCAAGCCATTTTTTATTTTATTTACCACACCTTGCTTGCCAACCATCGATCCTCCTCTTGTTGGTGTTCAGCCTGCTCAGTCTCTCTTATTGGGTTTTCCCAGGACATTGATAAGAGCTGACCAGAATGGCCGTCATACAGTCAGCCATGGAGGCTGTTTGCATTGTTGCAGACATAACAGTGAGGATATTTCTAATGAATCCCTAATACCACCCCTCTTGGATGATGAGAGCATGCACATTATTATAGGGCATCCTGTGCCTTCCTCATGTGTTTGCATGTTTCCACCAACTTACAATGAGGGCTACCATCACTAGCTTGAGATGAGAGCCCATGTCCATGGTCCTGGTCATTTTGGTGTCCTTCAGTCCCCCACTTGCATGGTGGCAGTCTGCCAGCAGGAACCACCACTCCTTCCCATCTGAATAGGTGACCTAGTGTCAGCTACTTACTCCCGTCCTCCCCTACCTGACTTTTCCTGTACATGATCCAGTATTTGAACTTCGGTCATCTGGGTCTAGAGCGTCATTCCTGTATACCACAGATCCAGCAAGTTATTAGATTTTTTTTTTGACAGAATCTCTTCACATAAAAATAGAAATGTTCTTCTGGACATCGAAAAAAATAAGGTTGTGTTTTTTTCCTGCAACTCCACAGCTCAACAACCTGAAACTATTGAACACAACCCATTGACTGAGGAGGGAGAACACATAGCACTTGCTTCCAGTTTTGCAGTCAGGAGGTTTGTGTGCTTTCAGGGTTTTTTTTTTTTTTGGGGGGGGGGGGGGGTACAAGTTATCATTCAGTGGAACTTCGAGCTATAACTCATGATGATTTATTCTATGCCCCAGACACTTGACAGGAATTTCCTGCTACACAACTGAGGAATATTTAAACTCTGTAGAGAAGAAAATAGAGACTTCAAAGCACAAAGTGTTAGAAAATAGCCATTTTGAGGAGATTTGCATGCCTTCATTCTTAAAAATGTCTTGAGATTTTAAATTCTCATTTGAATGAAGAGGTTCTGTATGGTCCTTCTGCAGCTGAGGTGCTTAAAAGGTTGTAGATTTTTCAGCCCTCCTTTTCTAGAGTAAACAATTTCCCCTTCTCCAATAACCAATTTAAGCAGCAAAGAGCCAGCAAACAGGGTCTTAAAAAGAAAGGAAATCCCTCCTAATAATCAAGGGCAGTTCTGTCAGTCAGCACAACTGTTAAGCTATTCAGGACCCCCCCACACCACCCAGGCAGACTTTCCATGTCATGTGACTTCATCTCCCCTTGTGATATCAGACTCTCTCAGGCAGCTGGGTTCTGAAGACAATCAGGGGTGCACTTTGCAGTGGGAGTCCCTTCCCAGATCTCTTAACTGTCCCCATTTTGAAGGAGTGTTCCTGTTTTAAGGCCTGATTTACCCCTCCACAAAATTCCCCTATTTATGGATCTATGTCCCTACTTTCAGGCTTGATGTGCCCCTTCCCACAGTTTTCTGAATATCCCTCATCACATGATTTTTAAAGCTGTCAACAGTAATTTAACGAAAGAGGAAACCTCTCCCTTTTTCTGAAGCAGAAGAAATTAACTTGTGTGGTAGAATTTTGCAATGCAGTTCATTAAGGTCCACAGATTGTACACTCTCTCTGATAGTATACTTGCATTTTCCATCATTTTTATCATTCTCTTGTTTTTAAGTATATTCCTGAGTAATATGCCACGTTTCTTATGGAAGTGGGTAGACCTACATGCTATTTGGTATTCAAATTTTATGTTAATTGGACATCCAGATTTTTAGCTGGATGTTCCTACTTTTCAAGGGGCTTTGTTCCTATTTTCAGTGTATGCAGCTTGAGAGGTATATCCCCCTCACCCAATTCCAGAAGGAACTGCATCTCTCCATTTCCTTCCAGCCTGCAACACGTCTCATGGAGTCGTAGAACCTGTGCCTCCCCCAATCTCTTAGGGAAAGTTTTTCCTTGTGTACTAGAATTTTTCTAGTTTCAAAAATAGAAGGGTCCTGGATCCTTCTTTTCTAAACCTTTTTGTCAAGATTTCAAAGTTCTAGATTTTCTCTCTCTACTCTCTTGCTTGCACCTTTGATTTCCCCTCTAGCTTTCATGGTAAAGCATAATCTGAAGGATGAGTATAATTACACCCCCATTGCAGTGTGTGTTCTCTCTGTCCATAAAATACTGAGGGTGCCAGGTGAATTTATAGAGCTCCATCCACTCAACATAGTTGGTTTTGAAGAGTGTTAGAGAGCTGTTTTGTTTAACTTGGAGAAGGAAACTTTTTCCATAGATAGAGGTTTCTCTGGGAGAGATACTGATCCTGACAACAGGTTATGTTTATATTACAGTGTAGATTCAGGTCTAGAGTGGGCATTTGTGGAGTTACAAGTTTTTCAAATATGCAAGTGATCGACCAGAGCAAGGTCATTTGCTGCACTGCAGGCCAGGCCAAGGTTGCCATGCGGAAGTCTGCAAGACAGAATAGAACACTAGGGCTTTTAGTCATTCTGTGTATTGTAGGGATCCCATGCCTGGTATTTTCTTTGTAAAGAAGCTCTGTCTCTGTAGTTGTGTAATATGTCTGGATAGTTACATGGCACAGAGGGCATTATATTCAGTTTATGGGCCCGATGAGGAAAAATTATACAGAGACAAGGGCGTCTTTTGACCTTAATGTTATGTGCTTAGTAATTGTCTCAGCAGGGAAAACACTTTAAAAGTGACAATTGATACATGGTGGTCAAAGTAAAGTTCATTATCCATAAATGCTCCCAGGTCTCTAGTGTCAGCATCTATTCTGAGAAGGTCATTGTTTATATCATAAGTAGTAAACATTTGATTGGGTGGTCAATGTTGTTGACGGATGTTTTGCAACAGCATTCACTGTACACAGCACTCTGACTTTACAGGGCTATGACACACAGACTCTGCAAGCTGCTGCACTCTGAGCTTCCTCTCAGTGTTACCCGTGCTGTGAGCAAAGCAACGTCTCTCTCTCTTTGTCCAGATTAGGTGAGCCACATACTACTCACTTGCATCCTTGTGCAAGCTCCCTCCAGCTTCTGTGCTCACCAATCAGGCACAGGTCATTTGTCACATTTTCCCCGCTGAGCAAGGAGAGCTACTTCATAATTTGTGTCCTGTTATCAAAAGGGTCCATAAATTAATATTCCTTTATAACTCTAACATAGATGCACTGCTGTATGATATTTGTCAAGTGGCATAGCAGACATGTTTGTAATATTTATCAGTCTTTTTGTACTCATATGTTTTAAGTGTACTGCTTATGCTTTTATTAATTGTTGCTGATATAAGGATGTTGCTTTTTTTATCCAGGTTAGATGAAGCTGCAACATCATTACAGAAAGAAAAGAACATGTATAAAGACATAGAGAACTATCCAACATGTTACAAGGTAGATAAGAATTAATCAAAGAAATGTTTTATCAGTTGGCACCTTCCCAATGTCATTTCATATTTTGCAGTTAGGTTACTGCTGAAAAGTCAGGAACTGACATATCCATTTCTATAGCAAGTGCAGCTTAATGCCTGTATGTTTTTGATTCCTTTTTGAAATTGTACTGTGTGGTTTATGTGCACAACTGGTTACCGTTGCAAGTGACCTTTTGCATCGCATTGTTAGAAAAAGATGTGTGTACTTTTAAGTTCTGATACTGCAATCTTTAAGAAGCATTACTAAATGCACTTTTGTTGTGGGGAAGAACATTTGAAGGACATCAATTTGATAAATGAGAGAGGAAGAGGCCATAGGTTAGCACAGTTCAGGATTTTATTCAGCTGCCACTCTTAGGAGCATCACTGCATTGTTGGGGCATCACTGCTATGGCTGTTGTCCAGTGTGATGTCGGACTGTAGATGAGCAGGGTGTATCCAGGTACTGATATCCTTATTTCTTTTCTGCTTCTCGCACAGTTTGAATAATTGTCCTATTATTCATCATGAGAACTAGTTCTCATGATGTATAATAGTTCTCATGATGAATAATAGTTCTCATGATGAATAATTGTCCTATTATTCATCATGAGAACTATTATTCATCATGAGAAGGTGATTCAATGTGATGCTTAAAGACCACAACCATCTAACTGTTCCTTTAGCTGCTGAGTCGCAGCCTAAGGCTTTGTATAGCCACTCCTACTACTGCCTATGAAAGGAGCATGATATCAAACATTCTCAGGAGAGCCAGTGATTCATTCTGGCCATTCCCAAAATAACTAAAATAATGAGTGAGAAAATCACTGAAAAAAACAATCAGTAAAAACAAACATGAAAACTCCGGCAAAGCTAGAACTTCTACTGAGTGACCTTCCAAACCTCTTGTATCAGAGGCACATGGGATATATACAAATGAACCTTATGAACATCAGGTGTTTCAGCTCATTGATAATTCTGAATGCCCATGACTTGTTTTGTTGTTTTAGTGGACAATTTCAGGCCATTAAAGCCAAACCTCACTAGCTGTGGATATGCATATTTCGGCTTTGTTGTGACCTCCTCGTCGGCATGGCACAAGCAGAGTGTTTGACTAAGCATTAGAAACACAGGGCTGTTATACCCAGCTGATGTCCATTATAATTAGGGTCACTGCAAAACTATCCCAAACACCAAACTAAAACAATGAGTGAGAAGTCACTGAAAAACGAATCAGTAAAAACAAAATGAAAACTCCAGCAAAGCTAGAACTTCCACTGAGTGACCTCCCAAACCTCTTGTATCAGAGGCACATGGAATATATACAAATGAACCTTATGAACATCAGGTGTTTCAGCTCATTAGCAATTCTGAATGCCCATGACTTGTTTTGTTGTTTTAATGGGAAATTTCAGGCCAGTAAACCAAACCCCACTAGCTGTGGATATGCATATTTCGGCCTTATGACCTCATCAGCACTGTATCAGCTTCATGAGGATAGTGGCTGTGGAAGTTCCATAGTACAGGGACTGACAGGAAATTCCTTCCCATGATCCTGATGCTGTAATAATCACAACTATATTACATAATCAAACTTTTAAAAGTTCGAACGTCATATAGTCAACACCATATGATCAAACTTTTAAAAGTTTGAAAATGTAATAAAAAAAATAAACCAAAGAAAAAAACTACCTGAACGGTTTAAGCAGGGTGGCAAGCCCCCCTGCACCCCCCACATCTCCCGCTCATTAAATATACCAACTCCAAGATCACACTACAGTGCAGAAAAGGGAAATCTTTCCATTCCGCACTGTACGGAGATCTCCGTTGAAACGTTCAAACTTTTAAAAGTTTGATCATATGACCATATGACGTTCGAACTTTTAAGAATTCAACAACATGATACAGACCCGTAATAATCTGATGGACAGATGTAAGGGTATAAAAGCCAGAAATCAGAACCACTTTCTGCTAAATGTATGTGTGAGTCTTAGTGATTTATCCCTTTTCAGACACCAAGACAAGCACATGTGGTGCTTCTCTAGCAGCTACATAACCACTGTGAAGGACAATGCAGGGGGAGTCTTAATACCCTAGTTCCCCCACCCAGTAGAGTGAGACTCGCTGGTTAGGACTGGGGAGAATCCCACAGTTTCTCCCACACAGATTTAGCCCTGTGGTGTAACCAGTACATTGAAAGTGCACATCCTGTCTTTCTTTGGCAGAATTGTTTAGTCCTTTTATGTGCAGCACTCTATATGGTTTTGATACCAGCACTGTGTTTCTTTTAGGCCTCTTATGTCCCAGCAATAAATTAGGCCTTGATGCCCGTCACCAGATGTTTGATGGCTGACCTATTACTCACTTGTCCTCTTTGGATTACACAAGTGCAGGGGTGTCCTTATTGAAGCTAGGGATAGAGGGTCTCCTTCCACCTCAATCCACTGGGAGAGGAATTGTGGGGATCATAACATGAGTAATGAGGTGTCCCCTCCAGTGGAAAGACTGACTCATGGAGTCCATTGTGGACTGACCTGTTGCTGCTGTACTCTTCTCCCTGCCCCTGTAACACCCCATGAATTATTTAGCATGAAGAACCGTGGGTCATCCCACCTTTTAAAACTTGTCTTGGAAAGTATTTTATTTACATTCTGGAGGCATCTGAATTTGTAACCTGAAAACATGCGGATTTCTTACCCCTGCTGCAACAGTGATGGATGTCCTTTGAACCCAACCATAAACTAAGTTGAATGGCATCCTGCCTAGGCATACAGGACAGATTCCTTTGTGATCTCTTCAGTCCAAGATTGGCTCCAGAGATTACAGCAGCACCTTTCCACTTAACTGCGTGATGTGTATAACTCTTTGAATGGGAAAGCAAGAGCGTTTATGTCTTTTGAACAGGGAAGTAAAGGGTTTTCTCCTTTGCCTTTTTGACACTTAAGTACTTTAATCTTCTATTTCACTAATCACACTGCCAGCCATTCACTATGAACCATACTCCAAGATGCTTACAGACCTTCCTATGGGGCTTTAAAAAAGACTGTTCCTACATTCGGCTTTTATATAACCCAGTACATCTTTGACATACTAATACTCTGTGTAAGGCAGCAGGATCAGAAGTGGGTCTGTGCTGGATAATGTAGCTTAGGCACATTGCATTTAAGGAAGATTTGAGACAGGTAAAGCTGGATACCCTGGTTCTAGGGTGATGTCTGATTTGGACATCCTTCCAAGACCAAGTCGGTGAGCTGCAAAAGAATAAACTAGAAATGACCGCAGTCTCTCTGTATAATGCCTCACAGCTTTCTATTGGTGTTCTTTAAGTTGCCTCACTTCTTGAAGAAGCATTGTGCAGAATGAAGAGGGCTTCTAAGATCACCCATTTTTGCTGTCCTCAGTTCTGTCATCCAAGTCTCTAGGTAGACTCTAGTAACAAAGCAGTTACAACCTTTAATACTCCATTTCCTGTGGGAGAATTGCTGTTTAAGTTCCCACAGTTAGACTTAATGATGTCTAGAACTTAAAACTGTTGGGTAGATCCCCTTAGGAAACCGCTCTGCTTAAAGACTCTACAGAGCTCATGGAATAAGCTTAGACCTTTACTTCTCGTAGGGGCCAGAAAACCATTTCCCTATTCTGAGAAGGAGAAGAGGGTTCCCACCTCTCAGCTTTCTTTGTCTGTAAGGGGATGGGAGACTTCCCTTACATTTTGACTTCACAAAATTCCTTGAGTATATCTGATTCATCAAGTTCTGGATGGTGATTCTCAGGGTGGAGGTATGCCCCAGGTACAACAAAGCACCTGGTTGTCATTGCTTAATTGTGATAGAATTCTTATATTAATGTCACTGTTTGAGGTCTTTGCAGGATCTTTCTTTGGTTTACTCTAAGGTGTCATTTCCGTACAGACTGTTTTAACCTTTAATTTAACCTTTAATTTTCCAAAGTATTGTGCGTTTCTGATACTGTGACTGGAATGGACTCCATTCCCAAATCAAAGCATGATTAAAGTTCATGAAATTAGTATTGTTTCAATCTTTGATATGGGCCAAAAGTGCTCTTTGCAGAACCCACAATGTGCCCAGAACTGACTCCTGCAATGCATACGGAGGTACATGTATTGGTAGCATCTCTAAGACTGTAAATTCTCTTTTATGAGCCTCATTGCTTCTACTGCTACTATTGAAACGGTCTGGGTTTCCTTCTTCCACATTGCCCTCATTTCTGCCTGCAAATCCTGGTATTTTATGACTTTGTCTCTGTACATAATACACTGTAATCACTGGGTTTATAGGTTTCAACGATCAGTGCTACTTCTGTCATCTTATCATGGACTACTATATCTGGTTTTCTCACATCTATTTTTTGAACTGTTGGTAATGTGATCAATTTTGAGAGGCCCAAACATCCCTCAGAATGAGGGATGCATAATATTGGTATATAGTGATATTTGTATATCGTCTGATAAGCATGAAACATTTTTTCATGTTTTCCTGTCCAACTGATCCAATACCTTTTGGTGCCAATTGCCCCAAAACTGTAAGTTAGAACAGGAAGAGTAAATCGGTTTAGAGTTTGGCTTTGTGCCCAGATTTCAGGGATTTTTTCAGTATTAATTTTAGTCTTCTAAAATAGTAACAAGTGAGTGTTCACATTTGCTCATGTGTTGTTGTGGATCCTTCATCAATTCCCAAATGTTTATATACTCCCTCCTGCTCAAGTTCCGTTATGGTATCACATTCCTGTCCCAGACTGATTTTTTTAGTGCTGCAGCTTTCCTGCTTTAAATTTTCCTTTTGCACATTTATTAAGGCCAGATGACATTCTTATATTATCTGAGAAGGTTTTGACCCCTTCAGTTGTGCTTAGAAGGACATTATGTCTGGGAATAGTGAAGGAACGAGGCGAAGAGGGTGACCTGCAACCACTTGGCTGGACACATTGATGACAGCCATATGGATGACACTGGAGGACCTTGCTGGACTAGCATGGAACTGACTTCTTTTTTTGGATCTTTAATTCATCAAGCCGATAGGACTCAGACCCGAGTTGATGGCACCTAGCGGAGAGAGAGAATTGTGCTTTCAGCTCTTCATCTGATGAACTATGCAGTTTTAAATCATCCACAAAAAGACAATGAAAAGCCTTTACACTTTGCTGTTGTCTGGGAACCAAATTGTAACCATGACCTAATCCGTTAAGTAGACAGCTTAATGGATTAAGGACAAGACAAAAGAGCAGCAATGAGAAAGAGTCACCCTGGAATATTTCCTTTGAATTTTTATCCTTGGATAATAATTTGCCCTTTGTCATGGCTTAGCTACAAAGTGGTTCGCCACTGTTTCACTGTCACTGTAATGTATTCAGTCAGTGTAGGATATATTTTATACATCTATAAGCACTCCTTTATTCACAAATGTGGGATACTATCAAATGCTTTTTTTTATCATCTTTCCATGCTATACATAAATTCTTCCTCTTTTTACAATTATCCATTATGACTTTATTTAACAAGTGATCGTTTTTCCATGTGACTTTCTTTTGTTACCCTTTTGTTCTATTGCCGTGGTTGAGATTTCTTCTTAATGACAATAAACTGTGTTGGCATCAATTCCAGTATGTAGTTTATACATTGTTGGAAGGCAAGTTATTGGTCTATACTTTTTAGGATGGCTTGCATTCTCACTGTCATTTTTCCTGTTGTTAACCTGGTTGGTGTGTGTTTGGGGTACGCATATAAGTAGTTCTTTCTCGGGGCTAAGTCTTCTTGTCACAATGTTAATACATTTAGTCAGTAGTTATTTACTATATCTGGGCTTGGGGTTTCCATTTAGCAGGTTTTGTAATTTTGTTTCAGTTTCACTGGCTGTTACTTCATCCCATTTCATATTCTGTATATTTAAATTCTTACTGTTTTTTTTTTTTTTTTTTTTTAACAGATTTTACCCATTCAGCATCTTTATATTCCACAAGATCTTCATAGATATTTCTACAAAATGTATCCGTTTATTCTTTTTTTTTTTGTTGGTGATGTTTCTGTTCCTTTTACTTTTTCTCAATTCTCTATAAAACCTTTTGGGTCATCAGTGATTTGTGCATTTTTTATTTACTGAGGCCATCATGCCAGCACGTAGGTAGATGTAGTGCAACCAAAAACAGAGCGCAGTAAGTGGGTGGAATTTTGAAACCAAAGCCGGATTAGCGAAGAAACTGGATTATAGATTAGTGAAGATCTGATGTATTCCATAACTTCAGCTTCTATTTGTTTAACTTCTACTCTTCTGTTCTAGACCTCCCCCTTTGTGATTTGCCTGTATTTTACTTCAAATGTCTTTGGGGCTGGGCTACTTTGTTGTATTGATTAGTCTGGCTTTTTCCTTTTCTCATAAATATTACACTGTATCACATCTCTGTTTCTTTCCCATGTTTATACCTTTCAAAAGTCTGCGGGTTTTGTTCTTTTTATTTTTACACTTCAGTTCCTTTTTTCTAGGTGGTCCAAGGTTTCTTGCTCTATATAATGTTTTTCATGAGTCTGTTATGTTAATGAACTCACATTTGCATTTGAAGCTTTGACAGTTTTTCTTGTGCAAGTATTTTTCTTTCCTCTAATTTCTCACTTAATCTTTCTGAATGTCTTCTATCTGGAAAATTTGGGCTTCTTACATTATTTCATCAACACATAATTTATTTCTTATTCTCAATATTCCACTCTGTTATCTTTATGGCTCTTTTTTAGCCTGTCAGTTTTTGTGGACTACTACTTCCTTGTAGTTCCTCCTCCTGATCATGCCCTAACCCCATTGTAGGACTGTTTCCATGTGTTGAGGATTCTACACGGTAATTTTTTCCACTTCTGGCACCAGTGCACCTATCAGGATTGGACACTTTTTTATCCTGAGACTTGTGCACCCAGTTGTCTTTTTCACATTTTAACCTATTTCTGTCCATGATTGCTGCTATATAAAATACAGTCTATATATCGGTGTCATCTTGGTGAGATTTTGTAAAAACAAGTTCCAGCTTGTGAAGGTGCTCGTCATGACTTGAGGATGAATTAATTTCCAGTGATACTGCTCTCCTTTCCTTGCTAATTTTATCATCTTTCCAACAGGACCCAAGCAGAGTATTGTTGTTTAACCTGTCTTCTGCCCTGAGAATGTTTTCTTTAAAATTAGGCTTTGTGGTTGAGGCCTTGGAAGAAAAAGAACATTGCGTTACTCTACTTAAACACCCTGGTAGAAACCCTTGCTTGTGGTCTCCCTTGGTTGCAGACCCTGGGTGTCTTCATCATTTCTGGAGATGTTCTTTTATGGTTCCACCTCAGAAGATTGCCTTCACTGGTCCAGAGCTGAACACACTTCTGTATTAATTGTTCCTGCCCATGGAGTAAGCATAGGAAGGCATTGCTTTGTCAATCTGGATGAGCACACAGTCCTTCATGGTCTTATTTGCACACCTGTGAAGGCAGGTGTTCCACTGGCCAGATAGGTGCTAGTGGCTACAAAGCCGTCATGCCCTTATGGAGCCTTTCTTAGTGTCAGACCTCTATCACTACACTGTCGAGTGCTGCCCTTTTTTCACCAGTCTAAGTGTGGACCTTGCTGTCCTGCAGCAGAACCTGTCTTGGGTCTTAATTACAAATGTTTTGCTTGCTGGTTGGGTCGAGGGGAAGGACTCGCTGAGACTCTTTTTTGGAGAACATTGACAATCCAAGAGAAAGCTTGAGACAAAGTTAGAGGTGCAGGCAACACTTTATGGAAAGATGTTGAAGGGAAGTTTGACCTGCTCCTATCCTAAAATTAGACCATGGTCTGGTACCTTAAAAGGGTCACATATGCTCATACCATCCCTGGCAGAAATGCAGTATAGGTCTGACAGTAGACTTTAGACTGGGATGTTGGTCTTACAGCCATTCATTTTCCAGAGGGAAGTGTTTTTTGGTGGAGGACTTTAGTTGCAGCTCAAGCCATCTCCTGGAGCTAAGAATAAGGGCATCTTGCCAGGGTCTTCCATTAATGTGGCAATCAGGAGATTGATATTTGTTCTGATACAAGAGAATGCAGCACCTCCCTGTGTTCATCATTATAATAGATATTTCATGATGGGCACTTTTGGACTACCTTGGCAAACAAGATGACTGTATGTGTTTTACTATTCCCTCTGATAGCATAACATGCCTCATTGTAAACTTCAAATAATAAAAACAGAGCTTATTCTCATTGCCTCCAGTGGCTGAGAGGGGTGTAGTTTCAGGCTCTTGGGTGTTTAGGACAAAACGTGAAAATCCTCTGTGGTTGGGTAACCCCAGGCTCCACCTCAAAGCCTGGCTGGTGCTGAAGATACAAAGAAGCTTCCAGCTTATCAAAAGTACTCTGGTAAGTAGAACAGTTAGTCATTCTGGGCAGTGAAGTATGGAATGCAACTTTAAATAGCTTACATGTACCCTGACTTTGCTCAGACATCTTTATGAATTGAATCTATTATTATATGGTCAGGATTCATGTGTTTGCAGTTTTAGAATATCATAAAGCTGTAGAGGGCCAACCTTTATCTCAGTGCTGGCATATAACACAGTTTGCTTAATGAATTTTGTGTCTCTGGCTAATTAGAGCCTTTCACCTCCTTGGAGGAGTAAAGGATTAATGGGAGGTTGTAGTAATGGATTTTGTTTTGGTATGGGGCTGGATTAGAACTATTTTATGGAAGTGAGTATGGGGTGGGTAGGATAAGTTGCTATTATTACAAGAGCTGAGGGAAGAATTAGAAGTGTTGTATGTTTAGCTGGGATTGAGATTTGTGTATGCATTCTGAGTAGCTTGCTTATGTTGTTTTACTTTGGCTTTAATGGGGTATAATTGTGAGTTGAATTGTGGGCTTACAATGGTAGGAATAAGAGTGTTGATTCAAAGAAGACTGGGGAACTGAGGGTGGGAGGAAAGTGAAGTGGGTAGCAAACAGCAGAAGGCTTACTCATTGTTTCTGAGCATGCGCACTAGACATGAACACAGAAAGCAGAAGACAGCAGGGAGAAAGTGGTTAAAAAGAGAGAGAGAGAAAGAATAGGTACACTAGATACTCAGTGGGTACGTGCCACAATCAGTATCAAATTAAAATGACCACTAATCATAAAATCTTCATTGCAGAGTTACTGCATGAGAAGGTAGTGATGCTTTTCGGTTGGGAGGTCTTGCAGACCTGCTAGTGAGTCAATCACCAAAGTGACGGTTCTCATTTGATTCATAGGCCCGTGCCCTGAGTATATAGCGGGAGAATACTGTCAGGATAAAATAAGGACAAAGGTCTACTGTTCAGTGCACTATTCAGGGGCTAGCATACAGTGTAAGGGCAAATTCCCCTTAGGTGAATTAATTACTATTTATTAACCAGTTAAGTGGACTCCTCTAGTGAACCTCTTCAGCCAGGACACCTGGTACTTCCAACAGCCTTTCTGCTGTTAGCAAGAAAGGCCCTGCATGTCAGCCTCAAAGAGAAGACAGAGCCTTAACAGCTTTCAGAATACCTTCCTTGCAAGTAACTTTTAAATCTTTACAGAAAACACCATAGTGATATGGTATTTCAACAACGAAAAGGAATCCAGAACTTTCCATCTTTGCTAAGAGACTCTTGATTTGGCATTGGGTCATTCAGCACAAGTAAAATAACTCTCAACAGTACATCTTTCTGGTGTGCCCAACCACCTGGCAGACTTCTTTGCAGTCCATTAAATATGGCTTACAGATTTAGAGACCTTTGAGGATGCTCAGCATATATATGGGGTATGCATACCTAAACAGTCACTTCCAAACATTTTACTTGCTTTTTTCCTTGTCAGTTTGGTGAATAGAAACTTTCATTTTCTTACTGTCATAATTCACATTATTAAGCATTACCTTTAATTCAGAAAATACTATTAAATTTAAAGCAAGGTAAAGCCAGTGTTTTTTGTATAGCTGCTACTTGGCAGTGGTAATTGTTTCTCTCTCTCTAGGTGAAACTTTACTGTTGTACCTGCTTGGCCCTTGCCTCTGCACAAGTCCTTATCTCAGCAGCAGAGCCATGTTCTGCATTCTATTTTCAAACATTAAAGCTCTCAGCTTTGTGACAGAATATTGATTACATTTATTACTTCTGCTTATGTTACTCAGCTAAAGGAGTCCAGAAGAATAACTACAAGGAAATCCTGCTTGTAAAAGTAAGAAGAATTTGCTTATTTGACTGACGCAAGAAGTCTAGACCCACTGAGCTGTCCAATTCCAACAGCCTTGCATTTTCTAAACCCTGATCTGAATTAAACTTATCTTTATTTTCCATCAAAGTTTTATGTCATTTTTTTTACCAGCCTTTAAACAGATGGCAGAAAACTCATCTAGCAAGGCTTTTCTGAAAGGTGCCCTGCATTAAGACAGATCTCTGTCAATTGATCAATGAACCACACTGTTGAAACCCATATGGTCAAGACCACATGATCGGCAGTGCAGTTCATCGATCAATGGAAACAATACAAAAACAATGTTTTTGCTGAGGGCAAACTCCCTTACACCCCCAACACCCTTCTGCTAATTATATATGCCAACCCTAAGATCACACTAAAGTGGGGAAAAGGGTGCATCCCCAATCCCCACTGTACCACAATCCCAGTCAAAACGGTCAGCAAACTCCTTTGTCAATTAAGTTGTCTCAGCCATGGAGGTTTCACCAAGTGAAATAGACCCCATTTAAGACCTCCTAGGAGATATGCCCGTCTTCCCTAAGATCTGAATTCCATGCTGGAAAAAAAAATAACTTCATCATCATTTAAACTGTTTGCCATAGTGGCATTAAGCACTTTTCTTGTTAAATGTTCTAGTCACGATGAACTCTGGAAGAAATTTTTTTTCAGAATTACAAGCCTTCATGTGCAAGTCAAACAGTTTTCTCTACAAACTATCAAAATGAAAAGGAGCTGCTTCTGTGCCTGCTAGATGCCCGCACACAATTAAGATATTATACCTGGAGAACCTAGATTTTCAGAAATGTTTAACTTTTAGCCTTCTTTAAATAAGGCCTACTTCTAACTGAACAAAGCTTTTCAACATAGCTGTCCCACTGTATTTCCTTTCACTAAGTACAGTAAAGCACCTTTGCAAGGTAGTGTTAGAGCACCTGCATCAGCATCTTACTTTAAAAATGTTTCTGCTGAAGGTGTTTTAGAACCTACTACATGGAGTTGTGTCCATAACCTTCACAAAATACTGTAAATTGAGGGCAGTGGTTTTAGAGGCAGGGCAAGTTTTGGCATGGCTTTGATATAATAGTTGTCTACCCCCAGTGGTAGACAATTATTTCATGAGTTACTGCCAGTCTTTTAATTTACTGCCACAATCACAGTCTGTATTTGAAGTACACAAACTTACCGTATTTTCTGGTACAGTTACTTTTCCTTAAATATATCTGCTGTTATGGGAAGTGCATTCCTCTGTAGAGTTTGGATATCTTCCCTCCTTTCCTCCTAATACCTCTTTTATTCTTTTAAAATATCTACACACACCTTTTTTGTACAGTAGAGCCTAGTTTCAGTCTCTCCAGCTTTTGATTTCGCTATCGTCTGAGCTATGGAAACCTAACTTTTTAAGCAGGTCAGCTAGCTGCACTTTGTATGATTACTGTAGTATTGTTTGCAGGTGCTGAAAGCTGCTAGGTAGCCTTCCATTGTATGATACCAAGTCCAATAGGTTTTTCCCTGAAGCTACTGATTTTGAAAAATCACCTGACCTTTCTCTTTTTAACCTGTTTGAACTGTGCGCCAGCTCAATGTGATAATGCAGTGTCCAAAAGGAGCGTCTCTCATGGATGGGACTGTATTGAATTTTTCTGACTGTCGAGGCTTTTTTGAGAAAATGACCAATTCGCTTGGGTGACGAAGAATTACATTTGTATTTGTTGCACTGTGTTTACTGTTTGCAAAATTATGTCAGTGGAAAAGATAAAGATAGAAGGTAGCTGAGTATTTCAGTGTGTTTTTCCTCCTTAACTTTATAAACTATCCCAACATGTGACTCAACCTTAGAATTGATTATTTAAAATTAAATATAGCGTTGTTGCCTCACAGCAAAAGGTTCTCCCGTTTAATTCTCGGCTGGAGTGCGGGGAATGCCTTCTGTGTGGAGTCTGCATGTCCTCCCCGCTGTTGGGTGGGCGTTCGAAAGACATGCGTAAATGGGCGTGCCTTCATTGAAGATTGAACATCGAGCTGGCACCTCGGCGTTCATGAAAATCTACTGCCAATCATTAGCGGACCGGAATTCTGCTGTGGCGACCCCTAACTGGGAAAAGCCGAAGGACAACAACAACATAGTATGCAAAGGCCCACACATGATGGGTCCGGGGGGCTATTCTCTGCTTTTTAAAAATTCAAGGTGACAGTTCACTTAAAAGTGTTGCAACAAGAATTACAATAAGAAAGACTTTTAGAGGAAGACATTCAATTACAGATCTGCTCAAATTCAGCTGGTTTCATGCCACATATCAAATGCGTTGGCAAGTGTTGTGGGTGATTGCAAGTCTCGATCACCAGGCACTGCTATTTTTTATTTGCTTGCTGAGTTGGAACATCATGCATGGGAAAAGAGTAAGTAACATGGGTGTGAGGAATGTTGGTGTCTGTCCCCATCCACAAACACTGTTTTTTGCTTTTTTTTTTTTACAGTCATCAGGGTTTTTGAGGTATATGGCATTTCAGTAGTCAGGCCACAATGTATTGGCTCCTAACTGATGACTGTTCCCATAACTGTTTAACAGTCATTTGTTCAGGTTACATCATAAGTAACTTTTTTTTAAAGCTCCATCCCTGAATTAGCAGTGCAGTGTTAAAATGAGGTTTTGTATTTGCTAAGTATGAAAAATTAACTCCTGCATTTTTACAACCTTTATCCAGAGAATAGTCATAAAAGACCACATTAATGAGAACTAAAACTGAAAGTGTGAATTTAATTTGAAAACTACAACATCATGATTTCTATTGTTTTCAAATATATTCTTTCATGTCACTGTTGCAGTGATGTTCATCGTGCATACAGCTGCAGTCATAACAGATGGGTTCTCCTGCCGTCAGGCGGGTCCTCGGTCGGCCGAATTCCAAAGTCTAGGTCCGGCGTCGGTTGTCGTCGCTTCTTCCCTGACGTCAGTGCGACAGGGGTATAAAGGAACCAGCCGACGCCCTTTTCTTCAGTCTTTTTTGCCGCGCGGTGCCCAAAGCAGAAGCAGTTCGCAAGTGCCAGTCGGCCAGCTCCTGAGATTACGAAAATTTGGAAACCGAAGTCTTCTTAAAAGCTAAGTACCCCGTTGGGGAAACTTTTCTTGCCTCAGACCGATGTCAGACAAAGTTAATAATTGTATTTCTTGTGGGAAGCAAATACCGCATAAGGATTTCCATTCCCTCTGTATTCCTTGTTTAGGCCCAGACCACGACGTCTCGGTCTGTCGTTTTTCTGCTACATTCAACAAACGCACTATTAAGCGTCGGGCGGAGTTCGCCGAGCATTTTTTTGGAAAAGCATTTAACTATACTATGTCGTCGGATACTCAGACTCCGGTTTTGTCTAAAAAACGCAAAGACAAGGACCGACACTCGAGGTCCGCGGCCTCTACCGACACCACACCAAAGCCGACTACACGTGGTCCGGTTCTCAGCGAGGCACCTACGCAGCCCCTGATTACCGACGACACATCTTTGGCGGTGTCTCCTGTACCCGAGGTCGCAGGCTCCTCGGCCCACACCCCGACTACAGATACCGAAGCCACTCTTGGCGTTGAAACACAGAATGTTGACAGGTCCACCTCCACTCAAGGTGTCTTCAGTCCTTCCTCTTCTTTCTCCATCAAGGCTTTCACCAAGTCTAAAGCAACCATGCACTCTAAGAGACCAGCTACACAGGGCCCATCTCCAGGCCCCATGCCTAAGAAACAGATGCTTAAAATGGCTGAGGATTTAATTACTCTAATCAGAGGTCCTCAGCCCCCTCCGGACAAAGGGCCCAGAGTGGAGGAAGATTCCCCCTCCTCTGATCAGGGCTCCATTATTTCAGAACACTCTGATGATCAGGAACAGTCTTACTCCCCTTTTGAAGACTCTGATGCGGAGGAGTCTATTCCTTCTGTATCCCCCCCTGAGGATTACTCATTTGGGGAAACCTTGCATACCTTAAGGGAACACTTCCACTGGGAAGGCCAGGATTATTCAGATTCCAAGAAAAGGCTCAGGGAATTTCTTTTGTTACCTCAGCACAGGCCTCTGGCTATACCTCCTGTCTTGGACATCCTAGATTATGTTTACTCGGAGGCCTGCCTTAACCCGGGCTCTCTACCTCCAGCTCCAGTTAAGCCTGACAGGTACTACAGGGTTCCTGACTCACACCAATTTCTATACAAAAGCCATGCTGCTGACCTAGAAACCATCTCACAGGGGCCCAAAGGAGTTAAGGCCTCCACTGCCAAAAATCCACTGCCTTCCGAGAGGGATTCCAGATCCTTAGAAAGGTGGGGGGAAAAGGTATATACCTCGGCTACCTTATCCATGAGGGCCTTAAACTGTCAGTTTCATATGCTAAAATACCAACAGTTTTTGTTATCACAATTGAAAAGTAAAATGTCACAACCTGAACAACCAGAATTGAAGGAGTTGCAGGATTTGATGCATAGTGCAGAACAAGTGGGTAAACATACCTTACAATGTGGCTTTGATGCTCTAGAGGCCTCATGTAGAGCTGCTGTTACAGGTTCAGTCATACGTAGGCATGCCTGGCTCAAGGAACAAGCCTTGCCTGATCATGTCAAAGCTAAATTACTAGACGCCCCTCTTCAAAAGGATGTACTATTTGGGGCTAATGCTGAGGAAGTATTACGGAAAATGGAGGAAAATGCTAAATCAATGCAAACTGTGAAAGAATTTCTGCAGGTTCAACCCCCACGTTTTAGTAGAAATTGGCCTTCCAAAAACTGGTCCTTTCCTGCCACAGACAGACCCAAGAGGCAGATACAGGCGCCCGAGGGGCAGAGGACAATCACAAGGATCGTATAGAGGCAGACAATGGCAAGCTCCTACACAAATAGGTGGTGAGGACAACTCGCAATCTTTCAGAAAGCAAACCCAATGACTTTCCCCTTTGCATGCCAACCAGGTCTCAAATGGCAGCCCCCTTAGGAGGAAAGCTGGCACTATTTTCAAAAAATTGGCATGTTGTCACAAAGGACAAATGGATCCTGGACATTATAAAGAGAGGCTACAAATTCCATTTTCATACCCTTCCAAAAATGAGAGGCATGCCAAACCTGCCACACAATCAAAGGGCAGAGGCACAAAGGCAAATTTCAGATCTCATAAACATGAAAGCTATTCAAGAGGTACCTACACACGAACAAGGTCAAGGTTTTTATTCCAGGCTATTTCTGGTGCCAAGGAAGAGAAAAGATTGGAGACCTATTTTGGATCTATCCATCCTAAACACATTTCTACTCGTACCAAAATTCAAGATGCTCACTCTACAGCAACTTCTTCCCATGCTGGGCAAGGAGTCTTGGCTGGTAACATTGGACCTCAAGGAGGCATACCTGCATGTCCCAATCAGACAAAATTGCAGAAGTTACCTCAGATTTCTTGCAGGTTCAACCCATTATCAATTCCCTGCATTGCCCTTTGGCTTATCTACTGCGCCCAGAGTATTCACGAAATGCCTGGCATCAGTAATTGCCTACTGCAGACTTCAAGGGATACAAATATATCCTTATTTGGACGACTGCCTGATCCAAACGGACAGCAAGCACATTCTTCTGAAACATCTGGCTTATGTAATAATGTTATTAAACTCTCTGGAATACACAGTCAACAAAGAGAAATCAAGGCTAATACCCTCTCGGAAGATAATTTTCCTGGGTGCCAATTTGGACACAAACACCCAGATGGCCTACCTCACGCCAGAGAAGCAGGGGCAACTAATGCAATACTTCAGAACACTGGCAAATTGCACCAGGCTGACTGCAAGGAAAATCCTGCAGGCTCTGGGATTCATGGCATCTTGCATCTTACTAATCCCATGTGCAAAGCTGCATATGAGAAAACTACAATGGTACCTGAAAAACATATGGTCTCAGCACAGCCACAGTTTGGAAACAATAATACCACTAATTCCATGTCTGCAAAAGGAATTTCTGTGGTGGGCTCAAGCATGTCAAACAAACACAGGTCTTCCATTCAGCAAGCCTCAAGCAAATCAAGTCATCACAACAGTCGCCTCGGACTACGCCTGGGGGGGCGCACATGACAGACCGGTGCATTCAGGGCAAATGGTCCCAAAAAGAAAAGCACCTTCACATCAATCAAAAAGAAATGCTAGCAGTAATAAATGCTATTATAGCTTTCAAGGACCTTCTACAACCAGGTCAACTATTGATAAGAACGGACAACACCACAGTTATGTGGTACATAAACAAACAGGGAGGAACACATTCTTATCCCCTATGCAGACTGGCCATGTCACTTTGGAACATGGCCATGGACTTAGATGGAACTACAAGCACAGTACTTGCCAGGCAAGGAAAACACGCTGGCAGACAACCTAAGCAGGAATATGACAGATCCACACGAATGGAAATTGCATCCAAAAGTTTTTACAGAAATAATACAAAAATGGGGAAGGCCAGACATAGATCTCTTTGCCTCCCGCAAGAATCATCAATTGTCAAAATTCTGCTCAAGGATCTTCCATCCAAAGGCCTGGAGAGTGGACGCTCTTTCCTTCAGTTGGACATCAATGACAGTTTATGCCTTCCCTCCTCTTCCTCTGCTGCCCAGAGTTCTATTAAAGACCAAAGCAGACAGACCAAAGATGATCCTCATTGCTCCGGACTGGCCAAGGCAACACTGGTACCCACTCCTGAGGAGCCTGACGCATTCCCCACCATGGACCCTGCCTCTAATGCCTCTTCTTCTGACTCAGCACAGTTTCAAAACTCTTCACAGCCAGCTAAAAACACTCAATCTAGCCGCATGGAAGATTCCTTAGCATCACAACAGGCCCTACTCTCCAAGGAGGTGCAGGATGTCATTTTGGAGGCCAGAAGGCCATCAACTAGAAAAGCTTACTCCGCAAAATGGAAACGTTTTTGTGTCTGGAATGAGAAAAAGGGCCAGGATCCTGGAAAACTGAATTTACCTCAAATACTACAATATCTGGCTGAACTGCTAAGCAGTGGACTTTTTCTCCTCCATCAAAATCCATGCATCAGCCATTTCTGCAGAATACAACACTGATCCACTTTTATTCTCTCACCCTCTCCTAAGGCGGTTCCTCAGAGGGGCTAAGAATTTAAGGCCTCCAAGAAAACAACCAATACCTGCTTGGGATCTTAATTTCATGCTGGAAAAACTGACCTTGCCTCCCTTTGAGCCAGCTGCCTCATCAGACTTGCAATATTTGTCCTGGAAAACAGCTTTCCTTCTGGCTATCACCTCAGCTCGTAGAGTTTCAGAACTACAGGCTCTCATGGCCGTCCAACCTTTTATTATCTTCCATCAGGACAGAGTTTCCTTACGAACCAACCCGTCCTTTATGCCTAAAGTGGTATCCAGGGTAGCTTTAAATCAGGCCTTACATTTACCTACTTTTTATCCTAATCCTCAAAACAAAGGGGAGAGATTACTACATTCCTTGGACATCCACAGACAACTGTGTTATTATTTGGACAGAACAAAGCCTTTCAGAAAATCAGAACAGCTCTTTGTGGCCTATGCGGTAGGAGCTCAAGGGAAGCCAATTTCCAAACAGACAATCTCACAATTGATAGCCCACTGCATACGCTTTTGCTATTCCTTTCATGGCAAAACTGTTCCTACAGGCATTAGGACTCATTCCACCAGGGCTACAGCCACCTCTGCAGCATTCCTCAGAGGAGTTCCTACCAAGGATATTTTGGAAGCAGCCACTTGGAGTTCTGTGCATACCTTCTCCAAGCACTACAACCTACCATTATACTCAAAATCTAGAGCAGGCTTTGCCACTGCAGTTTTGCAGGGCATTTTGGCTCCTCCTAATTCCACCTAGTGCCTACCACCCCTTTCTTAGCTTTGGTATTCTACCCATCTGTTATGACTGCAGCTGTATGCACGATGAACATAGTACAGTTTTGTACCTACCATAAATGTAGATGTTCGAGTGCTAATACAGCTGCAGTCCAGGTTTCCCTCCCTCCTTCCCCTCTTGGGACAGGCCTATAGGCTGACACATCCTCATACAACCTGATTGGGGTATTCATTTATGATGTATTTGCTTGCAACTACTGTATTTTGATTATATTGCACTGCATGATTACTCAAATTTATGTATTGCCTTCCTTCTGGGGGCACCTGACATCTGGGGCAAGAAAAACTGAAGAAAATGGCGTCGGCTGGTTCCTTTATACCCCTGTCGCACTGACGTCAGGGAAGAAGCGACGACAACCGACGCCGGACCTAGACTTTGGAATTTGGCTGACCGAGGACCCGCCTGACGGCAGGAGAATCCATCTGTTATGACTGCAGCTGTATTAGCACTCGAACATCTACATTTATGGTAGGTACAAAACTGTACTTTCTTTATATAATGGATCTCCTGCCAAGAATAACCCACCAATTGGCCAGTATACCCGAGCCTTTAGATCTTATAGGCACCATATGTCACATGTATGCTCCCTGTGCAAGGCACAGGGCATAAAGGTGATGTATACATGCAAATACTAAGAAGTTCTTTGCTGCCGGTCCAAACACCATTGTCGAATATCGGTCTGAATGCCCTTCTGCTGTGCTGGTTACCAAAGCGTCATCAGATAAATGACTCTCTGGGTTTTCTCTCCCTTTTTTCAATTTTATATTGTATTTATATTCATGTCTTTCAAGAAGGGAAAATGTCAGTGTGGGAGGCAGATTCCACATAAAGACCATCAAGACCAGTGTCTTTTTTGCTTAGGCACTTCCCATGACCATACGCAGTTCTGTATCTGTCAAGCATTTGTTTCTAAGGCCCTTTGCAGTTACTTCTGTTCCTTGAGAACCAACGACTTAAACTGTTGGCTTAGGGTGCTATGGTAGAATCCTCTCTTGACGAGGGTCAGCCATATGCCAAGAAGAAGGCCAGAAAGACTAGGCTAGTGAAAGCTCTGAAGGCCCTCTGGTGCTTGCCTCAGATTGCCATGAGCCTGTCGGAGGCCAGCATGGATCTGAATTCTCACATGACCTTAGAGGATTTTCCAATGTCTGTTCCAGACATTAAGGGGGAACCTTGGTTGATTATTTTCAAGGGACTGAGGGGAATTCTTCAGATTTTAGTGAGGAAAGAGATTTCTACTATGATTATTGAATTCTGCCGGGGGTCTTAACCTCCAAAGGTCCGTAGAGAAGATGTCCCACTCAAGTAAAAGCTGAAAACTAAACATATTTCCCGTTTTGTTAAAGATCCCCAGTGTGAGTGACAGGATTTTACTCAGGGTCTGTTCAATGCTTAAATGGCCTTGAAGCCTCAACAGATGTCAGTCCTTGCCCCCCCCCCCCCCGGTCATCCATTCCCATTAAGAGGCCTAGGGGATTGGATTCCTCAGATGAGGACTTGGATTCTGAGGAGGAATCCCTTGCTTGCTCCTCTTAATTGCCTTCCTCTCTGGACTATGATTCAAGTGAAGATGATTCCTTGAGCTCAGACTCCCCCAGGAAGATTTATCCTTTGGGGATACTATTGCTTTTTTTGAGGGAGTACTTTAAATGGGATTGCTCCCAGGTCTGCGACATTAAAATGAGCTTTTACAAATGGAGTCTACTAAACCATCTGCTGCTATTCCTGTTTTGGCAGCTCTTATGGGTACTTTTCCTGCTGCCTCTGTGGCTTCTGATTCCCAGCCTGCAGCTCATAAGAAATCTGATAGGTTCTGCAAGGTGCCTGAGGATTGCAAATTTTTTTATAAACCCCCATCTGCTGATCCTTCAGTGGTGTCAGTTTCCTCTGATAAACCTTCTAAACTTTTGCCATCTACTAAGCTGCATCCTTCAGATAAGGGCAGTCAAGCTGTAGAAAAATTAGTTAAAAAGTATGTACTGCTGCCTGTCTTTTAGGGCTGTTAATTACAAAACCCACATGAACAGGTATGTTTTGGCTTTCCTTTCTCAAGTAGCTAAGGTGGTGTCTGACCTTCTGTATTCTGATGGGAAGGCTTCAGCTCTTTCTCTGCTTGGGTCTACTTCCCAGGTCATCTTTCACTCCATAAGTGCAGCTATGATTGCAGCCGATGCCAATTCCAGGACTGCTGCCTTTGTTCTCTGATGTTAACCTGGTGACGAAGAATTAACTTTATAAACTATCCCAACATGTGACACAACCTTAGAATTGATTATTTAAAATTAAATATAGCGTTGTTGCCTCACAACAAGAGGTTCTCTCTTGGCTGTCTTCAAGCTTTATTTGTTGATATTAAAGCCAAGCTTTTGTATGCTGCTCTGGATCACAAAAATCTTTTTTGAGACAGCTGCTGCTGACTTGTTTAAGTCCATCCAGGGTAAGGGTAAGGCCTTGCAGGAACTCAGAAATACATTTGTCTCCCCTGTCCCCAAATTCTAGAAGAATTACCCTTCTAAGTCTGCCTTTGTCCGTAGGCAGACTTGCCCACCTCCTAAAGGTAAGAGGGTATCTAGGCACATTCCCCCAGCTAAATCCACTCAGACTCTTAAATCCCAGAAGTTTTCTTTTCAGGACAAGCCTGGCTCTATTTGACATTTGGCCTTCTGTTCCCCTCAGCCAGGTCCCCTTGTCTCTCCATCTTCCTCTGTATCTTCCAGTTTGACATCAGTTCACCTCAAACTCGTGGATGCTGTCCATCATTCGTCAGTGGTATTTCATGGTTTGGAAATCCCTTCTCCCCTTGTTAGGCATTAATCAATCTCTTGTAGAACAGCTTCTTCATTTCCCAAATGTTCTGCAATCCCTTTTGGATAAAAGCAACATTTAGGCCATACCACCCACCTAGGTGGAAAGGGGTTTTACTAAAGAATGTTTTTTGGTTCCTCAGGATGAGGGTGCATGGAGAAAATTCTGGACCTTTCTCTACTTGGCACCTTTCTAAAGGTCCCTTCTTTCCTGATGTATCTTCAGACCTTATTTCCTCTTCTTCCCCAGGGCGTTTTGGTTTCTGTAGACCTCAAGGATGCATACCGTCACCTCCCCATTTACCCTCTGTTCAGGAAATTTTCACAATTCTGTTTCTTTTTCTTGCATTTTCAGTTCGCTGCTTCTACTGCCCGAAGGGTATTCACCAAATGCCTCACTCCTGTCATTGCTTTTTCCAGGCTTCAGGGATGCATATTTTTTTTCTTATCTGGATGACCTGCTCTTTCAGGCTCCTTCTCCCAGCAGTCTGTTGCAGGATCAACACTTTACTGCTTGTCTTTTACGAAGTTTGGGGTTCACCATAAATCTGAAGAAATCTGTTCTGATGCCCTCCAGGGATCATTTTCTTGGGTGCAGGCTTCAGACTATTTCCTGCTGGCTTCTCTTCCTCTTCCCATGGTTTTGTCTCTGACAACCTTTTTCCAGTCTCTCTTTCACAGCTACGGAATTTCTGAAGGTTCTGGGATTTATGACCTCCACTATTCCCATGCTTCCTGTCACCAGGCTGCATATGAGGAGGTTTGAGTGGTACCTCAAATCAGTGTGGCTTCAACATTGCCACCCCCAAAGTTCCCTGTTTCTTTATTTCTTTGCCTCAAACTTCAGTGGTGGATTCAGCAACTCTCTCAATCCAGGGTGTCCCTTCCAGGCTCCATTTTCTTCTCAGGAACTGTTCATGGACTCCTCAGGCTTTCTTGTAGTCCTCTAAATATCCAGGGTCTCTGGCCTCCTTATCAGAGGTCAGATCATATCAACATAGAAGAGGTGAGACCTCTACAAGCTTTTCATTCCCTTTTCCACCACTGCCCCTTCAAAGTCTTCACAGACAGTACCACTGTGATGTGTTATGTCAACAAGCAGGGAGGTACGAGGTTCTCTGTCCTTTGCAGATTTGTTCCAGACCTGAAGAGCTATCTGATATCAGGTAACACTTTTGGAGCTTTACATTCCTTCAGAGCACTATCTAGTGGCAGACTCATTGATCAGGTACAGAACAGAAGCTCACGAATGGATGCTTCACAGAGACATGTTTCTGAACATAGTCTGTCAGTTGGGTATTACTCATGTAGATCTTTTTGCTTCCCTTTTGAACATTCAGCTTCCTCTATTCTGTTCAAGAGTGCAGAGTCCTCTGGCTTGGAAAGTGGATGCTTTATCTTTTCCTTGGAAGGGGGTGTTTCTGTTTGCCTTCTCCCCCTTCTTGTGTTGCCTCAAGTTCTGCACAAAATAAGGCAGGACTCCCACAAAATCTTGCTGGTAGCTCTCTTATGGCCCAGGTAGCATTGGTGCCCCCTTCTTTAGCAATTGGCAAGAGGCAATCACCACAAAAGACCTCGCCAGCTGGATCTTCTCACCCAAGACGAGAGGTCTCTCATCCATCCTCACCTGTCCACACTTCAGATGACACTGTAGGTGATAGGGTTTTGATTCCTTTTTGGCACAATTTTTTTACTGAACACGTGTTGCAGGTTCTGCAGGAGGTCAGGAAACCCACTGCCAGAAAATCATACATGTCTAAATGGAAAAGATTTTATTTCTGGTGGCTCTCTTGCCATCAAGATCCCCACTCTATGGAGGTTTCTCTGGTTCTTTCTTACTTGAGTGATCTACATCACTCTGGGTTGGCATATTCTTCAGTTGAAGCTCACCTATCAGCAATAATTTCTGTTGGCCTGCCCTTGAATCTTACTTTGGTCTCTCGATTTGAGGTCAACCAGTTTCTTAAAGGCGTCCTTCATATCAGGCCTTCCAGAAGCCTATTCTTCCTCCTTGGGACCTCGGTTTTATACTTTAAAATTTGACTCAAGCTCCTTTTGAACCTGCTAGTTCAGATTCCTTGCAAAATTGTACTTGGAAAACTGTTATTTTTTTGGCTCAAACTTCAGCCAAGAGAGTATCTGAACGTCAGGCTGTCATGGCTATTCCTCCTGTTTTTCACATACAGGGTATCTCTTCTAATTATTTTTTATGCCCAAGGTGGTTAATGATTTTTCCCTTTATCAGTCTGTTCACCTTCCTTCTTTCTTCCTTCTCCACAGTCTGCTAGTGCGAAAGTTCTTCACACCTTAGATTTGCATAGACAGTTTAGATATTATTTGGTTAAAACAAAAGGCAATTTGCAAGTCTGAGCAACGTTTTGATTCTTTTCATCACAGGATCTTGGATTTGGCTGTTTTTAACCAAACCACTTCATCCTGGACTTCTAAGGCAGTTTCCCTTTGTTAGTCTTTTCATGGCAAATGTCTTTCTTCATCTGTAAGGGCACACTCTACACCCTAATATAGCAGTTACCACCTCTGGTGCCTTTTTCAAGAGATTGGACATCAGTTCTATCCTTGAGGTTGTTACTTGGGTCCTCTGTTCATACTTTCACTAAACATTATAAGTTGTATGTTAATTCCAGGGCAAGTTTTGCCAGGGCTGTGCATTGGTTTGTAGAGGGCTCTTCTATACCTTCCTCCTCCAAGCCTTCTTCTTAGCTCTTTTACTCCCCCTTATGTAAAGAATGCTGAAACATAAGTTCATAGGTGTATACTAGGCTAATGGCCCTGGAGCCTTTATAAGCCTATCCCATAGAAGTGCCCTGGCATTGTGGTGCCCAATGTTAGTTCCCAGTGCCTCTATCAAGTAGAGCCACTGGAGTGATCCCCGGGGTGAACTTCCTATTTCCCATCCACTCATCAAGATTTCTCTTGAAGAGGGCCAGTGAGGTGCTCTGTTTGACATGTATGGGAAGTCTGTTCCAGAGCATGGGCAGTCTCTGGGTTATGAACCTGTCCCTTCAGCATGTTCTGTTGATTGTGGTAATGAGGTTGAGGTCTCTGGAGCATCTGGTGCGGAGGGATAGGAATTTATTTAGATGTAGCATTTCTAACAGAGCTGGATCAGACATGGCTTTGTAAGTCAAGCAGACATCGCCTCTTCGTAGACTATGTAAGATGGAGAATAGCTGGAGTTTTTTTTGAGTCTTTCCATGTAAGACGTGTTTAAGGCCTAAGATCCTCTTTGTGAGGTATTTTTGTGGCCTCACCAGCTGCTGCAGGTGTCTAGTGAGGTACATGCCAAATGGGACATTATACTCTGATTGGTCTAATGAGGGAAGAGTAGAGGGAATTGATGACCTCTTTCTCCATGGACGCAAAACCCTTGCAGGGCCGGCCTTAGCCGAAATGGCGCCCTAGGCGAGGTAGTGCTCAGGCACCCCTTAAGCCCCACCCACACCACAGTCATGAAACACCCCTATTTGAGCCACACCCACAGGGTCACTCCCCAAGAAAGCCAATCCAGTCATTTCCTTAAATTATTTAAATGCATAGGAAGAATAGCTACATTCCAAGGTGTCTTTATCTGCAACTACTTCTGCATAATATTTTCTACTTTAAATACCAGAGCCAGATCACGGTCAAACAGAGCCCTAGACAGGCTAATAGACTGCCCCCCCCAGAGCAGCTGCTCCTACAGCAAACCACTCCCCCCAGCAGCACCCTCCTCCTCTGCCATTCCACTGTTCCATTATTTGGTTATTTCTCACCAGTTGCCACGCGTACTATTCTCTTATTTGCTTCTACAGTCATTACAGATATTTAAATAAAATAGCACAAACACAGGTAGCCATTTGCTAAACAATACAGTCTCGCAATGAAAACAGACTTAGCATAAGCAATAAACTTCTCTGCCCTTGAAACTCACATTCATTGAAATGGAAAAATTCATATTCATTGAAACAGCATGAAAACCCACATTCATAGAAAATGCATCTGGCCAGTGAAGAATTAAGTTTACCTTTGGGCTGTTTTCAAAACAGACTCCTTTCACACATTTTTTAGGGCCACGCATACGTGTATTTGTTCTTTGACTCACCTTCTTGATTGCATTGAATTATATTCCTTGTGTAATATGGCACCACTTGTTAGAAAGTGTTTTAAATTTGTAGTTTTAAACATTATTTTTATAAGCAGTGAAACAAAATGTACGAACCAATAACTACCCATTTCAGAAATTTTCAACCATAAAAGGCCACTCAAGACTTCTGTCATTATAATCCACCAATATTACTCCATACTCACAAGCTCTGCAGATGTAAAATCATCTGAATTCCACACTAAAGAAATCCATACCTAATGAAGAGGTTGCTACCAGCAAAACAACTTCACATATCAATGTTTTATCTGCAAATTCAGTGCCTGCTTTCCCTGAAGAACTAAATTGCCTATATTGCATTAAAAATTGGTAAGTTGGTAATACTGCAGTAGTAAATGACCAACAAGTTCATAGTCACTAGGCATCTCATACAAAGGACATACTCAGGAGTGTAGAACCCCTAGCACCCCTTATAATGCACCAAATAATCAATAATCATATGGGCACTGCAATACCAGCACTCCATCTAGATGGTGTGGGAGTAGAATCCACAGCCTTCTGCACCAAAGGCAATTATGCTAACACTGCTTTCAGATTTTACAACACAATGTGCCATTTGATAAACAAAAAACAGCTAGTTTCACATAGAAACATTTACACTTGTTAGAGTAGGTTATACATTTGTAGTTTTGAACATTTTCCAGTAAGCAATGAAACAAAATGTATGAACCAATAATGATAAAACTACCCATTTCAGAATATTTAACCATAAAAGGCTCCTCAAACATCTGTCATTACAACCCTTGCCTTCAACCTGTACCTCCCTCATAACTCTGTATTTGAACAACATTTTTTTCTGAATTACTTAGACTTTCTTTAGACATTACATTAGTCTGTTAAGTTGCAAATTACTGTCCACTGACTGTAAGAAATTTAAGAGCTGCAAAATATAATAGCTGCCACCTATCAATTCTCTACACCTAGCAGTTCTAAATCACAGGATCATAATATCATAGGAAGTTACTAGGCTAATGAGCCTAGGGCCCTTACAAGACTAACAAGTTCTGACCTTGTTTCCATGATCAGCACCTATTGCTTGTGTATCCAGCAGAGACACAGGTGGAACCCCCAGGGTGAATTTACGGTTACCCATTCAGTCATCCAGACTGTGCTTGAAGAGGGCCAAAGAGGTTCTCTGCTTTACATGAATTGAGAGTCTGTTCCACAGGTGTGGTAACCTCTGGGAGACAAATCCACCCCTCCAGCAGGTTCTAAAATTGTCTTCAGATTGATCATACACTCACTCAACTAGACTACTTTGAGATACAAACCCCTAAAAATCTAGTTACACAAACTTGAAAACACAATATTTAATGCTAGTGCCACAGCACAATCACTCAGTGATGTTACTCTTTCTGACCTGTTTAGATTTATTTAGCATTCAAATCCATTCATTTTAAATATGTATCACCTGTCTTATTTGTAAGCTGCAACTATTAAGGTCTGCAGTAAGGCTTAGGAAATGTAATGTTTTTTGTTTACATTCTCTTTTTGTAAACTGTGATTGTAGGCAACTGTTAACCTTTTGTACATTCTTTGTAAATCTTTGTAAAATTATCTTTTTGTACTACTGTTATGGAGCTTTTTTCCTCGAGTCTCCACTGAAAATTGGCTACTTGCCCAGCCAGACACTACCTGGTTAAAAAATGTAAAATAAATACAATTAACTTAGAACTTCCCCCTTTGCTGCTTGAAGGTGTGGCTCAAACGCACTGTTCAATACAGTAATTATTCTAGGTCTCATTACTGCTTAATATTTGTGTGGGATTAATTAATCCTCACTGCAGTACTTTGAACATTGGTGCCATTGTGTTGCACCCTTTACAAAGATCTCTTGTATGTGAGTAACTATTGTTAAAATCTACTGCCATTCATTAGCGGACCGGAGTTCTGCTGTGGCGACCCCTAACCGGGAAAAGCCGAAGACCTAGTATCAGTGTCGCAGCTCAAGAGAGTCCTTGAGCAACCAACATAAAATGTTTTCTTAAGGTTAGGTGTCTGCCCATGTTTCTTCCGCTTCCCTTAGAACTACATTTTCCCACTGGTTGCCTTAATCCCATATCTTGATAATTGCTGCCAACAATTTCAGTGAGGAAAGAGTGTTGTGGCTGTAGGAAAGACCTCTCTAATTAATCCCAAAGCATCCACAGCTTCAGTACCTTGATATACTACCATTTTAATAAATACAGACGGGACAAGAAAGCAAGAATGGGAAATCCATATCCTGTGTTGCTTTATTCTTGGCATAATTGGTATACTTCAGAAAGACATGCTACTGAAGAATTATTAGACATAGTCTGAGCCCAATAACATACTTGTCTAAAGGTATAGTAACATCTAAATATATACATGAAATGCCAGTGCTACTGGAACATTTATTTAATCATAAGCTCCCATAACTTTTATAGTACCTCTCCTGTACAGTCTGCAGATGGTAGCATATAAAGAAGTGCACAGACTATAGTAGTTACTGCATCTCTTTGTCAGAGTGAGACAGCGACCCTAAGACAAACAGATTTTACCAGGATTATACGACTCGGTTGGAATAACTTAGTCAGTGTGCACTTTGTTGTATTCAGTATAAATATGACTGCAGAAGTACAAGTTTCCCTTATTTTTATTGTTTTAAAATAGTGCCTCAAACTCTTGATAACCCTCCGGAAGGACAGGAAAAAAAAAAAAAAAAAACAAAAGCATCTGTTTGCCTGCTGTTGCTATTTAATCACTGTGGTTATTCACACTGGCAGGGTTCTTTCAGTCATCGTTTAGCAGCACCTGTCAACAAGTTCTTGCATTTATGTTATATCGTCATGTCTCTGTGAAAGCATCCTTTCTCTCTCTCTCTCTCTCTCTTTCTGTCTCGCTGTCTCTGTGGCATGATAAACTAGAACAACCTAGTGTATGTCATATTTTAACACAGACCGTAAATTCCAATGAGAATTAGTTTTGTTCGAATTTCCTAATGCAGTACAGCTTATTTGAGCTGTATTAACATCTCTCACCATCTGCAAAATATTTTGGCAGTTCAATCTACCTTAATTTCTCCAAAATTACTGGAATCTTGTACAAAATATTGTACTATTCTAACATGTACAGTATAACATTAATGTTAATGGATACTTACTTTTAAGGGGGTTTTGAAACTGATACAGACAGCCTAATTCCTAAACGTGCACATGCGTACACATGGAGTGAATTTCCACGTTTGCATGCATGTTCCTACTTAAAGGAGAAGACTCCACTACTACGGAGTGAAGGTTTTTTTTTTTTTTGTTTTTTTTTTTTTGTTAATTCTTGAATCCATCCAGTCCTGCCAACCAGCAGCTGTAAAAGTGGGAGGGGCGTTCGCTTCCCCCTACGATTCTGGCGTCCTATGATTTATTTATTTTAATTCATTTACTTTTCTTATTAAGAAAAGTAAATTAATTAAAATAAATAGATAAACACAAATTGCGCCCTTTACGGGGCCGGCCTGTACGGCGCCCTAGGCGGTCGCCTAGTTCACCTATGCCGAAGGCCGGCCGTGAACCCTTGGTAATGAGCTGGGCCACATAGAAGGACTTTCTGACCACAGTGGCAATGTGGTGGTCAGAGAGGTTTCTGTCAACCTGTGTCCCCAGATCTTTTATAATGCCTTCAGTGTTCAGTGGGCTCCCATCGATGTGGTAATTAGTGGGAACTGAGTTTTTCACAGAGAGGATGATGACACATTTTTTGGCATTAAGCTTAAGACCATGGTTTCGACGCCAGTCATTGGTCTCAGTGAGACCTTTTCTGTAGGATGTTTGCATTCCTTGGGGAGTTAATAATGGCTCCCAGCTTGCAGTCATCTGTGAACTTGGTCTCGCCAGAGTCCCTCCTTGTTGGCCTGGACCTCTGAGAAGTAGATGCCAAACAGGAGAGGACTCAGGACCGTTCCCTGTGGGACTCCACTCGTGACTGGTCAGCAGTCTGACTTGGAGTCCGCTACTTTCACACTGTGGGTTCTATCTCTGAGCCAGCTTGCAACCCACCTAATAATATAGGGGTTGATGCTTAGTTTGGTGAGTTTATCAATAATTCCTGAGTGAGGAATGGTATCAAAGGCCTTGGCCAGATCGAGGTAGACTGTGTGAACTGCCTTACCCTCATCCACAGCTATGGTGACTGACTCAGAGAAGTCAACCAGGTTGAGTAGGCATGATCTACCTTTCACAAAACCAGATTGGGTGGGATTTAAAATTTGGAGATTCCCTATATCCTTGTTAATTAGGTCCACGATTATGCACTCCATAGCCTTGCATATCAGAGTTATCATGCTAATGGGGCGATATTTTCCAGGGTCTGTAGTTGCTCCTCCTTTATGGAGAGGGATGACTGTAGCAGTGCACCATTTGGTAGGGACAAAGCCTGAGGTGAGGCTGTGAGTGAACAGAGCACACAGATGTGGTGCCAGTTCACTTTGTAATTCATGTAGGACACAGCCAGGGATTTTGTCAGGTCCCATGAAAGCTGAATTCTTGGCCATTATAGCTTTAACCTGTGCTGCAGTAATGCTGGGTGCCTGGCATTCTTCCAGTATTGAGATTGTCCCTTTAGAGGGGGAGAGAGGGATAAAGTTAGCACTGAATCTGGAATATCTGTTGGCTCGGTATAGACGGTACCATTGTGCAGCAACTCCGAGCAAATCTGGATATTGCCGTGGAGATTCTTGATATAACTATAGAAACCTTTGTGGTTCTTTTTAGTGTCTGCCTCAATTCTGCCTTCATACCTGGTTTTGGAGGTTTTGATGAGGAATCTCAACTTTTTGTTGAGGCTAATAAGGGAAATTTTCCAGTCATGGAACTTCACCTTTTTATGCAACAGTTTCTTCCTTCTTTTGTAGAGTTTATTGATGGCAGGGGGACCACCAGATTGACTTCCTTTTCTGGAGGAGAGCGTCTTGGTTCTGTTGGATATGATTAGTTCCGTGCGTTTATGTACGTGTTCATACAGTGCATTGGTGTATGATTCGGCAGTCATGCATCTATTTTCCATTGGCATGGGTGCTGTGAAGTTAGCCACCTCTGTTTTTAGGAGTCCAAAGTCAGCTTTGGAGAAGTTTTTCATGGTGGATACCTTTGCGGGGGGTGTGGGTGAGATGTGGATTTCCATGGTAATTAGTTTGTGGTCGGATCTAACCAGGGAGGAATTGACTATTGGTGTAGAGCAACGGTTGCCCATGTTAGTAATAGCCAGGTCAAAGATGTTGCTTCCTCGAGTGGGGGTAAGAATGAGGTGATCCAAGGCATTGGAATTGATGAATTCCAGGAAGCGTTAGGCCAATGCATTGGTGCATGAGTAGTTTTTTTTCCCAGCTGATGGAGGGGTAGTTGAAATCACTTAGTATGAGAGTGTTGGGTTGGATCTTAATAGATATTCTTCGTGTTTCACTGCTGCAGTCATCGCACTTGGGTTATCTGCCTGCAGGTAGCCCTCGGTTGGCCCGAATAACAGAGACTTAGTATTTCTGCGTCGGATGCTGTCGCTCCAAGACTGACGTCAGGTATAAAAACAGGCAGCCGACACCATTACATCAGTCTTTCTTGCTGAGGAGCCCAAAGCAGAAGCAGTTCGCAAGTGCCGGTTGGCCGCTACCTGAATTTTCATTTACGAATTTAATAATCCTGAAGTCTTCTAAAGCCAAGTACCCCATTGGGGATCCTTTTTTCTTGCTCTAACCGATGTCAGAAAAAGTTGTATTGCCTGTGGAAAGCAAATACCTCACAGATTTTCATTCTTACTACGTCAATTGTTTAGGCCCAGACCACAACGTCCCTCGCTGTCGGTTTTGTGCCTTAACACCCGAACCCTTCATCATTGGGCTGTCTTTGTCACTAAATTCTTTCGCTCTCGATCTCTGTATTCTGAAATGGCTTCGGTAAGCCATCTGACTACCGATATTCCGAAAAAACATAAAGATAAAGACAGAGACAGACTGCATAGGTCCAAAACTGCAGACGACGCTTCCATTAAGCTAGTCGTCAGTCCGTCGGTACTCAGTGAGGCGTTTCGCAGCCCCTGATGCCCACTTCATTGGATTCGCAGGCCTCTACTGATACCCATTCAGAGTCTGGTTATGCAGCAAGACTGTTCTTCGACTATGGAACCTGCGGATGTCTCTACCTTGGATGGGTCCGGAGCCATTGAGCAGGCACTGGCTTCTGAGGCAGTTATTCGCTCAACCGATTTTCAACTCAAACCGACGACTTCTTGTTTAACCAAAACTACCGAGTTTCTTGGGCCCAGAGTACGCACTACGCCTAGAAAACCAACTACCAAAGAGCATGCTCCTGCTCCCATGCCACAAATACAAATGCTTAGAATGGCTGAAGACCTTATTACGTTACACTGATTAGGGGAGGTCAGCCTTCCCCTGCTAAGAGACAGAGTCCAGTCCCCTTCAGCTTCTACAGACCAGGAGTCCGATGGCTCTGAAATTTCTGATTATGAAGACATGCCCTTATCTGCTTATGAAGATTCATGTGCAGAGGAATCCATTCCGTCTGCCTCCCCTCCAGAGGATTTTTCTGTTGGTGAAACCTTGCATGCCTTACGAGAGCATTTCCACTGGGAATGTCAAGACTATCCTCAGTCCAAAAAGAGACTCTGAGAATTTCTAGAGTTGCCTCAACACAGGCCCTTAGCAATGCCCCCTTTCCTGGATTTTGTGGATGATGTTTTTATGGAATCCAGTCGTACTCCTGACACTTTACCTCCTGCCCGTAGGAAACTAGACAGGTACTACAGACTACCTGACACTCACAAATTTATTTTCAAGAATCCTACTGCTGACCCAGAGATCATTTCCCAGGGGCCTAAAGGTATCCCCTTCGGACAGGGATTCCAGAGCTTTTGACAGATGGGGTAAGAAGGTATATACCTCTGCAAGTCTTGGTATTAGGGCATTGAATTGTCAGTTTCACATGCTGAAGTCCCAGCAACATATTATGGAACTTATTAAACAAAAAGTGGCAACATTTTCAGACTGTGCAGAAAATAAAAAATTGCAGGAGTTAATGCACTCTGCAAGCCAAGTCAGCAAGCATACTTTGCAGTGTGGCTTTGACGCCCTAGAAACATCTTGCCAGGCAGCTGTCACTGGCTCTGTACTGAGAAGACATGCTTGGCTGAAGGAGCAGACCTTGCCAGACCATGTCAAATCAAAGTTACTAGACGCTCCCTTGAATAAGGACGGTTTGTTTAGCACCAAAGTAGAAGAGGTTCTTAAAAAGATGGAAGAAAAAGCTAAGTCTATGCAGACTGTTAAAGAATTCTTAACAAGTGCAACCCCCTAGATTCAGTAGGCATTGCCCTTCTAAACACTGGTCCTTTCCAGTCCCCTCCATGCCTTCTCAAACCAAACCCAGGGTAAACAGACCACCCAGACTACAGTCTCAGGGTATGCAGAGATCTAAGCAGTGGAGTGCCCCCGCCCTTAAAGCAGGGAGTGGTAAGCCACCTCCTTATGGAAGAAGCTCACAATGACGACTTTACTCCACACCCCTGCCCTGCCCAATTGCTTGTGTCCCTAGGAGGAAAACTTGCCCTTCATGCAAAAAACTGGATGTCCATCACTCAGGACCGGTGGGTCCTCAACATTGTATCCCAGGGGTACAAATTTTATTTCCATTCACTGCCAACCCCAAGTGGGTTTCCAGACCTTCCTCCAAACCAGTGGGCAGAGGCTCAAAACCAAGTACTTTCCCTACTCAATATCAGAGCTATTCAGCCAGTTCCAGTAAACGAAGAGGTCAAGGATTCTACTCCAGACTCTTCTTGGTACCCAGGAAAGAGGGCTCATGGTGCCCAATCCTGGATCTTTCCATTCTCAACACCTTCCTGGTGGTACCAAAATTCAAAATGCTTACCCTGCAACAGCTTCTTCCTATGCTAGCCAAGGATGCCTGGTTAGTCACCCTAGACTTCAAAGAAGCCTATCTGCATATCCCCATAAGGGAATCATGCAGGAAGTATCTACATTTCAGGGCAGGGTCTATGAATTATCAGTTCTCTTCACTTCCCTTTGGCCTATCTACTGCGCCCAAAGTATTCACAAAATGCCTGGCTCCAGCCATTGCATACTGCAGGCAGAGAAATATCCAAATTTACCCATACTTGGACAACTGCCTGATTCAGGCGGACAGTCAGGAATTGCTGCTGCAGCACCTGACATTTGTGAAAAACCTTCTCACTTCGTTGGGCTTACACCATCAACGAAAACAAATCAAAACTGGTGCCCAGTCAAAAGATTGTATTCCTGGGAGCAAGCTTGGACACAACATCCCAGATGGCATTCCTCACCTCAGAAAAACAAGTCCATCTGACAGACTACTTCAAACAAATGGCCACCCAGAACCCAGCTATCTGCAAGAAAAATATTGCAAGCCCTAGGGTTCATGGCCTCATGTATACTGCTGATTCCATATGCAGGACTGCATATGAGGAAACTCCAATGGTACTTAAAAAGTCTTTGGTGCCAACATTCTCAGGACCTGGAAACGGTCATTCTTATCATATCCTGTCTAAGGACAGAGTTCCTCTGGTGGGCAGATGCATGCAACCACAACAAGGGACTACCATTTACTCAACCCCAAGCCACCCAGACCCTAATCACAGATGCATCAGACTATGCCTGGGAGGCACACATGAACGGAAAATGTATTCAGGGCCACCGGAGCCCAAGTCAAATTCATCTGCACATCAACCAAAAAGAGATGCTAGCTGTACGGAATGCCTTGACAACTTTCAGATCCCTAATCTTTCCAGGACAACTGCTAATAAAAACAGACAACAACACAGTTATGTGGTACATAAACAAGCAGGGGAACCAATTCCTGCTCACTCTGCAGGCTAACCATGGCCCTTTGGAACACGGCCTTGGACATTCAAGTCCATCTGCAAGCTCAATTCCTGCCAGGTAAACAAAGCTTACTAGCAGACGACTTGAGCAGAAATCTCCTAGACCCACACTAGTGGCAATTGGAGCACAGCACCTTCAACCTTCTGATTCAGAAATGGGGGACCCCAGAGGTGGATCTCTTTGCCTCCCGGTACAACCACCAGCTCAGCAAATTCTGCACCAGGAATCCTCACAGCAGGGCCTGGAAAGTGGATGCCCTATCTTTTCAGTGGGTAAATCTCTCAATCTATGCCTTCCTCCTCTGCCCCTCCTTTCAAGAGTATTATTCAAGAAGCAGCAGGACAGACCAAGGACAATTCTGATTGCCCCAGACTGGCCACGTCAGCACTGGTACCCACTCCTGTGTAGCCTGACATCGGTGCCACCCTGGCACCTACACCAGAATCCAACCCTCCTCTCTCAGCAGGAGGGACAGATTCTGCATCCACAACTGCAAACCCTAAATCTTGCTTATTCCTTGAATTCTCCCCCAGCAACCTTAAGCAAACAGGTGCTGGATGTCATTCTTGAAGCCAGAAGACCCAGTACAAGAAAATCCTATGCTGATAAGTGGAAAAGGTTCTGCTCATGGATTCAATCTAAAGGAGAGGACACAACATTGCCCTCTCTGCCTCTTTTCCTGGATTACCTAGCAGATCTACTCCACAAAGGCCTGTTCTTTTCCTCCATTAAGATACATGCCTTAGCCATTTCTGCTCATTAAAACACTGAGCCACCTCTCTTCTCGCACCCTCTTATCAAACCATTCTTGAGAGGGGCAAACAACTTAAGGCCACCAAGGAGAGCACCCACCTCTGCTTTGGACCTTAACTTTGCACTGGAAAAGCTCACCCCCCCCCCCTCCGAACCTGCTGCATCAGCAGAGTTAAAATTCCTGTCTTGGAAAACACCCTTGCTTCTAGCCATCACTTCAGCTAGAAGAGTGTCTGAGCTACAAGCACTCATGGCTGTGGAACCCTTCATTATTTTCCATGCTGACAGGGTTTCCCTCAGGACTAGCCCTTCCTTTTTGCGCAAAGTGGTGTCCAGTGTGGTTCTCAATCAATCCATCCATTTGCCCAACCTTCTTCTTTAATCCTCAAAATAAAGGGGAAAGGATCCTACACTCCTTGGACGTGCACAGACAGCTCAGATTCTACCTTGATAGGACTAAGCCCTTCAGAAAATCTGACCAGTTACTAGTCAGCTTTGCAATAGGGGCAGAGGGCAAGGCCATTTCAAAGCAAGCCATTTCCAAATGGATAGCACACTGCATCCATTTCTGCTCCAAGCACTATGGGAAACCAACCCCGCTGGGGTCAGAACACATTCCACAAGGCAACATCTACCTCTACAGCATTTCTCAGGGGAGTCCCTACCAGGGATATCCTGGAGACTGCTACCTGGAGTTCTGTACACACCTTCACCAAGCATTACCACCTGCCTATTTTTTTCCAAATCCAGGGCAAGATGTGCTACAGCAGTCCTGCAGGGCATACTAGGCAGCTCTAACTCATCTTGACTGCCTCCAGCCTTCTTCAGCTTTGGGAATCCACCCAAGTGTGATAACTGCAACAGTGGAACACAAAGAACATAGTACAGTTGTGTACACTTACCATAAATGTAGATGTTCGAGTGTATTCACTGTTGCAGTCCTGGTTTCCCTCCCTCCAGCCCCTGGTTTTCTCTTTCTCCTATCTGGGGTATTGGTATTGGTATTTACTTTTTACTGGTGGTGTTTTCCCCACCATAAACTAGATCCCTATTTGGGGGGCTCCTGACATTTGGGGCAAGAAAAACTGATGTAATGGCGTTGGCTGCCTGTTTTTTATACCCTTGACGACCTGACGTCAGTCTTGGAGTGACAGCATCCGATGCAGAAATACTAAGTCTCTGGTATTCGTGCTGACTAAGGGCTACCTGCAGGCAGATAACCCATGTGTGATGTCTGCAACAGTGAATGCACTCGAATATCTACATTTATGGTAAGTGTACACAACTGTACTTTTCCAGGGTGCTTAGGAATGTAGAGTGAGAGTCTTGGGAGATGATTGGGGACCTATAGCTGGCTATGACCTGAATCGCCGTCTTACCCAATGTTAGTTTTACCTGAAGTATCTCAAATGCGTTATGCTGGGCTACTAGTCTGGAGGTGTGCATATCCTTTATATGAATATGGAGACACCACCGCCTTTGGAGCATAAAGGTATGGAATGAGTTATAGCCTGTTAGCGCAGGGGTGCTTTCTGCTGCTTTAAACCAGGTCTCTGTTACAGCACAAATGTCGATGTTCTCCATTTTGAGGAGTGCATCTTGAGATTTAGACTTCTAGCGTTGAGCAGCATGACCCTCAGATTGCATTTATTTATAGCTGTTACAGTGGTAATTTGGTCTTTGGAACACCACCTAAAAAAGGCACTATAGGGCTGGCAAGAGCCTTAGTCAGTACCCAGAAACCCAGGGGTGACAGATGCAGGCCATCTCTGGCAAAGCATCGAGGTCTGTCAGTCATGTCATCCCAAGCAGACCGATACTGGATCCCCTTAAAATGTCACCAGAAACTTAGCCAATTGTTGAACAACACAACAGTGGTATGGAAGGACATAGTACAGTTGTGTAAAATCATACTATAAAAGTAAATGTCCTTCTCTTCACTGTTGCGGTATTTGCTCCTTCCCTCATTCCCTTCTTTCCTAGCCCTTGCCTCTGTACTTTTGTTACCCTCCTGGACGAGGGGCTCTTGCTTCTTTTTCCTTCTGGATGTGCATGTTCTTGTTAGTCCCTGAGGGTACTTTTTTCCTCTTGAGGCAATTTATTTCTAAGTGTTTGCATTTGTATGCCACCTTTATGGCTTGCACCATGAGCATATGTGTGATGTATGGTTCCTGTAAGATCTAAAGGCTTTGTATACTGGCCAGATTTTGGGCTATCCTTGGCAAGAGATCCTTTGTGACGAATACTATAACGGAGAAGAGAAACATTTACTGTTGTGGTAATATTTTACACAACTGTACTTCTCATCTGGAATGAAGAGCATCCTTATTTGTTCCGTGAATAGATGTGATTGATGTCTGTCAAATTTGAGAACCAAGACAGAATCATTTCTGTGTATTGAAAAGGTACATCTTAATAGCAACATTAGATAATGCAAATAGTAAAGTAAACCTAGGTGTTACTGTTTTGTTACCATTGTTATAAGAATGTGATAAGAATATCACTTTAATCATACTGATTTTCTTGATTTACAAAAATGTGTTTTGTCTTGGTAGTTTAGTGCATCTGTACTGTAACACAACATGTAAAAAAAAGAAAAAAGGCGATTTCTGTAAGTGACAACATTTGATTACTTTTGAGAGTGGGCACTGTTCTGGGACTTTTATTGTTTAAAAGAAGTTTGAGATGTGTTATTTATTAAAGATTAGAATCTGTCATATGTTTTATTCACTTCCTTTTAATCTGCATTTCTGGGTGGGATGAGAGGAATTTTCAAGCACAGGTTAAGTATGCAGCTTAGAAAGGAGTGTCTTTCTTTTACAGAAAACAATTGCCCAAGTTCTAGTTCACCTTCACAGAAATGATGTAGTTGCAGCAGAAAAATGTGTCCGAGAGAGCTACAGGTAAGAAAATGTTTCTTTGAGCATAATTCTTTCAAATAATAATTTCTTTGTGTTCCTTTATGATTAAATGTATATACTTTAGTTTTTAGCATAATTGGCACAAAATAGTAGCCATCCCAAATGTATTGCCAGAATTTATAGTTCTTAAAAAATAAATTATTAATTGGATTACATTCTAAAAATGCTAGAACACTTTACACTGGCACTTCTCATGTTCAACATTTTCCTCCACCCGCTACATTTAAATTTTATCTAATTGACTAGATGCATTCATTAAGCCGTGGTGGTGCAGCGGTAGCATTGTTGCCTCACAGCAAAAGGTTCTCCTGTTCGATTCTCGGCTGGAATGCCTTCTGTGTGGAGTCTGCATGTCCTCCCCGTGGTCGAGTGGCATTCGAAAGACATGCATGAATGGGCATGCCTTCGTTGAAGGTTGGGCATCAGGCTGGCAACTCGGCACCATAAAAATCTACTGCCAATCATTAGCAGACCGGAGTTCCGCTGTGGCGACCCCTAACCGGGAAAAGCCAAAAATGCAAACAACTAGATGCATTCATTGCAACAATATGTATCTTCTTTTTAACAAATTCATTCATTCCAGTGTTACATAAATTGCTCAATTCCTGTTTTCCCTTAAATCTCACTCTTCCTGAATATTATTTTGCCTGTATTCCCACAAATTCAGTTTATTTCTATGTAAAGTGCTACCTTCCTTTTCTAAAGTTCCTGCTTCCAGTTCTTTTATTTCCTTTCTGATATTCAGTACTTCAGTTACAGTTGGTTTAGATTTCTCTTTCCATTTTCTAGTATTTGTTTTTTTGGACAGCAAAAGAATTAAGCTTAACAAGGGCTTACAACTTCTAGGCAATTCACATACTGTGTCCCGTTTCAAAAGAATCATTCCTTAGTTGCAATCATTTGCACTTGAAATGTTTCTGACAGTACTCTGTAGGTAATTTTTTTTTTTAAATCTGACAACTCACTGTGTTCCCAAAAAACATGTTCCCAGTCACCTGTCTCTTTTCCAACATACCTCTCATATTTCCTGTCTACCTTTGGAAAAATTCTCATGTAAGGTTGTGGCAGTTAGAGTTATTGCCAGCCCAGCTATCTGGAATTTTGTAAATGATTATATGTCATTTCTGAATAGCAATAGGATTCATATGCTTGTGTTACAAATGTATTAGAACTGTATGTTATGTGTATATCAAACTGCTAGTACAGAATTGTGTGTTGAAAGGATTTGTAAAGTACTGAGCTTAAAGATGTATCTACAGTGTACCCTACTGGAAAAGAGAACAGAAAGGTATGTACACTATTGTATCTGTGTAAATGTGTATAGTTTAGCAGTGGAAACTGGGAACATAGAAGGTTAACTTGCAAAACATCAGAAAAATGGTTGAAATTAAATCATTGTATAACTGTGCCATAAAAGATGGTTTCAATGCAGCAAGGAGACAGGATGGCTAAAACTAGGGAGCCTTCCACATTGTCATGCAAGTGTTTTATTGTTTTACATCTACCAGCAGCTGCAAAGATCTGAGGGCTATGTATTTTTTGCAGGGAGATGCTAAATGCTGACAGTTTCTAGCAATGGGCATTTAGCTTGGGAACTAAAGTCAGATGACAAGAAGTGATGTCATCCTGCAAGCTCGCCCAGCAATAATATCTGATATTTACTTAAAAAGTCTCAGAGAGAGAGAGTGCATTTTGGCTTTGATCTGACAGCATCAGCTGGAAAAGCCACTCACCACATCTGTCTTGCCTGGCTCTGTAAGTTAACTAGGGTACAGTAACTTCTCTTAGATAATCAGGAATCTAGTGAAGTACAGCTTAGATGTTTTCTTTATTTGAGACTGTCCTGCATTGTTTTAAATATTTCTTGTGATTTTGAAATTTGATGTTATTGTGATGATTTACTGAGTATTTTCTTGTTATTTTATTATTTATTATTAAATATATTTAAACTTATCATTGTGGCTGATATTTGTGAGACATACTTAAGTTCTGGGAGTACTTGCATATTTATTTGTGACACTGCGTAGGTCACTCCTAATAGCCTTGCTCTTGGTCCAAACCACCATTTGGATTAATAGTAACATTACACAGTAGGATTGGGCACCCCCTGTTAAGGGCTTTAAATTAGCTGATAAGGAGTGACTGGTGGCAGACAAAACTGCATTATAGTCTTGGCAGACTGGGACATAGCTAGTAAATCTGTGTCAGCCTTTCCCAGATGTGTGTGTGTATAAATCAAACCTCAAAGTGTGTGTGTCAGCTACTTGGGCAGGGACACAAAGCACTGGTTGGACAGAGACGGTGCAGGAAGTTTTGGCTTGGTCACTCAGCTGAGATCTAAAGTCTGTAGCTGTGCCAGTGGGGAGTCTTATTGTGGATCTGGAGAAAGAGGGAGAAGCCAGCCCCAGACTGACTGTGGTCTTTGTGTGTCCTAAGGGAAATTGCACTTTACTGTGTGTGTACGTGTCATCTTCCCAGTGTGTACGTCCCCCAGTGTTGCCAGTGTTGAGGATTGAGGTCCCTTGATTACTGGGTCATTAGGATTCATTGGTGTGGATATTGAATTCCTGTAGCCTGTATACAGTGGTCACTGAAGAAGGTGTTTGTACTCTGTCAATCATACAGAGGGTCACATCACAATAGTTTTGTTATTTTTTTGTTAGCTTAGTTAGTCAGGGAGAGCGGGCAAAGATGGCAGCAGAGGAGTATGGCAAGCTGACAAAGAGCCAATTGGCTGAGATGTGCCAGGCCAAAGGACTGGTGCATGCCAACTTGACTAAATCAGAAATGATTGCAGCCTTGGGCACAGCTGCATCACAGACCATCAACCAGGAGGACAACCAAGCTGGCCTTGAAGATGTACAGCTCTAAGAAAATGAACAGTTCAACCTTTCCACAGAGAATCCAGCTGGAATTAGAGAGACTTGAACTGGTGGCCAAACAGTTAGAACTAGAATCAGCAGAGAGACTGCAGCATTTGGAGGCTGAAGAGAATGAGAGGCAGAGGCAACGTGAGAAGAAGATGGTGACTCTTCACGAGGGTCATGAAGGTAATGGGGAAGGGAATAACCGAACCCCAGAATCCACAAACATAAGTAAATTTCTTCCACAATTTACAGAAGGTAATACTTTTGATAGTTTCATATGTTTGAAAGGGTATGTACACAGTATAATGTTGATCAAGGGCTCTGGGTATGGTTCTTGACCCCCTTTACTCCATGGTAAAGCTGTAACTGCTATTTCTAAATTGTCTGATACTGATTACTTAAATTATAATGCTGTTAAAAAGTGTTTGAGTGTTTTAAGCTAACACCTGAAGCTTATAGGAAAAGGTTTCGTGTGCATAGACACAAGGCAGATGAACGTGTGTGTGAATATATTGCTGTGTTAAGCGGTCATTTTCATAGATGGGTGAGTGGGTGTCAGGTCACCACTTTTTTGAAGGGCTGGCAGACCTTTTGGTGAGGGATCAAGCCCTTAGCACTTTGCCTGAGGACATGAGAATCTGGTTAGCTCATAGGCAATGCAATACTGCTGATGAGTTGGGGAAGAAGGGAGACAAGCAGTCACTGCACAGGAAAGGGATACCCATTGCTGCTCATGGGTAAAAGGGAGCCCATGGTGGGCAGCCTAAACCACCCCAACAGAGTCTGCCAGTAGCAGGGGAAGCCACTAGTCCAGGTACACGTCCAGGACCAAGGGTTAAATGTTTAACTTCAACCAGCGGGGCCATGTAGTCTATAGATGTCCATGAAGGCAAGGTGGGAGAGCCAGTAAGTGAGAGTGACAGAATGCCAGCAGTGAGTTCTCTGGAGACAAGTGTACCAGACTACCACAAGAGGTTATATCCTATCTTAGTAAATGGGGAAACAGGCCACTGCTAAGAGAGAGAGCCTCTGACCTAATCATTGTGAAGCCTGCAATGGCTAAAGAGGAGCACTACTTGCTTGGGTAGTTTATTCCAGTCATAGCTTTAGGAGGGACACCATTCCAAATACCTTTGGCTAGGGTTCACCTTGACTAGGAGGGTGGAAAAGAAAGCCAGCAAGTAGGTGTGTTTGAGGATATTCCTACAGATGTCCTGATAGGTAATGATTTTGGTAATGCAGTATCTTGTGTGCATGCAGTGACACGCAGTCAGGCTTGGAGACAAGCATGTGGGTCTGGCAACCTGGGGGGGACCCAGACAGACAACAGACTTGAAGACAGGACTGGTGTGGTGGTTATTTCAGGGAGGAAGCTACCCCTGTAGCACTAAGACTGAAGGTGAGCCCCAGCTGCTTGTGGGTACTGATGTTCCCTTGGACAGAGTGACTGCAAGGGCAGAGGTGAGAGTAGTACCCAGGCTTGACAGTACGGCACCCCTGTCCGAGGATACCAGACTTCTTTTGGATGGGGGAGCTTGGAAGGGTTATCAAGAGAGAGTTGAGAAAGGCTCAGCTCTCAGAACTTACATGACAAGGCCTGTGGGGTGAGGTAGCCAGTGAGGCACCTCATTGTTAAGAAAAGGGGAATCTGTATACTGGGACAAAGGGTTACTGTATAGAGAGTGGACCCCTGAGGGAGGGCTAAAGGGTGAGAAAATGCAGCAGTTGGTAGTGCCCAGAGCCTACCGTCAGGCACTTATACCCAAAAACAGTGACATTCCCTTTGCAGGTGATATGGGCATAAAGCATACAAAGAGATGTATTATGCAAACCTTTTATTGGCCTGGGATTTCCAGAGATGTAACAAGGTACTGCATGACCTGTGAGCAGTGCCAAAAGATAGGCAAGGCAGGAGACAAAGTCAAGGTTCCTTTAATGCCTTTTCCTGTGAATGAGGAGCCATTTCAGATGGTAGCTGTGGATATTGTGCGGTCTTTGAGTACCCTCAAGTTCCACATGGAAGAAGTATGTCCTAGTGGTAGTAGATTATGCTACCAGATACCCTGAGGCAGGAAGGGTGAGTATGAAACCCACAAGGAGTCTGTTGTGGCATATGTCCTAAACCTCAGGACAAGGCTCAGGAAACACCTGGGCTTGGCCCAGGAGAACCTGGCAGAAGCCCAACAAGAGAAAAAGGTCTGGTATGACAGGAATGCTCGAGAGTATGCTGTAGGGCATCAGGTAATGGATGTTCTTCGTGTTTCACTGTTGCAGTCATCACAATTGTGTTAACTGCCTGCAGGTAGCCCTCAGTCAGCCTGAATACCAGAGTCTTCGGATTTCTGCGTTGGATGCTGTCTCTTCTTCCATAACGTCAGGTCATCAGGGGGTATAAAACATGCAGCTGACGCCATTACATCAGCTTTTCTTGACGCGTGGCGCCCGCAGCAGAATCAGTTTGCAAGTTCCAGTCGGCCGACTCCTAAAATTTTTGTTTTCGAGTTTCAGACTGAAGTCTTCAAAAAAATGTTAAGTACCCAGTTGGGGATCCTTTTTCTTGCTCTGACAGATGTCAGTAAAAGTTAACAATGGTCTTACCTGTGGAAAGCAATTACCTCTTAGAGATTTTCATTCTTACTGCATTCCCTGCTTAGGCCCAGACCACGACGTCCCTCGTTGTCGGTTTTGTGCCTTATTCAACGCCCGAACTATCCGTCATTGGGCTATTTTTACAGCTAATTATTTTTATACTCATTCTCTGTACTCAGAAATGGCTTTAACAAGCCATCCGACTACCGATCTTCTGAAAAAGCATAAGGATAAAGACAGAGACAGACCGCATAGGTCCAAAACTGCCGACAACACTTCCGTTAAGCTAGTCGCCAGCCTGCCTCACTGAGGCGCTTTTGCAGCCCCTGATACCCGCTACTTCTGATTCGTAGGCCTCTACTAAGACCCATTCAGAGTCCAGTATGCCATGAGATGCTTCTTTGACTATGGAACCTGCGGATGTCTCTACCTTGGATGGGTCCGGAGCCGCTGTGCAGGCACCGGCTTCTGAGGGTGTATTCAGGCCTACAGACATTCATATTAAAGCGACACCATCGTTTTCATCCAGACCTAAAACTCGACCACACATAGCAAACTGATGACCAAACCGCAGGCCAGGGCCCATATGCCTAAAAAACAAATGCTTAGAATGGCTGAAGACCTCATTACCTTGATTAGTTGAAGCCAGCCTTCCCCCTCTAAGAGACCTAGAACTGAGTTTCTTTCTGATTCTTCTGATCAGGAATCTGCTTTTTCTGCTCCTTCTGATTACCAGGATTTGCCCTTATCTACTTATGAGGATTCTTATGCAGAGGATTCCATTCCCTCTGCTTCCCCTCCAGAAGATTTTCCTTTCGATGAAACCTTGCACACTCTTAGGGTGAATTTCCGCTGGGAAATCCAGGATTACTCTGACTCCAAAAAGAGGCTTAGGGAATTCTTACTCCTACCTCAACACAGGCCTTTAGCTATCCCTTCTGATGTTCTTCGTGTTTCACTGTTGCAGTCATTACTTTTGGGTAATCTGCTGGCAGGTTGCCCTCAGTCGGCCTGAATTCCAAAGTCTTGGGTCCTGCGTCGGTTGCTGTCTCCTCTTCCATGACGCCAGGTCGTCAGGGGTATAAAACAAGCAGCCGACGCCATTTTCTTTAGTCTTTCTTGCCGCGTGATGCCCGAAGCAGAAGCATTTCGCAAGTGCCGGTCGGCCGACTCCTGAAATATTCGAGTCTGAGTTTCCGAACTGAAGTCTTCACTAAAGCTAAGTACCCCGTTGGGGAAACTTTTTTCTTGCTCCATACCGATGTCAGAAAAAGTTAATAATTGTATTACTTGTGGGAAGCAAATACCTCATAAGGATTTCCATTTATACTGTATTCCTTGCCTAAGCCCTGATCACAACGTGCCTGGCTGTCGGTTTTGTGCTAGATTTAACCAACGCACTATTAAGTGTCTGTATAGTTTTGCCTCACAGTATTTTGGAAACGGATTTAACTATCCAGAAATGTCGTCAGATAGCAATCCGACTACCGGAGTACGTAAAAAACGCAAAGAAAAGGACAGAGCGAGACAGTCGAGGTCCAAAACCGACGACGAAGCTTCTCCTAAGTGAGTCGCCGGTACTCAGTGAGGCGCTTTCGCAGCCCCTGATACCCGCTACTTTCGAGTCACAGGCCCCTACCGACACCCATGTGGAGTACGGCATGCCATGAGATACTCAAAGTATTGGACCCACGGATGTATCTCCCTCGGATAGGTCCGGAGCCGCTGAGCAGGCAGCAGCTTCTGAGGGTGTATTCAGGCCTCAATGTTTTTATATCAAACCGACGACAGCTGCAAAACCAAAGACAAAAGCAACTTCTAAAACTAAAAAACTGACGCATGAGCCACGTGCACAGGCCTCTATGCCTAAAAAACAGATGATCAAAATGGCTGAAGACCTTATTACCTTGATCAGGGGTTCCCATCCCCTGCCAGATAAGAGGCCTAGGCAAGACACTGATTATGAATCTTCAGATGAGGTTTCTATTTCTTCTGATTCCTCTTCTGATCAGGAATTATCTATTCCTTCCTATGAGGATTCAGATGCAGAGGAGTCTATACCATCAGCATCACCTCCTGAGGATTATTCATTTGGAGAAACCTTGCATACTTTGAGGGAGCATTTTTACTGGGAGAGTCAAGATTTCTCAGAATCAAAAAAGAGGCTCAGGGATTTCCTTCTCCCTCAGCACAGGCCTCTAGCCATACCCCCTGTTTTAGACATTGTGGATGATGTGTTTTCGGAGTCAAGCTTGACCCCTGACTCCTTACCTCCGGCTTCCAGCAAGCCTGACAGATATTACAGGGTCCCTGACTCACACAAATTTTTATTTAGAAACCCTGCTGCTGATCCTGAAACTATTTCACAGGGTAAAAAGGGAGTTAAGGCCTCAACAAAAATCCTACCCCCTTTGACAGAGATTCAAGGGCACTGGATAGATGGGGGAAAAAAGGTTTGTACATGCAACCTTGGCAATTAGGGCCTTAAACTGCCAGTTTCATATGCTCAAGTATCAACAATATGTTATGGGATTGCTGAAACAGAAAATGATGATGATTTCTGAATGTGCAGAAAATAAAAGAATTGCAGGAATTATTGCATGCAGCTGAACAGGTTGGAAAGCATACTTTGCAATGTGGTTTTGATTCTTTAGAGGCCTCCTGCAGGGCCGCAGTTACTGGATCTGTGATTAGAGGGCATGCCTGGCTAAAGGAACAAAATTTGCCTGACCATGTTAAAGCTAAATTACTAGATGCACCTTTACAGCATGATACTCTGTTTGGTATTAAGGCAGAAAAGGTTTTTAAAAAAATGGAAGACAAAGCTAAGTCTATGCAAACTGTAAAAGACTTCTTACAAGTGCAGCCACCAAGATTCAGTTGACACTGGCCTACAAAAAATTGGTCCTTTCCTGTGTCAGACAGAGCTCAAAAGGGCAAATCCAGATGCCCTAAGGGTTCCAGATACCAGGCACAAGATACATACAGGTCAAAGCAATGGGGCGCTTCTACCTCCAAATCTGGAGGAGATAAAGCGCAAACCTACAGAAAACAGTCCCTCTGCCTTCACCAAGCACTTATCTTTTGGCAGCAGCCTTAGGGGGAAAATTAGCACTTTTTGCTCAAAATTGGCAGTTAATAACCCAGGACAAGTGGGTACTAAACATAGTATCACAGGGATACAGATTCCATTTCCATACTCTGCCAATGGCAAACAGTTGGCCAGATCTGCCAAAAAGCAATGGGCAGAGGCACAGAAACAGGTTATGTCCCTCATGGATATGGGGGCCATTCAGCCTGTAGCAGAACAGGAAAAAGGACAAGGTTTTTACTCAAGAATGTTCTTGGTACCCAGAAAGGACAAGGCCTGGCGGTCAATACTGGATTTATTGATTTTGAACACATACCTGGACATTCCAAAATTCAAAATGCTGACTTTGCAGCAGCTTCTGCCCATGCTGGGCAAGAATGCTTGGCTGGTGACATTAGACCTAAAAGAGGCATACCTGCATGTCCCAATGAGGCAGTCGTGCAGAAGATACCTCAGATTGAAGTCTAGCTTAATGCATTACCAGTTCTCTGCACAGCCCTTTGGCTTATCTACTGCGCCCAGGGTCTTTACAAACTGCCTGGCACCAATAATTGCATTTTGCAGACAAATAAGTATTCAAATATATCCTTACTTGGACGACTGTCTCATTCAAGCAGAGAACAAGGACATTCTTCTTCAACACCTGGCATTTATGAAAAGGCTTCTAACATGCCTAGGGTACACAATAAACGAAAAGAAATCACAACTGGTACCCTCTCAAAAGATGACATTCCTGGGTGCAAGCTTGAATACAACTGCCCAGATGACTTACCTCACGCCAGAAAAACCAAAGACAACTGACTACTTACTTCAAACTGTTGGCAACAAAAACCCAGTTATCTGCAAGACAAATTCTGCAGGCCTTGGGCTTCATGGCATCCTGCATCCTACTGATTCCATATGCAAGACTGCATATGAGGAAACTTCAATGGTACCTAAAAAGTTTATGGAGTCAACATTGTCACAGTTTGGAAACAATGATTCCTGTCATCTCCTGCCTACAACAGGAGTTTCTATGGTGGGCAAAGGCATGTCACCAAAACATGGGATGGGCCTTAACTCTACCCCCTGCCAGCCAAACCTTAACAACAGACGCATCAGATTATGCCTGGGGGGCCCACATGGCGGGAAGATGCATTCAGGGCATATGGACCCCAAAACAAATGCATCTACATATCGACCAGAAAGAGATGTTAGCTGTTCAAAATGCCCTGACAGCCTTCAAGGACTTCATCCAGGACAGCTACTGATAAAGACGGACAACACCACGGTCATGTGGTATATAAACAAGCAGGGGGGCACGCATTCGTACCCCCTTTGCAGATTAGCCATGGCACTGTGGGACACAGCTTTGACTTACCAAATACATCTTCAAGCTCAATTCCTGCCGGGAAAGCAAAATACTCTGGCAGACGATTTAAGCAGAAACCTTATGGATCCTCACGAGCGGAAACTAGATCCACAAGTCTTCAGCATGATAACAAAGAAATGGGAGAGCCCAGACATGGATCTATTTGCCTTCCCTCAAAATTATCAATTGAAAAGATTCTGCACAAGGACTTATCACAGACAAGCATGGAAAGTGGACGCCCTATACTTCAGTTGGAAAAACCTATCAGTTTAGGCCTTTCCTTCACTGCCTCTTCTTCCCAAGGTCCTCCTAAAAGTCAGACAAGAGAAACCAAAGATGATACTAATTGCCCCGGACTGGCCCCGCCAATACTTGTACCCAATCCTAAGGAACTTGTCTCAATACCCAGCTTGGACCTTACCTCAAAGACATCAACTACAGTCCCAGCAAAACAATCAGATCCTACACAATCAACTCCAGGCACTGAACCTGGCAGCATGGCTGATCATGTAGTTATACAAACAACATCTCTCAGTAAAGCTGTGATGGATGTCATTTTGGAAGCCAGAAGGCCTAGTACTAGAAAATCTTATGCTGATAAATGGAAGAGATTCTGTGCTTGGAATCAAGCACAAGGAACTTATATACAGCAGAACCTAATATTCCTCGGATATTACAATACTTGACTGAGATGCTTGACACAGGCCCATCTTTCTCATCAATTAAAATTCATGCCTCTGTCATTTCGGCTCATTACAATACAGAGCCACCAATCTTTTCTCATCCTTTACTAAAGTTGTATCTTAGAGGAGCCAAAAATGTAAGGTCTCCTAGAAGATCACCAATACCTGCATGGGACCTCAATTATGTGTTGGAAAAGCTCACCCTGCCTCCATTTGAACCACCTGCTACTGCTGATATAAAATTCTTATCATGGAAAACAGCTCTGCCACTAGCAATTACTTTAGCAAGAAGAGGCTTAGAGCTGCAGGCCCTCATGGCTGTTCATCTGCCAACCTTTTATCCAAGTCCGCAGAACAAACGTGAGAGAATTCTGCATTCCTTGGACGTACACAGACAGCTAAGATTCTACTTGAGCAGGACTAAAGCTCTAAGAAAACTGAGCAATTACTAGTGACACATGCTGCAGGATCAGAAGGAAAGGCTATTTCAAAGCAGACTATGTCAAATTGGATAAGCCACTGCATTTGTTTCTGCTACTTACAGCATGGTAAACCTGTGCCCAAGGGCATTAGGTCTCATTCCACCAGAGCTGCAGCTACTTCAGCAGCCATTCTCATAGTACCACCAACCAAAGACATTTTAGAGGTTGCTACTTGGAGTTCTGTTCACACCTTTGCAAAGAATTATCATTTGCCTCTCTAAGTCCAGGGCAGGCTTTGCCACTGCAGTTCTCCAGGGCCTTATAGCCGCACCTAATGCTGTTTAGCTCCAGCCTCCCAACCACAGCTTTGGGATTCTACCCAAATGTAATGACTGCAACAGTGAAACATGAAGAACATAGTACAGTTGTGTACACTTACCATAAATGTAGATGTTCGAGTGTATTCACTGTTGCAGTCCAGGTTACCCGCCCGCCATCCCCCTTTCATTCTGGAGTTTATCTTTCCTTCTCTATCTTCTACAACCTATGTGGTGTATTTGCTTGTAGATGAAGGTAAAGTTTGTATTGATGCATGTATATATAGTTTATATATATATATATATATATATATATATATATATATATATATATATATAATTTTTTTGCTACCTTTTTGGGGGCACCTGACATCTGGGGCAAGAAAAACTAAAGAAAATGGCATTGGCTGCTTGTTTTATACCCCTGACGACCTGATGTCATGGAAGAGGAGACAGCAGCTGACGCAGGACCCAAGACTTTGGAATTCAGGCTGACTGAGGGCAACATGCCAACAGATTACCCAAATGTAATGACTGCAACAGTGAATGCACTCGAACATCTACATTTATGGTAAGTGTACACAACTGAACTTTCTGGACATTGTAGATGATGCTTTCTTGGAATCTAGCCTTTCCCCAGACACTTTACCTCCAGCTCCCAGAAAACCTGACAGGTATTACAGAGTACCTGACTTTCACAAGTTCCTCTTCAAGAATCCTTCTGTGGATCCAGAGACCATTTCCCAAGGACCAAAAGGCATTAAGGTTACTGCTGCCAAAAATCCTACCCCTTCTGATAGAGATTTTAGAGCCTTAGACAGATGAGGTAAGAAGGTATACACTTCTGCTACTTTGGCCATCAGGGCTTTAAATTGCCAGTTTCATATGTTAAAGTATCAGTAGCATGTTATGGGGCTACTTAAGCAGAAAATTATGTTGATTTCTGACTGTACTGAACACAAAGAATTACAGGACTTAATGCATTCTGCAGAACAAGTTGGTAAACATACCTTGCATTGTGGTTTTGACTCTCTAGAAGCATCTTGCAGGGCTGCTGTCACTGGGTCTGTACTTAAAATGCATGCTTGGCTTAAGGAACAAAACTTGCCAGATCATGTAAAAGCTAAATTATTGGATGCTCCCTTAAACCAAGACCGCCTTTTTGGCAACAAAGCAGAAGTCCTCAAAAGGATGGAAGAAAAAGCTAAATCTATGCAAACTGTTAAAGATTTCCTACAAGTACAGCCTCCCAGATTCAGAAGGCACTGGCCTTCTAAGAACTGGTCCTTTCCAGTCCCTTCTAGGCCTTTTCAGTCCAAACCCAGGAACAGCAGACCACCTAGGCTACAGTCTCAGGCTTCTCACAAACCTGAGCAGTGGGGGCTTCCACTTCCAAAACAGGGAGTAGTAAGCCACCCCCCTACGAAAAAATGGCACAATGACTTAACCTTAACCCTTCCCAGCCCTGCTCTACTACCTGCTCCCTTAGGAGGAAAGCTCGCCCTGCATGCCGAAAACTGGGAACTCATTACCCAGGACAACTGGGTTTTGAACACAGTTTCCCAAGGATGCAGATTCCACTTCCACACCCTACCAACACCAAATGGTTGGCCAGACCTACCCCCAAATCAGTGGGCGGAGGCCCAACAGCAGGTTTTCTCTATCCTCAATATCTGGGCTATTCAGCCTGTCCCAGCAGAACAAAGGGGACAAGGCTTTTATTCAAGACTTTTTCTGCTACCCAGAAAAGTCAACTCCTGGCGTGCTATCATGGACCTCTCTATTCTCAATACTTTTTTGGTAGTTCCAAAATTCAAAATGCTAACTCTGCAACAGCTTCTTCCCATGCTAGCCTAGGATGCCTGGCTGACAACCCTAGACTTAAAGGAAGCTTACCTGCACATCCCAGTAAGGGAATCTTGCAGGAAATAACTACGCTTCAGGGCAGGCTCCATGCACTATCAGTTCTCTGCACTTCCCTTTGGCTTATCTACTGAGCCCAGGGTGTTCACAGTGTGCCTAGCTCTAGTCATTGCATTTTGCAGGCAGAGAAATATTCAGATGTACCCGTATCTGGACAATTTTCTGATTCAGGCAGAAAGCCAGGAGTTGCCATTACAATACCTGGCATTCGTAAAGAAACTTCTAACCTCACTGGGGTACACCATCAATGAAAAGAAATCTCACCTAGTACCCTGCCAACAGATTGTATTTCTGGGAGCAAGCTTGAACACAACTTCCCAGATGGCATTCCTCACTCCAGAGAAACAAGTTTACTTGACAACCTGTTGAATATGTCCAAATGAACCAGGAATCCAGGACACCAGTTAAAAATATAAAAGAAAGAATTCATTTATTGTAACCAACAGTTTTAGCGCTTTCATCTCATTTTAGAGACTTCTTCAGAAACAATTAACCACATTTAATCATGCTTTATATAGCCCTTCAATCAATGACATCACACAATTGATTAAAAATTTAAACAAACTTTGACTGATAAATGTGTATCAAACCAAAAATGGATATGTTTGATACATATTACCTGTTATCTTTTATACAAGAATAAAAACTAAAACAAAAACAATTTACTAAATACTGGCACAAAAGATTTGATTTAAAACATATTAATCAATATAAAAGCTTGTAAAAATTCATAATTGAATACTGATCTTTAAGAATAAATATATATATATAAAAATAAATATATAGACTCATTCATTTAGCCTTTCTGAAAATTCTAGTACAAAATGAGAAAAAATATATATATTATTTGTATATATATATATATATGTAAACATAAACTGTAAATAATTTAAATATTGTTGGCCCTTTCTATAAGTAATGGTGTTAATGACACTGTTTCATTTAATCCTGGGGGAAACATACAGGCCAATCTGAACTGCCATTGGCTCTCCTTTTTTAATAGGTTTTTCCAATCCCCACCTCTAATGTCTATTTTAACAGTGTCCAAAATACCAAAGACAAATTTCTTGAATTCTAAACAAGATATACTGTGTTAATTAGTGTTCTTATGGTTCTTGATATCATTTAGATGTTCGTATATCCTGTTTTTAAATAGTCTTTCAGTCTTACCTACATAGAAATGTTTACAAGTACAACATAGAGCCAGGTAGACCACTCCCCTGGTGTTGCAGTTACCATCTTGCAAGTATACTTTACTGTTCATGACATTGTTTAGCCTAATAATAGGTTCAACACAAATGTAAGAACAATAATTGCACATGCCACATCTTTTTGTACCCCGTTTATTTTGAAGAATATTGGGTCTTTTATATTCTAAAAGTTGTTTCATGTTGAATCCCACTTTGTTGACAAATCTGGGTGCGTTACCCAGCTTCTTGTGTATACCATCATTTGCTCTAAAAATATTCCAATTTCTTTGGAAAATGTTTTTAATAGCAGGGGTTCTTGTGTTGTATGTTAATACACAAGTAGTATTGAAATCCTGGGTATTCTTCCTATCGATGGTAGTGCTTTCAAAAGAACCTAGTAGGGGGATGTATTTTTGACCCCATTGTTGGTACACATTTTGCAAATTAATCAAGTCTAAAGGGTATCCCCTCTCTAAAAACATTTCCCTTAACAAAGTGAACTCTACTTTTAGGTCTTCTAGATGCGATGTCATTCTGGCAATTCTAATAGCTTGCCCTTTGATGATACTAACCTTTTGTGATATGGGATGACAACTGTCAAAGTGTAAATAGGCATTGCAAAATGTTTTCTTTCTAAATATTTTTGATTTGAACTGTTTATTAGATGTATCTTTGTAAATGCAAGTGTCCAGGTAGTTAATGTTCGTAGTGTTGTACTGAAAGGTAAAAGAAAGAAAGATGGTACTACTGTTGATATGGTTTATAAAGTTAATGATTTCCTCTTCACATCCCCCCCATAAAATAAAAATATCGTCCAAATACCGGAGATATAATTTAATATGGGGCCAAAATGGACCATCAAATACAAACTGTGTTTCCCAACCCAAAAGAACCAAATTAGAATACACTGGTGAACAAGTAGCACCCATGGGGACGCCAGTGACTTGTTGGTAAAAAATAGACGTAAGAGACTTGTTTACATGTATTCCCAAAAATGAAGGGATGAATTTGTTTGAAGAAGTATTGTTCAAATACTCTGATCTTGAGAATGACAAAATATTAATATGTGAACTGATGAATATAGTTCTTGAAAACAATTTTTTATGTTTTGAAGGGGAATTTTACCAACAAGTCACTGGCGTCCCCATGGGTGCTACTTGTTCACCAGTGTATTCTAATTCATTACACTTGGGTTATCCTGCTGGCAGGCTACCCGCAGTCGGCCTAAATTCTAAAGTCCTGGTCCGGTGTCAGTTGCTGTCGCCTCCTCCCTGACGTCAGTGCGCCAGGGGTATATAAGATGCAGCCGACGCCATTTTCTTCAGTCTTTCTTGCCGCGTGGTGCCTGAAGCAAAAGCAGTTCGCAAGTGCCGGTCGGCCGACTCATGAGATTTTCGTGTTCGAATTTCAGATCCGAAGTCTTCAATTAAAGCTAAGTACCCCGTTGGGGAAACTTTTTTCTTGCTCCAGACCGATGTCAGAAAAAGTTAATAATTGTATTTCTTGTGGGAGCAAATACCTCATAAGGACTTCCATTCTTATTGTATTCCTTGCCTAGGCCCTGATCACGACGTTGCTAATTGCAGGTTTTGTGCTAGATTTAAACAACGCACTATTAAGTGTCGGTACGATTTCGCATTTCACTACTTTGGCCGAAGATTTAATTACACGATGTCATCGGATACCCATTCGACTACTGCAATTCACAAGAAACGCAAAGAAAAGGAAAAGGACAGGCATCCGAGGTCCAAAACTGAAGACGAGGCTTCTTCTAAGCCAATCACCGGTTCGCCGGTTTTCAGTGAGGTGCTTTTGCAGCCCCTTCAGAGCCGCAGGCCGCTTCCAACTCTCACGTGGAGCCGACTAGACCACTGGAAACTCAAGGTATTGGACACTCGGAAAATATTCCCTCAGATGGGTCCGGAGTCGCTGTGCAGGCATCGGCTTCTGAGGGTGTTTTCAGGCCTACACAATTATATGTAAAACCGACTTCAGCTTCAAAGGCAAAGACTAAAGTACCACTAAAGACAAAGAAACAAGCACAGCAATCCCATGGCCAGGCCTCCATGCCTAAAAACAGATGCTCAACATAGCCGAAGACCTAATTACTTTGATCAGGGGTTCCCATCCCCCTCCTGATAAGAGGCCTAGGCAAGAGACAGAATATGAATCTTCAGATCAAATTTCCATTTCCTCTGACTCCTCTGAACAGGAATACTCCCTTCCTCCCTATGAGGATTCTGATGCTGAAGACCCTTCAGCCTCTGCTCCTGAGGATTACTCTTTTGGGGAAACCCTGCATACCATGAGGGGGCACTTCCAATAGGAGAGCCAAGATTATTCAGAATCTAAGAAAAGACTCAGGGACTTTCTTTTGCTTCCTCAGCACAGGCCCCTTGCTATTCCTCCTGTTTTAGACATAGTACATGATGTATTTGCAGAGTCCAGCCTGTCTCCTGACTCTTTACCTCCAGCTCCTGTTAAGCCAGACAGATACTACAGGGTTCCAGATTCTCATAAATTCCTATACAAAAACCCTGCTGCTGACATAGAAACCATCTCTCAGGGTCCCAAAGGGGTCAAGGCTTCCACTGCAAAAAACCCTATCCCCTCTGATAGGGATTCAATGGCTCTGGACAGATGGGGGAAAAAGATTTACACTTCTGCTACCTTGACTGTAAGGGCTTTAAATTGTCAGTTTCATATGCTTAAATATCAGCAAAACTTAATGTTACTGCTTAAACAGAAAATGTCAACAAATTCTGAATGTACAGAAAACAAAGAAATGCAGGATTTATTGCATGCTGCTGAACAAGTAGGAAAGCATACTTTGCAATGTGGTTTTGATTCTCTGGAGGCCTCCTGCAGGGCCGCTGTTACGGGTTCTGTCATTAGGAGACATGCTTGGTTAAAGGAACAGAATCTGCCAGATCATGTTAAAGCTAAGCTATTTGATGCTCCATTACAGCATGATACTTTGTTTGGTGTTAAAGCAGAAGAGGTGTTGAAGAAAATGGAGGACAAAGCTAAATCTATGCAAACAGTCAAGGATTTCTTACAGGTACAGCCACCCAGATTTAGCAGGAACTGGCTTGCAAAGAATTGGTCATTTCCAGTGTCAGACAGGCCACAAAGAGGCAGATACAGATGCCCCAGAGGCAGATCCCAGCCCCAAGGCTCATACAGGCCTAAACAATGGGGTGCTTCTACCTCCAAAAGCGGAGAAGACAAATCACAGCCATACAGGAAACAGTCCCAATGACTTTCCTCTGCCAGCACCAAGCACTTATCTTTTGGCAGCCCCCCTTAGGGGGAAAACTAGCACTTTTTTTCACAAAATTGGCACATGATTACCAGGTCAAATAGGTCTTGAATGTAGTGTCCCAGGGCTACAGGTTCCACTTTCACACCCTGCCAAGGGCAAAAGGTATGCCAGACCTGCCACACAATCAATGGACAGAGGGACAAAAACAAGTTTCATCCCTCATGGACATGAGGGCCATTCAGCGAGTACCACTTCAAGAGCAGGGTCAAGGATTTTACTCGACTTTTTCTGGTACCCAGAAAGGACAAAGCCTGGAGACCAGTACTGGACCTGTCTATTCTAAACACATTTCTGGGCATTCCAAAATTCAAAATGTTGACTTTGCAGCAGCTTTTGTCCATGCTGGGCAAGAAGGCTTGGCTGGTAACTGTGGACCTGAAAGAGGCATACCTGCATGTCCCAGTCATACAATCTTGCAGAAGATACCTTAGATTCATAGCTGGCTCAATGCACTACCAATTCTCTGCACTGCCCTTTGGCTAATCTACTGCGCCCAGGGTCTTCACAAAATGCCTGGCACCAGTAATTGCATTCTGCAGACAAATAGGAATTCAAATATACCCTTACTTGGACGACTGCCTTATTCAAGCAGAGAACAAGGACATTCTACTAAAGCACCTGGCGTTTGTAAAAAGATTACTAATTTGCCAAGGGTACACAGTAAACGAAAAGACATCAAAACTACTACCCTCTCAAGAGGTAATATTCCTGGGTGCAAGCTTAAATACAACTGCCCAGATGACTTATCTCACGCCAGACAAACAAAGGCAACTGACTTCTTACTTCAAAATTTTGGCAACAAAGACCCAGTTATCTGCAAGAGAAATTCTGCAGGCTCTGGGCTTCATGGCATCCTGCATTCTACTAATTCCATATGCAAGACTGCATATGAGGAAACTACAATGGTATCTAAAAAGTGTTTGGACTCAACGTTGCCACAGCCTGGAAACGTTAATCACTCTCCTCTCCTGCCTGCAACAGGGGTTTTGATGGTGAGCACAGGCCTGTCACCACAACAAGGGACAGCCATTCACGTCACCCACAGCCAGGCAAACTTTAACAACAGATGCATCAAATTATGCCTGGGGGGGGCCCACATGGCAGGAAAATGCATTCAGGACACATGGTCCGCAAGCCAAATGCATCTCCATATCAATCAAAAAGAGATGCTAGCTGTTCAGAATGTCTTGACAGCTTTCAAGGATCTACTTCATCCAGGACAATTACTGATAAAGATGGACAATACTACAGTCATGTGGTACATAAACAAGCAGGGAGGCACACATTCCTACCCCCTCTGCAGACAAGCCATGACTTTGTGGGACACAGCATTGACTTATCAAGTTCACCTGCAAGCACAATTCCTGCCAGGAAAGATAAATACTCTGGCAGACGAACTAAGCAGAAACCTCATGGATCCCCACGAGTGGAAACTGGATCCACAAGTCTTCAGCATGATAACAAGGAAATGGGATGCCCAGACATAGATCTATTTGCCTCCCCTCACAACTGCCAACTACAGAGATTCTGCACAAGGACTTATCACAAGCAAGCATGGAAAGTGGATGCCCTATTCTTCAGCAGGAAAACCCTAACAGTATATGCCTTTCCTCCTCTGCCTCTCCTTCCCAAGGTACTCCTAAAGGTCAGACAAAAGAAGCCAAAATTGCCCCAGACTAGCCCCGCCAGCACTGGTACCCAATCCTAAAGAGTTTATCTCAAGGTCCAGCCTGGACATTACCTCAAATTTCTCACTTACTGACCCAACAAAACAATCCGATCCTGCACAGCCAACTCAGGATCTTAAATCTGGCAGCATGGAGGATAATATAGCCATTCAGAACACTTCTCTCTCTAAAGCGGTGATGGATGTAATTTTTGGAGGCCAGGAGGCCCAGTACCAGAAAATCTTATGCAGAAAATGGAAGAGATTCTGTGCTTGGAACCAGGCACAAGGATTTGATATGTTTGTTCCAAATATTCCTCAGATTTTACAATACTTAACTGAGATGCTGGACAAAGGCCTATCCTTTTCATCACTTAAGATCCATGCCTCTGCCATTTCAGCCCATTACAATACGGAACCGCCAATTTTTTCTCATCCATTACTAAAGCAGTACCTCAGAGGGGCCAAAAACATAAGCCCTCCAAGGAGAGCACCAATACCTGCATGGGACCTCAATTATGTCTTGGAAAAACTCACACTGCCTCCTTTTGAGCCAGCCTCAACAGCTGATATAAAATTCTTATCCTGGAAAACAGTTCTGCTCCTAGCAATAACCTCTGTAAGACGAGTCTCAGGGTTATAGGCAGTCATGGCTGTGGAACCTTTTATCATTTTCCATCCAGACAGGGTTTCTCTGAGGACAAACCCTACATTTATGCCTAAGGTGGTGTCCCGTGTGGCCCTTAACCAGACCATTCATTTGCCTACCTTTTATCCAAACCCACAGAATAAGGGTGAGAGACTTCTGCATTCTTTGGACATACACAGACAGCTACGCTTCTGCTTGGACAGAACTAAGGCTTACAGAAAGTCTGAGCAACTCTTAGTGGCATATGCTGCAGGATCACAAGGAAAGGCAATCTCAAAGCAGACAGTTTCAAAATGGATAGGCCATTGCATTCGTTTCTGCTATTCTCAACATGGCAAATCAGTGCCCAAGGGCATTAGGCCATATTCAACCAGAGCAGTAGGTACTTCAGTAGCCTTCCTCAGAGGATTACCAACCAAAGACATTTTAGAGGCTGCAACTTTGAGTTCAGTGCACACTTACAAAGCACTACCACTTACCTCTCTACTCTAAATCCAGAGCAGGTTTTGCCACTGCAGTTCTGCAGGGCCTCATAGCCTCTCCTAATCCTATTTAGACCCAGCCAGCCAACCTCAGCTTTGGGATTCAACCAAAGTGTAATGACTGCAACAGTGAAACATGAACATAGTACAGTTGTGTACCTACCATAAATGTAGATGAGTGTATTCACTGTTGCAATCCAGGTTACCCACGCACCATCCCCCTTTCCTTGCTGGGACTTATCTGTACTTCTCTATTCTATACAACCTGTGTGGTGTATTTGCTTGTAGATGAAGGAAATGTTTACTTTACTGCATGCATATTTATTGGCATAATTTTTAGCCTACCCTTTTGGGGGCACCTGACATCTGGGGCAAGAAAAACTGAAGAAAATGGCGTCGGCTGCATCTTATATACCCCTGGCGCACTGATGTCAGGGAGGAGGCGACAGCAACAGACGCCGGACCAGGACTTTGGAATTCAGGCCAACTGCGGGTAGCCTGCCAGCAGGATGACCCAAGTGTAATGACTGCAACAGTGAATACACTCGAACATCTACATTTATGGTAGGTACACAACTGTACTTTCTGTGTGGACTACAGGAAATTAGTCCCAGAGAGTTCAATGCTCATCCCATGCCTAGGACAGAGGAAGCCCTAGAGCAGCTTGTTGGGGCCAAGTATCTTATTATTGATCTTCCCAAGGGTTACTGGCAGGTGCCCTTGACTCCCAGCGCTAGAGAGAGGTTAGCCTCTGTGACTCCTTTCGGCTTATTTAAGTTCACGAAGATGCCCTTTGGGGTGAAAAATGCCCCAGCTTCTTTCCAGAGGCTGGTAGATTGTATCCGAGCAGGAGATTATGCCCTTGCTTACTTGGATGATATTGCCATCTGCAGCCATTCTTGGCAAGAGCATCTTCAGCTTGTCAGGGAGGTGCTGGGCAGACTACAGAGGGCAAGGTTGACCTTTAAGCCCAGTAAATGTGAGGTGGGTATGGCAGAGGTCTCCTACCTGGGACTTAGAGTGGAGTGGTAAGATCAGGCCAAAACCTGCCGAAGTGGAAACCATTCAAGCATGGCTTGCCCCTGTTACCAAAAAGCAGATGAGTGCATTCTTAGGGACAGCAGCGTACTACAGAAAGTTTGTGCCCAATTGTAGTACTATAGCTGCTCCCCTCACAGACCTGTCAAGGATAAAAAACCCAGGTAAGGTAGTGTGGACCACCGCATTTGAGCAGACATTCCAGAAGCTTAAAGGAGCTTTGGAAGGACCCCCTGTGTTAGCCAGTCCAGATTACAGCAAAGAATTTGTTGTGTAGGTGGATGCTTCAAATCATGGGGGTGGGGGCTGTACTCAGCCAGGTTCCGTCAGAGGGCGTGGAGCACCCAGTAGTATATCTCAATCGTAGGCTCCAACCCAGGGAGGAATACTATGCATCTGTAGAAAAGGAATGTCTAGCCATAGTGTGGGCACTGCAAAAACTTCAGCCTTATCTGTATGGAAGGAAATTCACTGTAGTTACAGACCACCATCCCTTAACATGGTTACATTGAACCAGCCAGCAAAATGCCAAGTTACTAAAGTGGAGCCTATGGTTGCAGGCATATGATATGACAGTGCAGCACCACAGTGGGGTTAGCAATGCCAATGCATATGGGCTCTCAGGACAAAGAATGGCGTAATGTATTCCCTGACAGTCATCCCTGTCAAGCAGCATTTCTCAAGGGTCACTCGAAAAACTAGATCGATTCTTCGGGGGGAGGGGCAGTGTGACTAATGGAGGCACTACCAGCCCAGCTATCTGGAATTTTGTAAATAACTATATGTCATTTGTGAGTATCAACATGATTCATATGCTTATGTTACAAATGTATTGGAACTGTATGTTATTTATATATGAAACTGCTGGAGCAGATATGTGTGTTGACAGGGTTTGTGAAGTACTGAGCTTAAAGATGTATCCACAGTTTACCCTATTGAAAAAGAACAGAAATGTATATACACTATTGTAACCGTGTAAATGTATGTAGTTTAAAAGTGGAAACCGGAACATGAAAAGTTAACTTGCAAAACTTTGGAAAAGTGGTTGAAATTATTTTATAACTACACCACAAGAGAATGTTTCAATGCAGCAAGGAGATGGGATGTCTAAAACTAGGGAGCCTTCTGCATTGTGTTGTAAGTGTTTATTGTTGTACGTCTTCCAGCAGCTGCAAAGCTCTGCGGGCTATGTATTTTTCACAGGGAGATGCTAAATGCTGGCAGTTTCTAGTAATGGGGGTTTAGCTTGGGAACTGAAGTCAGATGACAAAAAGTGATGTCATTCTGCAATCTAACCCAGCAGTAATATTTGATATTAATTTAAGAAGTCTCAGAGAGAAAAAGAGAGGAGAGAGAGAGACAGTGCATTTTGTTTTTTGTCTTTGACATGACAGCATCAGCTTGAAAACCCAGTCACCACATCTGTCTTGCCTGGCTTTGTAAGTAAGTTAACTAGGGTACAGTGACCTCTCTTTGATACAGTGAGGAATCTAGTAAAGTACAACTTAGATGTTTTCTTTCTTTATTTGAGACTATCCTGTAATATGTTTTTAAATATTTCCTGTGATTTTGAACTTTGATGTTACTGTGATGATTTACTGAGTATTTTCTTGTTTTGTTATTTACTATTAAATATATTTAAGCCTATAATTATGGCTGATATTTGTGAGACATATTTAAGTTCTGGGAGTACTTGCATATTTATTTGGTGACACTATGTAGGCCACTCCTAATAGCCTTGCTCTTGGGCAAACTACCATTTGGATTAATAGTAGATTGGACACCCTTTGGTAAGGGCCTTAAAGTAGCTGATAAGGAGTGACTGGTGGCAGGCAAAACTGCCTTATAGTCTGGGCAGAAGGGGACATAGCTAGTAAATCTGTGCCAGCCTTTCCCAGGTGTGTGTGTGTGTGTGTGTGTGTGTGTGTGTGTGTGTATAAATCAAACCTCAAGGTGTGTGCGTGTGTGTCAGCTACTTTGGCAGGGACGCAAAGCACTGGTTGAACAAAGAGGGTGCTGGAGGTCTTGGCTTGGTCACTCAGCTGAGATCTCAACTCTATAGCTGTGCCTGTGGGGAGTCTTATTGGGGATCTGGAGAAAGAGGGAGAAACCAGCCCAAGACTAAATGTGATCCCTGTGTGTTCTTAAGGGAAATTTTAGTGTGTACTTCCCCCACTGTTGCCAGTGGTAAGGATTGAGGCTTAGGTCACATGCTTGAAATCAGTGAGATGAGTTCAAAGTAAAATAAAAGCAGAAGCAGACACGGCCAAAACAGAAATTTCCCTCTGACATGTCATACCTCTTGCAGAAGCAGCTACTGCTGTTCATGCCAGCCTAGCTGCAAAGACTGAACAGCCAGTTTGAATTCTTTAAGCAAAGTACTGTGCAGGTGGATTGGCAGTCTGGGTTTCTAATCCTTTTGACCATCCAAAACAGCATCATCCAGCAGTTTAATGTAGCAGAAATCTGTCTAGACAGGAAAACTTCATTTGTTTTTCAGAGAAATCTAAGTTTGATGGCAGCATTGTGTTTGTGAAGCCTCTTCCCCCATTCTTCTAAGCTTAGAGCTCTGCATGACACAAATGCTAATGAGGACTTGGGTTGATAGAATTTCTATGCCTCACAGTAAATGGAATCCATTGTGGACTCTGTGATGTCATTATATGCCACAAGCAGCTCATCTGGATTGCCTGCATTAAGCATGAAAAAGAAACCAGTAAACTAATCAAGTTACAGCTTTCAAATTTCTGCATTTCTCCATTTCAGGATTGGGGCAGATCAACTGAAAATTGAACAAGGTGGTGATCTTACCGAGATGCAGTGCTATCACAGGCTAAGAGGTGAACAGCTTAAGCTGAAACTCTAAGTCAAGAGTGCCTCTGGAATGATTTTTAACACAAATAACCACATGAACTAAGCTGAATAGTCCTCATGATACAGAGAAGTAGAGCTGCAACAGTGGATTTGTCATTAACACAGATGTTGAAGTCATCCACCACTAGCCATTTTGTGGATCTCTGTAGTAAGTTGTTGATGAGAACCATGAACTGGTGAACAAACATCTCCACACTACCAGCTGGACTGCAGACAAGGAGGAAATCCACAGCTTGTTCTTGTTCTTGTAATCAAGGAGGAGTTGGTAGCCCTAGTCTTAAACTTGGACAGATGTCACACCTCTTGCTTTGCTCACCTTAGGGGACTAAATTGCAGAGAATCTGGAGGTCAGTGCATCCACCAAATGAGGAACCAAACTTTTCATCCAGTCAGATTTCTTTTGCAGAAGAGGGTTAGCATTACTGTAGTCCCAGATATTGCCAGCTTTGTCACAGGTGGATCTAGCATTGGACTGCAGTCTTTAGAGGGGATCCATGATGTCTAGGACCTTGATAACTGTCTGGTACAAATGGTCAGTTCCTTGGGAATATTGCCCTGGGGTTGATACTCTATTACCAAAACAGCCAGCATGCCTAAGCTGTCAGAGTCACCTATGCTAGACTATCTCCAGCAGCTTGGACTGTACTTCTGAATGGGGTACCTCCAGGAGGAGAAACAGATGTCCAGCAGAGGTTTCTCAAGATAAAAAAGAACAAATCACCTGGAATGGATCTTATGAATAGTTAATAGATCCCTTGGCCTACACAGTGTAAATGGTATAATTAAATGGATTGATGCTTAAAATAGTACATAGCATTAGGCAGTTGTTCTAAGCATGTGATGTGAAACCACATTCAGATGAATAACGACAGTTCAGTGATAAGGTCATGCACAGAAGCAGAATCTTATCAATGAGCTAGAGCTGTCCAGGAGAATTGGCAGAGTAAAGAATAGCCCAGTCAGAGTTAATGCACTGCAGCCAGTAAATATTGCAGGACCTGATGTCAGGGTTTAAACCAGCTTCTCTACCCAGGGGAAAAAAAACATTACACTTCAAAAATGCTGATCTCAGTGCAGTATATATAAAACTTTTATTAAGAAGTGTGTCTATAGTGCCAGACAAAGCTTGTGCCACAAGATGAAAAGCTGTAGCTGCCTTAACTACAAAACAAAAGTTAATGCATATTAATATATTTAAGTCCATGCAGACAACTGTGAAAACAGAGAGAGAATGGTGTCTACATTGCCTGTCAACTCCCCTGCCTGGCCAAGCCAGGCTGTACCTGCAAGTCTTCATCAGTGATTAATGCCTTTACTCTGGTAAATAAATGTAAACTATAAGTAACATACACTCACTAAGGACCAAAAGTCTAATAAGCCTGTATGAAGCTGGAAGGAGTGGTTGTAGGAAAAAAACAGTATATTACAACACATTTAATTACAGAGATTGACGTGTTTGATTAGCATCTTGGGTGGTATGATGGAAGGAATGGAGCATGGAGGATGAGAATGAGTGGCAGACATCGGCTCATTGATGCTAAGGCAAAGAGGTCTGTGTGGCCCACTGTATTGCTGACTCCAAAAGGAGTGGCAAGCAATTTCAGGATGCAGCTGTCAGGTCAGTGTGGCTGTGCTGCATATAACCTGGGAGGTATGCACATGTATGGGACGGCATGCAAGGGACCTCCTAGAGCAGTAGTGTATACAGTAGTCACTTTACACCACATTGAGTAATAAATACTTGAGTGTAGCCACCCTGGTGATGTAGAGGGATAAATCTCCTGCTATGACCCAGCCAACTTGGGTTCAGTTAACAGCTCGGGCAACCATCAGAGCAGCAGAGGAAGGATGGCCATACCCTTTTAGGGTGGGCAGGAAGATACATGGGTATTCAGTTTGGCATTCCCAGATGGAGACTGGAAATGTCACATGGGGGTATTGCCCAAAGAGTGTAAAGGTGGTGCATCTGACTGAGCTGCTGCTAAGGCAAGGAGATACTCTGCATGTCTCTCTTGTTACACCCGCCTTTCAGACACGACCAAAAAGGCCACAGTAGGGGTGGGGTGTGGTCAGGGATATCAGAGTAGGCCTAAGTTTAAAAAAAAAAAAAATCAGATAATGGTAATGCCCAAGCCCTTGTAGGATGTCCTTCAGTTCTGCAACTGGCCCCAGCTATGTTAGATTAAGTCCAGGGGGGCATTGAGAAGCTGTCAGACCCATCACAGATGTAGGGCTGTGGGTAGGAAGGCCATAGGGTGACTCACAGGAGCAAAACATGCTCCAAGAAAATAAATACTTGTAAGAATGGGCCTGAATATGTGGTAGGTTTGCCCTTTCCCTAATACCCAAGTTTCGAGGAATGAGTGACCCATAGGGCTATTGTTGTGATCAGTGTATTAGTGGATGTGGCTGTCACACCTACAAGAGGAATACATGGGCTAATTAAGTGCAGGAAGAGATGCCAAATGATGGTTATGTTGGAAGTAGATAAAACACCAAAGGCCAGATTCATTAACACCTACACTAAGTGTACGCTAAGTGGACATGTTCTTTATTCAAGAATATCCGTACCACATTGCTTGGGTTTTCTAATCATTCAGGAACATTACACTAAGTGTACACATAGTCTACACTTTGTGCTAACCTTTATGAGTCCCTCTTGATATTGAAGGCTGCAAGAAAATCAGTAAGAAAGTTAAAATTAGGAGGAAGAAGGTGTTCGTTATCCTTGTGTTGTCTGTTCCTTCAGAACAGTGTACACTTAGTGTAGGTGTAAATTAATCTGGTCACAATTCAAGAGTATAACCACGTGAACTAAGGTAACACCCATCATGATAAGGAATTGAGCTGCAGCAGTACATGAGGCTGTACAGATACGCTGATTCCCCAATTCAACCAAGTAAAAAAGCATTCTCACTTAATGTGTAATGCCAGAAGAAGAAGAAAAAAGTAATCTGTAATGATATTGATTAATCCACAGAAACAGGGACGACTGCGCTAAAGCTAAAACCAGCAGTTTATCAAAGCATACTATGCAAATATAATAAATGTAAAAATGGGCCTATATCTTAAATCAGATGTATATTGCAAAGATGATGTTTCTTGTACTTGAATTTACAGGGCATATTCTTATAAGAAAAGAGCGATATTCTAAATGCAGCTAAAGTTAACTAAAACTGATGTCTGTCCTAGATGAGTTATTTTTTTTACACATTTTGAATGTTTGAAAATTGTCAGTGGCAATGAAAAGGTTCATATTTTGGCAAGTTGCAGTACTGTGTTTAACATTCTATAGTGTATATACCTTATCTATTCGGTTGTTCTTGCGTATGGAAATTATTATAGTTATGTTATTTTCTGTCTTTGAAGTAGAAAAGTTTGCTAAGAAGTTATCTGAAAAAAATAAAACAGCAGTTTCAGGGCAGATGACCACACTAGAACAAGGAACCATAATTCCGTTAGCAGTGGAATAAAGGTACATTAGATGATCAGGCAAAAGCAGGCATGTTCAGGATATTCTGCATAGTGCCACAGCCATCAGAGAGCACAAAACAGGTGCAAAGTACAGCTGATTAGATGTTGCAATAAGTCGTGCACTTGTACCAAGCAAACTAGCTAACAGAACAAGTATTCACCAGTCTCTGATAGTAGGACAAGAAGCATTTTTCATTTTTATGGATGCGCTGTGTTAAGTTAGGGTTGGGACAGGCAGATGAATAGCAGGAAAAACAAAGGAAAGTCATAGTAGCTAGGGACATGAAGCATTTAAGTTTAGATCTTGATCTTGGCGTTCACTGTGGGAAAATCCATGTATTTCATACCAAGAATGTATAAGTAGCCCAATCTTTTGGCAGTCCCTAAATTATGCGCAAACACCTGCACTGGCATTGCCTGTCCCTCAAGGGAGAAAGGGATGACATTAAGCCTTACATTAAATGTCAGCCTTTTAATCTAGTCAGCAAAAGACACTGACGTGAGAAACTTCAACTTTGGCTTATATTTTGCTCGATGACATCTCTCTTTTTTTTTTTTTTTTTTTTTTAATTTCTCCAAATCTTTTGGGTTTCTAATACCATGACAGGAATGGACCCCATTCCTAAGTCGAAGTGCAGTTAAAGTTCAAGAAATTAGTATTGTTTCAGTCTTTGATGTCAGCCAAAAGTGCTGTTCACAGCATCCGTAATGTGCCCAGTAATAGGTTCATAGGTTGATACTAGGCTGTCTGCCCTAGGGCATTTATAAGCCTAGCCAGTGTGTTTGGCTTTCGCCACCCTTTTAGATTAATTGACTGTGCCTCTGTATAGTAGGTCACAGAAGATAGCCCTTTTAAGGTTAGTTTCTGTCTAGTAGGGACGCAGAAGAGATCCCAGGGGTAAACCTACGATCTCCCATCCACTCGTCAAGATTTCTCTTGAAGAGGGTCATTGAGGGGCTCTGCCTAACATGGATTGGGATTTTGTTCCAGAGTGAGGGGAGCCTCTGGGATATGAATCTGTCCCTCCAGCATGTCCTATTTATTTCTGTGCTGAGGTTAGTCCCTGGAGCGTGTAGCTCTAAGGGATTTGGATTTCCTGAGGTGGAGCATGTCCATTAATTCTGGTTTGGACATGGCTTTATACGTCAGGCACAGATCTCCTCTGAGTAGGCGGTAAGCAACTGAATAGAGCTGGAGTTTCTTTAGCCTAACTGCGTAGGGCATCTGTTTGAGTCCCTTGATCCTCTTGGTGAGGTACTTTTGGGGTCTTTCCAGTTGCTGCAGGTGTCGGGTAAGGTACATCCCAAATTGGGGCATTGTATTCAATTATGGGCCTGATGAGTAGAGGGGCACAATGACCTCTGTTGATCTAGATGTGAACCCTTTCGTGATAAGGTGGGCTATATAGAAGGTCTTTCTAACCACTTTGGCAACGTGATTGTCAAAGGAGAGATTGCCATCTACTTGGGTCCCCAAATCCCTAATTACTTCTTCCGTACTTAATGGATTACCACCTATGTGGTAATTTGTGGGCACTTTGTTTTTCCCAAAGGGTATGACTATGCACTTTTTGGCATTTAGCTTTAGGCCATGGCTCTGGCACCAGTTATCTGTCTCTGTGAGACCCTTTTGGAGGATGCTTGTGTCAGTCGGCGAGTCGATTATGGCACCCAGTTTGCAGTCATCTGCGAACTTGGTCAGCCATAGTCCTCCCGTGTTAGCCTGTACCTCAGAGAAATATATACCGAACAAGAGAGGTCCCAGGACTGAACCTTGTGGGACGCCACTTGTAACTGGTTTAGAGTCTGACATGGCACCTGCAATTCTGACCATGTGGGTTCTATCCCTGAGCCAGTTTGCAACCCATCTTGTGACATAGGGGTTGATATTTAAGGTGGTGAGCTTATTTATGATGCCCGAGTGGGGTATTGTGTCGAATGCTTTTGCGAGGTCCAGGTAGGCTGTGTGGACTACCTTCCCTTCATCTATGGCCTTGGTGACTGTTTCAAAGAAGTCGACCAGGTTCAAGAGCAAGATCTGCCCTTAAAGCCGAATTGGGTAGGATCCAGTGTTTGGAGGTTCCCAATGTCTTTGTTTGAGTTCCATGATGATACGCTCCATAGCTTTGCAGACCAGGCTAGTCAGGCTTATAGGGCAATAGTTTCCAGGGTCCGTTGTGGCACCACCTTTGTGGAGTGGGACCACTGTTTCTGTATGCCATTCCTTGGGTACATATCCTGTAGTAAGGCTGAGATTGAACAGTGATTTTATGTGAGGGTTCAGTTCTTCTTGGAACTCATGTAAGACGCAGCCCGGGACACCGTCCGGTCCCATTGATGCTGTGTTTTTTGCTTTGGAGAGGGCAGCTCTCACCATTGCATCTGTGATGTCAGGGAGGCTACACTCTGTTGGGATAGACATTTGCTCTTTTGGGGGGGAAGGGGGGGGTTTGCACTGAACCTGTCTGCCAGGATGTTGGCAATGTCTGTGGGTTCAGTGTTTTTTTTTGTCATTTTGCACTAACTCAGAGCATATCTGGGAGTTGCCACCCAGGTTCCTGACATAACAAAAGAAGGCCTTGTGATTATCTTTAGTGTCTTGTGCAATTTTTCTTTCGAAGCTGGCCTTAGATAATTTTATGAGGGATCGTAGTTTCTTGCTAGTACTGATCAGAGATGCCTTCCTTTTTTGGGATTTTGCTTTGTCATGTAGTAGCTTCCTCCTTCTGTTGTATAGCTTATTTATGGCTGAGGTCCACCAGACAGGTCTCCTGCCTTTGGAGGAGTGAGTCTTGGTTTTATTTGGGATAGCACGATCCATGCATTACTGTAGGTGTCCATAGAATGCATTTGTAAAGGATTCTGTGGTTTAGGCCATATTTTCCACTGGCCCGGGGGCTTTGAAGGATTCCACCTCGGTTTTGAGAAGTGTGAAGTTTGCTTTTGAGAAGTTCTTCACCGTGGTTTCCTTGGCTGGGGGTGAGGACGGGATATGGATGTCCAGTGAGATTAATTTATGGTCAGATCTTACCAATGAGGGGTATACCTCTGGTATGGAACATAGAGTCCCCATGTTGGTGATGATCAGGTCCAATATATTTTCCCCCTCTTGTGGGAGTGGTGACCAGTTGTTCCATAGCATTTGAGTTTATAAATTCTAGGAAGCGTTGGGCGAGGGTGTTGGGGCTTGAGTAGTGCTCCCAGTTTATGTTTGGGTAGTTGAGTCACCCAATATGATGGTGTTTGGAGAGACCTTCGTATTCTCCAGTGTTCTCAGAAAAGCTGAGTGGGGTTCCTGAGTTTGGGAGGGTGGTCTGTAGCAGGCTACAAACTGAAAGGCAGTTTTGCCCACTGTTAGTTGCACATGGATGGTCTCTGATGTGTCGTGCAGTGCCACTAACCTGGAGGTGTGGATATCTTTGATGAATATGGATACTCCCCCTCCTTTTGTGGTTCGGTCCGAATTTTGGGGCCGAAAAGCATGGTTTGAGGTATAACCTAATAGTGCTGGGGTGCTCTCGGGAGCCTTGAACCAGGTTTCTGTTACTGCATAGATATCGATATTCTCCATACTGAGGAGAGACTCGAGTGCGTGCATCTTGAGGTTTAGACTTCTGGCGTTGAGCAGCATTACCCTTAGTTTCTTTTTCCTTGTGTTTTGTCTGGAGGTGGGTTTGTCTTTTGAGCCTTGCCTAAAAAAGGCACTATGGGGGTGGCAAGAGCCTTAGCCATTATTCGAAAGCCCAGGGTTGACAGGTGCAAGCCGTCCCTAGCGAAGCAACGTGGCTTGTCGAGCATGTCATCCCAGGCTGACAGACACTGGATCCCCTTTGAATGACACCAATACTTTAGCCAATTGTTAAAATTGATCATTTTGTCTTTATACTGTGGCATCATTCTTGGTGAGGGTAAGATGCTACTCAAGGTTAGGGTCGTACCGGCCTGGGCTACTTGATCAGAGAGCTCCTCTACGTCTCTTTTCATGTAGTCCAGGGAGGTACGTCTCAGGTCATTCACACCAGCATGGACAATGACGGAGTCATATTTGTACTTGCTTTGGAGTGACCTGAGTGCTTGTGTTATGTGGCGGATCCTGGCACCCGACAGGCAGCTTACAGTGACCTTCTCCTTGTTCAGCCTGGTGAGTGGGACGTCAGTGTGTCTGACAATAGAGTCACCTATAACAAGTGTATTAGGTGTGTTGTTTAGCCTTAAGGGCTGTGACTGTGTGGCACACTGACTTTGTGAACTATGTGATACGTGAGTATTGTTGTGGGGTAGCAGTTGCTTGGATGTCTGCTTTGGAGGTCTCTGCTGCTTGGGAAGATTTTTATTTAGAGCCTCCGAGTATGTTTTTGTGTGTTTATGTATTTGGTTTGCTGTTGCGATAGGTCTATGTGAGACTGGATTTGTGGTGTGTGTGGTTACCTTCTCCGCCTGACTGACTGCGCCAGTACTGGGTTGAGAGAGCTCAGCCTCCAGTTTGGCTATATAGTTGCATCTCTCACATATATTTGAGCTTGTTGGGAGGAGGAGAGGGTGGTCTGTGTACATAAGGCAGTTGTAATACATCCTCAAGATTCCCAGATTCACCAGCTGGACTGGAGATAAACCAGAAACTGACTTTTGAACATGCCAGGATAGTATAAGGAACTACTTTTTGACTGATCAAAAAGGACCAATAAGGAGCCAAGTACTTTAAGGGAGTATAAGAGGGTATAGTGCTTTAGTTTATTAGCACTTACTTATAAGATTACTTATACAAGCAACTGCAGGGCTTTAAAATGAAAAATAGAGTGCTTACTTTGAGATTTAGAACAGTTCTATGGGAAAAAGTGAAGAGCAGACTTTGTGGAGCTGGGAATAGTTTAAACCCGTTTAAGCGGCGCTGTCCGATGCTGCTCTATTTGCGAAATCGTGCAAAACTGCGCAAATGCGGGTTTTAAAGCAGGGAAACTGAGAGAGATAGGAATTGACCCAAAACGGCCAATAAGCTACTAGTTTCAGGGCTGAGACCACTCCTCCAGGGACAGATAGGCTGCTCAAAGCTCCCCACGCTCACTGGTGAACAGAGAAGCTTCCTCCTATCCAAGTAAGGATATGGACAACACAGGAAACTATACCACAGTCCGGAATTCAGCAAAACCTGAAATCTGGACTAATCTAGTTCAGCAAAGGCAGGAAAAGAGAATTTTTTTTTCAGGAAACAGCAGAAAAACACACAGAAAACACTGTAAATGCTATAAACAGGCTAGCACACTTTAGTGTGTAGCTTACAACAGTTATACAATACAAAAACAACTTAAATTGATATAAAACAAGTGCAAAAACTGTAAAAAGCAGAAGGCAAATGCAATTTAAACTTTTTAAAGCACAGATCAGTTAGAAATCCGCTTTTTAGGCAGGAAAAGGCAGTCGGAGCAAAAAAACAGAGAAAAAAATACTTAAATCTGGAAAAGTCTTTCTTGGGTCTTTCTGTTGCCTGTATCACTCTGCAGGACACCACGAGGAGCTGTGCGGAGTTGTATACAATAACAAACTTTTAAAATCACAGATTCACTAAAAAAACTGGCGTTTTAGGCGAAATTAGTTAAGACAGCAAGAAAAGCAGAAAAGTGATACTTAATCACTCCAGAGTCACTCTTTTGTCTCTCTGCTGCTGTAGACACTGCAGAACACCTGGAAGGCACTTGCTGAGCGGAATACAAGTTTAAAAACTGTGCAAATGAGGTTTTTATAGCAGGGAAGTGAAAGAGATAGAAATTAGCCCAAAATGGCCAATAAACTACTAACTTCTGGGCTCAAACCACTCCTCCAGGGACAGATAGCCTGCTCAAAGCTCCCCTCTCTCACAGGTGAACAGAGAAACTTCCTTCTATCCAAGTAAGATATGGCAACACAGAAACTTGTAACACAGCCCTGGATCCAGCAATAACATGAAAACTGGACTATACTAGTTCAGAAGGGAGAGAAACAAGTATATATATTTTTTTTCCAGAAAATAAAGCAGATGCAATCAAAACAGCACTTTACCCAATTAACCAGTTAAAAAGCTTAAAACTGAGCCCTGTTTCAGCAGTCTTCAATCAGACAAGTTCTAACTGCACCGTCCTGCCACTAGGGTACAGAGAAACCTTCTTCAAAAAAGATGGCCTGTATCAGGGCACAAGTTATACAAACAAAGCTAGATCCAGCCGGCCTGAATCTAGTCTATACTACAGCAAACAAGGCGTACCGATTTCAGAAATAAACAGTTCAAGTAAGCATGCACAATAAGCCTTTAACCAGAAATTCCCAGCTCAGAAGGGCAGAATCTAGCCTCTCCTCCCACAAGAGTGCAGACCACAAACCTTCTTCATGTAAAATAACTGACCTGAAGCCCAAGTTCTTAACCCAGAACTAATACACTTTTAGAATAACAGACACTGAGCCTTCAATCAGCAGTTCCCAACTTAGAAGGGTGTACACTACCTGTCCTGCCACAACAAAGCAGACCACAAACCTTCTTAATGTAAAACAACTGGTTTGAAGCCCAAGTGCTTAAACCAAGGGCCTTAGAATAACAGTTACAATTTAATCAGGCTACTAACAAGCAGTAATAAAGGCAGCAGAATAAATTCAGTTGAGTACTTTTAAGAAGAGGCAAAAGCAAAATAAGGTAATAAAGTAGGAAGAAACACACATACAGTAAGGCAGATGAAGTGCAATTTTTTTTTTTTTGAGAGGGAGGAAACCGAGCAGATTAAGATACTATAGGGGAATGCCCTTCCCAAGTGCTCTCTCTGTACACCGCAGAGGAGATGGGACTGGTAGGAGTATCCAAAATCAAAATATGATCTCACTGTACTCAGTTGAGTGAGCAAATGAGATGGGTCCAGGAGGAGTGTGCAAAAAGAGATTTACAGCAGGGGCGGGCAATTCCAAAGCCACCAAGATTAACACCACAACTAGAACAGGGAGGGGGGGGGACTAACTGCAGAGAGACAGAGACACAATATTTAGTGAATCAAAGACGCACAATATTTACTGACTCAAATCTTAAATAAGTGCAGAGAAAATATACTTAAATCAGCTTGTGTCCAGTTGATATATGCAGACAAGTCTCAGTAGCCAGCAACTCAATTTAAAATGATTACTAGAAATGTAACCAACACAGATTTTAATGCTAGCGGAAACCCCCAAGCTAAGTAGCACTAACAAAGGAATTTCAAAGTAGTCTAACAACTTTCAGTGAGCTCAGATAACCGCAGAGACAGAGACACAATATTTAGTGAATCAAAGAAACACAATATTTACTGACTCAAATCTTAAATAAGTGCAGAGAAAATATATTTAAATCAGCTTGTGTCCAGTTAATATATGCAGACAAGTCTCAGTAGCCAGCAACTCGATTTAAAAATTATTCATTCTGCAATTCGTATGGAGTTGCATGTATTGTTAGCATATCTAAATACAATTGCAGATTCCTTTTAGAAGACCCTGTTGCTCCTGCTGCTATTGGAACTGTCTGGGTATATTTCTTCCACATTGTTCTCATTTCTACCTGCAAATCCTGACATTTTATGACTTTGTGTGTTTCTGTATGCAAGACAGTGTTGTCACTGGGTGTGGCAATTTCAATGATCAGTGCTACTTTTGTCTTCTTTTCTTGGACCACTATATCCTGTTTTCTAGCATCTATCTTTTAAACTGTTAGTAATGGATGATCCCATGTGATGTAGAATTCATCATTGTATACGAGGCTTTGTGGCTAATGTTTCCAGTGTTTTTCAGCCACTTCAGTACAGTCCCCAGTGCAACAATCTTGCCACATTATAATGCTGTTAGATATAGAAATTTATAAGTGCATGTATTGTTGTTGCTAGTTAGATGCATATACACTTCTGTTGCTATAATATATGTAGAAATAATATAGTCAGTTGGATGCATGTATTTCTGTTTGCTAACATACATATACTAAAGGGTTAAACTGTTCTTAGCTGAGAAGCAAGGAAAAAATCAAATAAATAAAACAGCATTCATGCAATGTAACATGCTGGTATAGCTTGAGAATGTTCAGTGTTTGGATGCAAGCTTCAAGGACTACATATAAAAAAACAGGTGCGAGTAAAGAACTGTTACGTAAACAAGAACACAAAGGAGCTTATTAACAGACTCCATGACATCAAGTGAGGGGGTATCCAAAGACAGTTTTCACACAGACCAGAAACCTAAATACCAAAGTAATTAAAGTTCCCAAAAGACTGCTTTCATAAGAATGTATATATGTGAGGTAATCTGATTTCTAGGGATATCTGTTAGAGCTGTTTCATGGAGAACATAATTTATGCTTTATTGAAAAGAAACTTGAAGACATTAAACCCTGCAAGCTGGACAGTATTATACGTCTCGTCTGTTATGTAGACAATTATTTTAATAGTTATTGCGCACAGTTTAAAAGGTTAATAATCTGCAAAGTTTATGTGCAGCCATCACACTGGTTTTCTACAAGGCACGCAGCATTCAGCACAGACAGTTGCATTTCGTCTGCATTTAGGCACATCTAAACATCTACAATTAATTTATCATATGCCTGTCCGTATACTGTCCTACTGCCGTTAGTATGTCGCAGCCAGCAACAAGGCATGCAACTGTTTTCAATTCCTTTTTTTTTTTTTTTTTTACAAAACTTACATTTGTCTGTTTCTCCCACATGTTCAGTGGACTTTGTAAACCAATGTGTACGTAGCCCACTGTCTTGGGCCACCAGTATTAACCTTTCTTCTCTTGGTTTAAATTCCCACCTCTTTAACCATTCCTGCATTTGTTCTGATCAAAATGAGATTCTTCCAGAAGTTTTCTGTACTTGCAACTATATTTGTGCATTTTCCACATTTCTTGCCTTCTCATCTGGTCCTTCGCCTTATATTCTTTCTTTTGTTTTTTGGCACATTCAGTTGCTGCCTGATTTTTATCTACTTGTGGTTTGATTTCCATTTCTGCTTGACGCCGATATATTTCTGATAGTCTAAGCAGGGAAGTCATCTTACTTTTATTCTCCTCATTTTTCAAAACTTTCACTACGTTTGAGTACTGTGAGGTCAGCAGATGTGTGGAGTCCCACAATTGCAGGTCTGTACATGTAATCAATTTCAAGGAGGCCCATCCCTCCTTCAGAACGGACAATATGTAATCTTAGTATGCACTGATTTTTATAAATCATTTGGTGAGCATGAAGCATCCTTCTTTCCTATCTAATCTATCCAACACGTTTTGGGGCCAGTCTGTCATTCCAAAACTGTAAGTTAGTACAGTAAGAGCAAATTGTTTTATAGCTTGAATTTTGTTCCTAAATGTCAATGCTGTTTTCAGGATAAATTTAAGTCTTCTATAAAATTCATTACCAACTTTTATTCGCATTTGTTCGTGTTTCATTGTTTATCCGTCATCAATTCCCAAATGTTTATACACTCCCTCTTGCTCTAGTTCTTTTACATCACTTCTCATCCTAAACTGATGTTTTCTTGGTGCTGCAGTTTTCCTGCTTTAAAGGTTGCTTTTGCACATTTATCAAGACCAAGGTTCGGAGTGTGGTGGGCAGGAACTATGAATGTTGGTAGTATGACTGGTATAGGGAGAGAGTTTGCTGATATGATGGACAGAAGGTAGGTTGATATATTGTGTGTGCAAGAGACCAGATGGAAGGGGAGTAAGGCCAGATGTATCAGAGGTGAGTTCAGATGTGGATGGGAGGAGAAATGGGGTAGGGGTTATCCTGAAGGGAACAGTATGCCAAGCGTGTTTTGGAGGTGAAAAGAGTGTCTGATAGTGACGTTTATGAAGCTGGAACATGATGGTGTAATGATGAACGTTGCTAGTGCATATGCTCCTCAAGTTGGGTGTGCAATGGATGAGAATTTGGAGTGAGTTGGATGAAGTGGTGATGACTGTACTTAAGGGTGAGAGAGTGGTGATTGGATAGGGTTGCCACATTTTAAGTGGGCCAAAGTGGGGCATGGGGGTGTGGCCAACATGACGCTGGCCACACCCTCTACCATGACATCAGCACATGAGTGGTGAAGGAGATGCTGTTATGGGTACGAGACCGTACGAAGGATGGCTGCTGGAGTGGCTACCTAGCTGGCTGCTGGAGTGGCTGGTTGGCTGGCTGCTGGAGTGGCTAGCTGGCTAGCTGACTGGCTGGCTGCTGGAGTGGCTAGCTGGTTGGTGGGAGTAGCAGTTGGATGAATGAATGACTGGATGGATGGCTGAATGAATGGGTTGGCTGGCTGGATGAATGGATGGCTGGATGAATGGATGGCTGGCTGGATGAATGGATGGCTGGCTGGATGAATGGATGGCTGGCTGGATGAATGGATGGCTGGCTGGATGGATGGATGAATGGAATGGCTGGCTGGATGGATGAATGGAATGGCTGGCTGGATGGATGAATGGGATGGCTGGCTGGCTGGTTGGATGAATAGCTGGCTGACTGGTTGGATGAATGGCTGGCTGACTAGTTGGATGAATGGCTGGCTGACTGGTTGGATGAATGGCTGGCTGGCTGGTTGGATGAATGGCTGGCTGGTTGGATGAATGGCTGGCTGGCTGGCTGGCTGGACGAACAGATGGATTGCTGGCTGATTAGAAAAAAACAAATCTCAGTCATTTTTTAGCGATTCTAGAAGCGCTTAAAACAAAGCGCTTCTACAGCCACGATCTTTGCATGGGTTTTCCTACCCCAATCCCCACCCCTTTAATAAATTGCAGCCAATTTCTGCACGAATTAAAGCACCCAGACCTAACAGGCAGCAGCTTTGCCTGCAAGTCCGGGTTGGTGACGACACTGAATTGCCGTAGAAAAGCCGGAAGTAATTGCAGCTTTTCTATGGCAATTCAGTGCGATTGAAAAGCGGGACTTTTCAAGTCCCACTACTTTGCACAGCAGGCAGCGGGATGAGGCAACTCAACCTGTGAGTGTCCCGCTGACAATGGGATGGGTGGCAATCTTATAATTGGAGCAGATTTCAATGAGCATGTTGTTGAAGGGAGCAGAGGGGATGAGGAAGTGATGGGTAGGTATGGTGTTAAGTAGAGGAATGCAGAAGGTCAGATGGTAGTGGATTTTGCAAAAAGGATGGACATGGCTGTGGTGAATACATATTTTAGCAAGAGGGAGGAGTATAGGGTGACATACAAGAGTGGAGGAAGATGCACACAGGTGGATTGTAGCCTATGCAGGAGGGCCAGTTTGAAGGAGATTGGAGACTGTAAAGTGGTGACAGGGGAAAGTGCAGTTAGGCAGCATAGAATGGTGGTCTGTAGGATGACGTTGTGATCAAGAGGAGGAGGAGGAGTGTGAGGGCAGCACCAAGGATCAAATGATGGAAATTGAAAAAGGGTGATTGTGAGGTGGAGTTCAGGGAAGAGTTAAGACAGGCACTGGGTGGCAGTGAAGAGTTTCTGAATAGCTGGGTAACTACAGCAGAGCTAGTAAGGGAGACTGCTAGATAGGTGCTTGGTGTGACATCTGGGCAGAGAAAGGAGGACAAGGAGACCTGGTGGCGGAATGAGGAAGTACAGGAGAGTATATAGAGAAAGAGGTTGGCGAAGACGTGGGATTGTCAGAGAGATGAAGAAAAGTAGGCAGGAGTATAAGGAGCTGAGGTGCATGGCAAAGTGAGAGGTGGCGAAGGATAAGGCGTATGGAGAGTTGTATGAAAGGTTGGACACTAAGGAGGGAGGCAAGGACCTGTACCGATTGGCTAGACAGAGGGACTGAGCTAGGAAAGATGTGCAGCAGGTAAGGGTGATAAAGGATAATGAGGGAAATGTACTCACAAGTGAGGAGAGTGTGTTGAGTAGATGGAGAGTGTACTTTGAGGGGCTGATAAATGAAGAGAAAGAGAGAAGGTTGGATGATGTGGGGATAGTGAATCAGGGAGTGCAACAGATTAGCAAGGAGGAAGTAAGAATAGCTATGAAGAGGGTGAAGAATGGAAAGGCTGTTGGTCCTGATGACATACCTGTGGAAGCCTGGAGGTGTGTAGGAGAAATGGCAGTGGAGTTTTTAACCAGATTGTGTAATGAAATCTTTCAAAGTGAGAGGATGCCTGAGGAGTAGAGAAAGTGTTTCGGTACCGATTTTTAAGAATAAGGGTGATATGCAGAGCTGTACTAACTACAGAGGGATACAACTGATCAGTCACAGCATGAAGTTATGGGAAAGAGAAGTAGAAGCTAGGTTAAGAATGCAGGTGATGATTGGTAATCAGCAGTATGGTTTCATGCCAGGAAAGCACTACAGATGCGATGTTTGCTCTGAGAGTATTGATGGAGAAGTACAGAGAAGGTCAGAAGGAGTTGCATTGTGTCTTTGTGGACTTAGAGAAAGCATATGACAGGGTCCCTAGAGAGGAGTTGTGGTATCGTATGAGGAAATCGGGAATGGCAGAGAAGTATGTAAGAGTGGTACAGGATATGTACGAGGGTCGTGTGACAATGATGAGGTCTGCAGTGTGAGTGACGGATGCGTTTAAGGTGGAGGTGGGATTACATCAAGGATCATCTCTGAGCCCGTTCTTATTTGCAGTGGTGACGGACAGATTGACAGACAAGATCAGACAGGAGTCCCCGTGGACTGTGATGTTTGCAGATGACATTGTGATCTGTAGTGAGAGTAGGGAACAGGTTGAGGGGACACTGGAGAGGTGGAGATATGGTCTAGAGAGGAATGAAGGTAAGCAGGACTAAGACAGAATATATGTGTATGAATGAGAGGGAGGATAGAGGAATGGTGAGGATGCAGGGAGTAGAGATGGCGAAGGTGGATAAATTAAAATACTTGGGATCAAAAGTTCAGAGTAATGGCGAGTGTGGAAGAGAGGTGAAGAAGAGAGTACAGGCAGGGTGGAGTGAGTGGAGTGTGGAAGAGAGGTGAAGAAGAGAGTACAGTCATGGTGGAGTGAGTGGAGAAGTGTGTCAGGAGTGATTTGTGGTAGACTAGTACCAGTAAGAGTGAAAGGGAAGGGTCTACAAGAGGGTAATGAGACCAGCTGTGTTATATGGGTTGGTGACAATGGCATTGACAAAAAGGCAGGAGTCAGAGCTGGACGTGGCAGAGTTAAAGATGTTAAGATTTGCACTGGGTCTGGCAAGGGTAGACAGGATTAGGAATAAGTATATTAAGAGTCAGCCCAGGTTGGATGGTTTAGATACAAAACCAGAGAGGCAAGATTGCATTGGTGTGGACATGTGCTGAGGAGGGATGCTGGGTATATTGAGAAAACGATGTTAAGGATGAAGCTACCAGATAAGAGGAAAAGAGGAAGGCATAAAGATAAGGTTTATGAATATGGTGAGAGAGGACATGCAGGTGGTTGGTGTGGCAGAGCAAGATGCAGAGGACAGGAAGAAATGGAAACAGATGATCCGCTATGGCGACCCGTAACGGGAACAGCCGACAGAAAAAGATCAAGACTAAATGACATTCTTATAACATCTGAAAAAGTTTTGACAACTTGCAGTTGTGCTTTCAGTTCCTCGTCTGATGAGCTGTACATTTTTTAATTATTGACAGAGAAGATGAGAAGTCTTTACACTGTTGTTTTCTAGGAGCCAAATTATAGCCATGGCCTAAGCTGCTAAGTAGACAGCTTAATGGGTTAAGAGCAAGGCAGAATAGCAAAGGTGACAGTCAGCCTGGAATATCCCCCTTTGGATTTTTATCCCTGGAATAATAATTTGTCCTTTATCATGGCTTAATTCAACGTGGGCTGCCACTGTTTCCTGGTCACTGTAATGTAGTTGATCAGTGTAGGATGTATCTTACATATTTTTAAGCACTCTTTTAGCCATGAATGTGGGATACTATCAAATGCATTTTTGTAGTTAATCCATGCCATACTTTCTTCCCCTTTTTACAGTTCTCCACTATAACATTATTTAACAACAAATGGTTCTTTGTTCCATACGACTTTCTTTTATTGCCTTTTTGTTCTATTGATTGAGTTTTCTTCTAAATGACTATAAACTCTGTCTGCATCAATTCCAGTGTATAGTTTATGTGGCGTCCGAAGGCAAGTTATTGGTCAATAATTTTTAGGATAGTTTGCAGGTTCACTCTTAAGTAGGAGCATCATTTTCCTGTTATTAGCCACTTTGGTGTCTGTTGGGATGTGCATATAAATAGTCCTTACTCATGGCTAAATCTTCATGCAAAGATGTTAATACTTTTAACCAGAAGTTGGGTACTGCATCTGGGCCATGTGTTTTCCAGTTAGAAGCTTTTCTTAACTTTGTTTCAAGCTCTTTGGCTTTTACTTCATCCCATTTCATATCCTGTACCTTTAAACTTCTTATACTTTTTTACTACTTCTATCCATTTAGCATCTTTATGTTCCACAGGATCTTCATAAATACCTCTCCAGAATGTATCTGTTTCTACTTTTTTGGGTGGTCTTTCAGTTCTTTTTACTTTGTTTCCCAATTCTGTATAAAACTTTTTGGGGGTCATCATTAAATTGCTTATGTTGTACTTTTCCTTTATATTTATTTGCGTATCTTCCAACAGTACAGTTGTGTACACTTACCATAAATGTAGATGTTCGAGTGTATTCACTGTTGCAGTCATTACATTTGGGTAATCTGCTGGCGGATTGCCCTCAGTCGGCCTGATTAACAAAGTCTTGGGTCCTGCTTCAGTTGCTGTCCCTTCTTCCATTACATCAGGGGTATAAAACATGCAGCCGACGCCATTACATCAGTTTTTTTTTGCCCCAGATGTCAGGTGCCCCCCAAATGGGGAACAAAATAAAATTAAAAACACAAAAATATACCTCCAACCAAAAGCAAAACACCAAAAAGGCTTTTAAGCATATTAAAAGAAAGTAGAGGTATAGTAAGAGAAGAACGGGGCTGGAGGGAGGGTAACCAGGACTGCAACAGTGAATACACTCGAACATCTACATTTATGGTAAGTGTACTCAACTGTACTATGTTCTTCGTGTTTCACTGTTGCAGTCATTACGTTTGGGTAGATTCCCAAAGCTGTGATTGGGAGGATGGATTTACACAGCATTAAGACCAGCTATAAGGCCCTGCAAAACAGCAGTGGCAAAACAAGCTCTAGATTTAGAGAAAATTGGTAGGTGATAATGCTTGGTGAAAGTATGAACTGAACTCCAGGTAGCAGCTTCTAGAATATCCCTGGTAAGAACACCTCTTGAGAAAGGCTGCAGAAGTAGATGCAGCCCTGGTGGAATGAGATCTGATCCCCTGGGGGATAGGTTTTCCATGGTGCTTATAGCAGAAATGAATGCAATGGCTTATCCATTTAGAAATGGTTTGTTTTGAAATAGCCTTTCCCTCTGCCCCTGCAGCAAATGCTACCAGCAGTTGTTCAGATTTTCTTCGAGATTTAGTCCTGTCCAAGTAGAATCTAAGTTGTCTGTGCACATCCAGTGAATGCAGAATCCGCTCCCCCTTGTTCTGTGGATTGGGAAAGAAAGTTGACAAATGAATGGACTGATTAAGAGCCACACTGGATACCACCTTGGGCATGAAGGATGAATTGGTCCTGAGTGACACCTTGTCTGCATGAAAGATGATGAAAGGCTTCACTGCCATAAGGGCCTGTAATTCAGATATCCTTCTAGCTGAAGTGATTGCTAAAAGGAACGCTGTTTTCCAAGAAAGATATTTTAAATCTGCAGTAGCAGCTGGCTCAAAAGGAGGTAAAGTGGGTTTTTCCAATACAAAGTTCAGGTCCCAGGCAGGGGTTGGAGCTCTCCTGGGTGGTCTCAAGTTTTTGGCCCCTCTGAGATACTGCTTGAGCAGAGGATGAGAAAAGAGGGGAGGTTCTGTGTTGTAATGAGCTGAAATGGCTGAGGCGTGGATTTTGATGTAGGAAAAAGACAGGCCCTTGTGAAGCATCTCAGTTAAGTATTGCAAAATCTGAGTTAAATTGGGAATTGCTGTGCTCATCCCTTGAGATTGATTCCAGGCTCAGAATCTTTTCCATTTGTCAGCATAAGATTTTCTAGTACTAGGTCTTCTCGCCTCCAAGATGACATCCATCACAGGTTTGCTGAGGGATGCTAAGGGTGAATTTAGGTGATTAGCCAAGCTGCAAGTTTCAGTGTTGGGAGCTGAGGGTGCAGAATTTGGTTCTTCTGCTGAGACAGTAAGGAAGGTGTCTGAGGCAGGTGCCATGGAGAAATTTGTGACACACTGCGCAGGAGTGGGTACCAGTGTTGGCGTGGCCAGTCTGGCGCAATCAAAATAATTTTTGGTTTGTCCTGTTTGACTTTTAGCAGAACTTTGGAGAGCAGAGGCAGAGGGGGAAAGGTGTAAACTGATAGTTTTTTTTTTCCAGCTGAAGGACAGAGCATCCACTTTCCAGGCTTTTTTGGGAGGAGTTCTTGTGCAAATTTTGTCCAACTGGTAGTTCTGGGGGGAGGCAAATAGATCTATGTCTGGGCTCCCCCATTTGCTTGTCAACATGTTGAAAATATGTGGTTCCAGTTTCCATTCGTGTGGGTCCATGAGATTTCTGCTTAGTTCGTTTGCCAGAATATTCAGTTTTCCTGGCAGGAATTGAGCTTGTAGTTGCACGTGGTAGCTCAAGGCAGTGTGCCACAATGCCATGGCTAGTCTGCAGAGGGGGGTAGGAATGTGTATCCCCCTGCTTGTTTATGTACCACATAACTGTGGTGTTGTCCGCCTTTACCATTAGTTGTCCTGGATGAATGTAGTCCTTGAAGGCTGTCAGAGCATTCTGTACAGCTAACATTTCTTTTTGATTGATATGTAGGTGCATTTGATTTGGGCTTCATTTGCCCTGAATGCACTTCCCTGCCAGTTGAGCCCCCCATGCATAGTCTGATGCGTCTGTAGTTAGGGTTTGGGTGGCAGGAGGTAGTGTGAATGGCAGTCCCTTGTTTTGGTGGCAGGCTTCTGCCCACCATAGGAACTCTAGGCGTAGGCAAGGTATGATAGGAATCATCGTTTCCAGGCTGTGACAATGTTGACTCCATAAACATTTTAAGTACCACTGAAGTTTCCTCATATGCAGCCTTGCATATGGAATTAGAAGAATGTAGGAGGCCATGAACCCCAAGGCTTGCAGTATTTGTCTTGCAGATAACAAGGTTTTTGTGGCCACCTGTTTGAAGTAAATTACCAAATGAATTTGCTTTTCTGGCATGAGGAAAGCCATCTGGGCAGTTGTATTCAAGCTTGCACCCAAGAATGTAATCTGTTGAGAGGGTACCAGTTGTGATTTCTTTTCATTTATGGTGTACCCTAGACAAGTTAGAACTTTTTTTTACAAACGCCAGATGTTTTATAAGTATGGCCTGGTTTTCTACCTGAATTAGACAATCCAGGTATGGATATATTTGAATATTTCTTTGCCTGCAAAATGCAATTACTGGAGCCAGGCACTTTGTGAAGACCCTGGGTGCAGTAGACAAGCCAAAGGGCAGTGCAGAGAAATGATAATGCAAGTAGCCTGCTTTGAAGCATAGGTATCTTCTGCATGATTCCCTGATTGGGTAATGCAGGTAAGCTTCTTTTAAATCTGGAGTTGCCAACCCAGACATCCTTGCCTAGCATAGGAACTAACTGGTGAAGAGTCAGCATCTTGAATTTTGGAATTCCAGAAAGGTGTTTAGAGTGGACAGGTTCAGAATTGGATGCCATGATTTGTCTTTTCTGGGTACCAGGAAAAGTCTGGAATAGAAACCTTGTCCCTTTTCCTCTTCTGGTACAGGTTGAGTAGCCCCCATGTTTAAGAGGGAAAGTATGAGCCTCTGCCCACTGATTTGGGGGCAGGTCTGGCCACCTATTTGGAGTTGGCAACGTGTGGAAATGAAATCTGTATCCTTGGGACACTATATTTAAAACCCATTTGTCCTGGGTTGTGAGTTGCCAGTTTTTTGCATTAAGAGCAGTCTTTCTCTCCAAAGGGGCGACTGAAAGGTAAGTGCTTGGTAATTTTAAAGGAAAGTCATTGAGACTGTTTACCATAGGGGGGTGTCTTGTTATTTCCATATTTGGAAGTGGAAGCACCCCATTGCTTAGTTCTGAGAGTCCCTTGGGACTGAAACCTGATGCTTTTGGTATGTCTGGGTTTGGATTGAGTGGATCTGGAAGGAACTGGAAAGGACCTGTTCTTAGTAGGCCAGTGCCTACTAAGTCTTGGAGGTTGCACTTGTAAGAAATCTTTCACAGTTTGCATAGATTTAGCTTTATCTTCCATCTTTTTTAGAACTTCTTAAGCCTTATTGCCAAACAGGCAGTCCTGATTTAAAGGAGCATCCAACAATTCTGCTTTATCTGGCAGAGATTGCTCCTTAAGCCAAGCATGCCTTCTAAGCACAGACCCAATAACAGCAGCCCTGCAAGAGGCCTCTAAAGAATCAAAACCACTTTGCAAAGTATGTTTTCCAGCTTGTTCAGCTGAATGCAATAAATCCTGTAAATCTTTGTTTTCCACACAGTCAGAAATCAACATCATTTTCTGTTTAAGCAGTCCCATGATATGCTGTTGATATTTTAGCATATGAAATTGACAGTTTAAAGCCCTGATTGCCAAGGTTGCAGAAGTATAAACCTTTTTACCCCATCTGTCCAGTGCCATGGATTCTCTATTAGAAGGGGGTAGGATTTTTAACAGTAGAAGCCTTAATGCCCTTGGGCCCCTGAGAAATGGTTTCTGGGTCCGCAACAGGATTTTTGAAAAGGAACTTGTGGGACTCAGGAACCCTGTAGTGTCTGTCAGGTTTACTAGGAGCCGGAGGCAGGGAATCGGGAGCCATACTGGATTCCGAAAACACATCATCAACAATGTCTAGAACAGGAGGTATAGCCAAAGGCCTATGCTGAGGAAGAAGAAGAAGGAAATCCCTTAGCCTCTTTTCGGATTCAGAAAATTCCTGACTTTCCAAGTGGAAATGCTCCCTTAAGGTATGTAAAGTTTCCCCAAAAGAAAAGTCTTCAAGGGGGAAAGCAGAGGGAATTGAATCCTCTACATCAGAATCCTCATAAGTAGGTATGGACAAATCCAGGTCATTAGAAGAGTCAGAAGAAACAGAGTCCTGATCAGAAGATTCATAGTCAAGCTCAGCCCTAGGCCTCTTAGAAGGGGGGTGGGGGGTTGACTACCCCTGATTGGAGTAGTTAGATCTTCAGCCATTTTAATCATTTGTTTTTTAGGCATAGGGGCCTGAACATGTGGCCTGGGCATCGGTTTTTAGACAGAGATTGAGATTTAGGCCTTAGTATTGAAGGTAAAGTCTGTTTAATATGCAAGTCTGTAGGCCTGAATACACCCTCAGAAGCCAGTGCCTGCACAGTGGCTCTGGACCCATCCAAGGTAGAGACATCCGCGGGTCCCATAGGTGAAGCATCTAGCAGCATACCGGACTCCGAATGGGTCTCAGTAGAGGCCTGCGAATCAGAAGTAGTGGGTATCGGCGAACTGGCAATTGGCTTAGGAGAAGCGACATCGGCAGTTTTGGACCTCAACAGCCTGTCTGTCTTTTTCTTTGCGTTTTTTTGGAATTCTGGTAGTCGGATGGCTAACCGACCTCATTTCTGGATAATTAAACCGAGAACCGAAATATTTAGAGGCAAAAATGTACCGACGATAGATAGTGCGTTGATTAAATAAAGCATAAAACCGACAGCAAGGTATGTTGTGGTCAGGGCCTAGGCAAGGAATACAGTACAAATGAAAATCTTTATGAGGTATTTGCTTCCCACAAGTAATGCAATTATTAACTTTACTGACATCGGTAAGTAGCAAGAAAACATTTCCCCAACGGGGTCCTTAGCTTTAAGTTGAAGACTTCGGTTCTGAAACTCGAAAACGAAAATTTCAGGAGTCTGCCGACCAGCACTTGCGAACTGCTTCTGCTTCGGGCACCGCATGGCAAGAACAACTGATGTAATAGCGTCGACTGCGTGTTTTATACCCCTGACGTCATGGAAGAAGGAACAGCAGATTACCCAAATGTAATGACTGCAACAGTGAAACACAAAGAACATCTGTATTGCCTGTGCTGATGTTTCAGTTTATTTGTGATAGTGCATAATAGATCCTGATCCATTATAATATTGTGCATTGCTTTTTATCATGTCTAAGTATTTTTGTTGATCTGTTCCCTCTTCTATACTCCTCTAACAGTGACACTTCTTGTCTTAGTGGCTTTATAGTTTTCTCTATTCAATATTTCCATGATGGTATTCGAGTTCTCCCCTTTCTGTCTCTTATTACCCTGTGTTCTTGTGGTAGAACTTTCAGTTGTTAATTTAGCTGCACAGTAATATATCCAGTTTACTTCTGTGTTATATCGCATGGATCTCTATGGACTGTCCTAATTACTGTGTTCATTTGTTTTATCAAACTTCTGACTTTTTGGGTTTTATTGAGCTTCTGCAGTGTATTTCTTTCATTGATCGTAATATGTCTATCTCTAAGTCAAGCAACGCGTTTTCTTCTAAACAGAGGGCACATTTTTTCTTTTCCATTTCCTGCCGGCATTCTATAGAAAGTTCTATGCCTCTTCCTGTGGCACATTCTCTTCAGCTTCATCCTGTGCCATCTGTTACTTTTTCATATGGGAACTCACTGGCCTATCACTCAGCATCAACTGCATCAGAGTTTACATAGTTTCCTGTTCCTTCCCTTACTGTCCAGCTTTAAATGAATGTTTATACTGGTTTCCTGTCAAAGGCTGCAAAATATCTTCATATGGCACCTCACCAATTGCTTCCCATTCCACTGGTTTCCCCTTAATTTGGAGGTCCATTGCTCTATCCTGCTGTGGTGCTTTCTGAATTAGATTTTCTACACTGAATCTTTCACTTTGGAGGTACTTCATAACCTCAATTTCTATTTCTTTAACTTCTCCATTACTAATCTCCTAGGTTCATAGGTGGGTACTAGGCTATCGGCCCTAGGGCCTATACAAGCCCAGCCAAAAAGGTACCCTGGCTTTTGCCACCCAAGAAAATTATTTTCCTGTGCCACTGTCGAGCAATGCCACAGAAGTGATCCTCTGGGTGAATTTCCTGTTTCCCATCCAATCATCAAGATTTTTCTTGAAGAGTACTAATGAGGAGCTTTGTTTGATATAGATAGGTAGTTTATTCCAGAGTATGGGACGTCTCTGGGACAGGAATCTATCCCTCAGGCATGTTCTGTTTATTGTGGTGACAAGGTTTAGATCCCTAGAGCATGTAGCTTGGAGGGATTGGGACTTCTTTAAGTGGAGTATGTCCAACAGCTCTGAGTTTGACATAACTCTGTATGTTAGGCAGAGATCAACTCTGAGTAGGCGATATGCGACGGAGTAATGCTGGAGTTTTTTGAGACGGGTCTGCGTAGGGCATCTGTTTGAGCCCAGTAATCCTCTTTGTGAGGTATTTCTGCGGCCTTTCCAGTTGTTGTAGATGTCTTGTGAGGTACATACCAAAAGGGGCGTTGTACTCTATAATGGGTCTAATGAGTGATGAGTAGAGGGGAAAAATGACCTCTTTTTCTCTGGATGAGAAACCTTTTGTGATGAGGTGTGCCACGTATAAGGATTTCCTGACTACTGTGGCGATGTGATTATCAAATGAGAGACTACTGTCCACCAGTGTCCCAAGGTCTCTTATCACACTTTCGGTGTTAAGTATACTACCGCCTATGTTGTAGTTCATGGGTACATAGTTTTTACGAAAGGGGACGACGATGCACTTTTTGGCATTGAGCTTGAAGCCATGGCTTTGACACCAGGCATCTGTCTCAGTGAGGCCCTTTTGTAGGATGTCCACATCGTTAGAAGTTTCGATTACGGCTCCTAGTTTGCAGTCATCTGTGAACTTCGTTAGCCAAAGACCTTCTGTGTTAGCCTGTACTTCAGTGAAGTAGATAATTTTCTATTTTTCCTCTTTGTCCAGATTCCTTTCCCTGTATTTCTCTTCAAATATCTTTGGTGCTGCTGTTTTTTTATTGATTAGTTTTGCTTTCTCCTTTGCATAGACATTACACCATATTAAATCTCTTTTTCTTTCCCATGTCCATATTTCTTCTTCAGATGTCTCCTGATCTTCCTGTTTCTCCTTACTTTGGGGATTTGTTTCATCATGCTGTGATGTAACCTGTGTTAGACCTTCTACATCAAATTCTTCACTTTGCAGGCACTCCATAACTTCAACTTCTGTGTGTTTAACTTCTACTTTATTAATCTTCTTTTCTACATTCCCTCTTTTTTTAAAGTGAAATTTTCCATGTCAGGATGCCTGTGCCTGTATTTCTCTTTGAATATCTTTGGGCCTGCCTTCTTTATGTTGATTAATTTGGCTTTCGCCTTTGCATAAATATTGCAACGTATCAAATCTCTTCCTTTCCTATGTCCATATTTTGTTTATACTTTTCAAAGATATCTAGGTTTTGTTGTTTATATTTTTGCATTTCCTCAGATGCTTCTTTTTCCAAACAGATCAAAGTTTCTTGGTCTATATACTGTTTTTCAAAAATCTGTTGTATGAATGACCACAGATTTTTATTTGAAACCTCTGACAGTTTTTCTTGTGTATTTTTCTTTCCTCTAATTTCTCTCTCAGCTTTGTGTACATCTTGTGTCTGGAAATTCTGGGCTTTTGGCATAATAGTAACAAATACATAATTTCTTTCTTATCCTCAGTAGTTCACTCTATCGTCCTTATGGCTCTTCTTTGGCCTATCAGTTTTTGTGGACTGCTACTTCCTTCTGCAACAGGGCCAGCCTTCCCCTGGGCCTGGCCCCATTGTAGGAATGTTTCCGTATTTTCAGGGTTCTACACTGTCATTTTTGTCCAGTCCTAGCACTAGTGCGCCTACCAGGATTGGGCACTTTTTTATCCTGGGTCGTGTTCACCTAGCTATCGTTTTTAGTTTTTGACCTACTTCTGTCCATGGTATATCCTATATAAATACAGTCTATATATCAGTGTTGCCTTGGTGAGATTTTTGTAAAAAAAAAAAAACAGGGTCCACCCTGTGAAGGTACTCACCAAAACTTGATGATGAATTCGATTTCAGCACTGCTACTCTCCTTTCCTTGTTGACTTTTCATCTCTCCATTCGGACATCTCTCCGAATAGACCAGTTTATGATCAGTAAGATGGTCCCTTGCTTTGTCCTAGACTGGTACAAATGCTATGGAGCCCACACTAGTCACAGTATCCCCTCACATGTAAGTAGCTAATCCCTAGCCCACGAGAGAAACACCTCTGGCAACTGCCTTGGGTGTAGCATTCCTGGGTGTTGGAACTGTCCATTACTCCATCCAGCAATCGTCATTATCCAGTAATCAGCATGCACTTGGGTGTTTGTCCTTTGTGTCTCATGGGGCCTGCTCTGTATCAGCATTTGGGACTTGAGGTTTATTCTCCCCAGCCCTCCCATTGGATCTGTTGGGGCTCAGTTGTTTAAGCTGAGGGAAGGTCCACAGAACCATTCTAAGCCACAGAACTGACAGGACAGACCCAAGCATTAGACATCCACAGCTGTTTGATGTCTTATGAGATGTCTTCCCTCTAGAGTGCACAGTTTTTTTGCAACATGGACTGATTCTAATGTGAGGCCTTGTACAGGCTTCACCAGTTCCCCATCTTGCCTTTGGCAAGTATGTTTGATCTGTCTTACTTGTCAATCTCTTACATGACTTTGCACAAGTCTGGTGAGCAAGAACCTGTCAAAATGAGATTTTGGATTAAGGGAGGATATCTCTCACACACTGTGTCCTGTGAAGAAGGCACACAGGATCAAGAAGGCCTTATTTAAGAGTCAGAAAATTATAGAGTATTATGTTACCCACATCTTCCCCACAAACAAAAAACTTATCTGTAGAAAAGTCATTATGATGATGAAGGCTTGTCTGGACTGACATGTTATTCTCTTATCTCCCCTCAGAAGCATCTGAATGGGTGCATGTATAAGAAGAATGAAGAGTCTTGGGTCAGTCCATCCATGGAAAAAAGATAAAAACAATGAGTCTTCCCCCTTCCTATAGCTCACTGACAGCCTGTCTTTTGGAGAATCATCTTCAGACTGGTGAAGTCCTTTGTGAGCAGGATTGGCACTGCTTTACCTTTCCAACGAAATATCTAAGTGGAGATCGGGGGAAAAGGAGGGAGGAGCCTTTGGTCATTCCATGCATGGTAGCTGTGCTTGTAATGACATTCTGCAGTCTTAAAACATGTCTTCTACGAAGCTGTCACAGAAGTTGAGTTAGATCCTAGCCAAACATCCTAAAGCTGTCACTCTTATGACCTTTCTAATGCAACACTCAGAGCTCACAACACCTTTTCACAGTGTTGCCTGATAAGGGGTAAAAATCTGTGGACAAGATGTGAAGAAGGTATTCTCCTGTATGATGGCATTTAGATCCCTTTACTATTTATCTTACCTGTGTGGTTCCAATATTCCCTCGTGGAGTAGCGACTGGAAAATCTTTGTACATGGTCTTCTGTAATGTTGACTGTACTTATACAGTGATTGGGGTACTAGGCTGTGGTATGTATCTGCAGAGGATGATATGTCTTAAGCTGTCCTACTTTGAGGAGGAGATGAGCTAGACCATCCTGTATGTCCTCTTCTGGGGGAATGTCCTCTTTGAGCAGGCTTCTTTAGACTTAGAGGAGGACCTTTTGATGAGGAAATAGGTACTGTCTCAATGGAAAGCAACTGCAGTTCCTCCTGTGGTCCTTACTACTGCTGCTTTTTCCAAGCCAGACATTTCCCAATGAAAAACTCTCTTGCAGACTGTGGAGAACCCAGAGTATCATATATCATTCCCCCTCAAAACTGTGCTAGCAGATTCACCCAGAATGGTGTCTTTGAGTCCTAGAGTTGCAGTCTTGACTTGTTCAGAACTTCCTGTAGGATGGAGGAGCTAATGCCTTGAGTTTCCACCATTGTGAAGAGCTATTGAAAGGACCGTTTAGTTCTTGACAAGGTCACAGATGGTCATGTGTTGGAACGGCTTCATTAGAGATCCGGCTTTCTTAGTGGGGTTCTTGGGGCAAGCCCTCACTCTGCTTTGGAAAAGAAACAGGACAATGGTCTCGTCTAGGCATGGGGTTCTACTTCTGCCTCTCTCTAGTTCAGAAGGAGTTGGGAAATTTCATTCCCATCCTGAAATTTCTGTGGTTTCAGTGAGTACATCCAGTTAATTAGATTCTAGACTACAAATCACCAATGTTTCATGCCTGTACATGTTGCAGATCACATAGATGGTGTCAGTAATGTTGAAAATAAAGCTGGGCATTTTAATGCGCATTTCAGTTTTAAGAAGAAAGCTATTTCTAAGCCATACCATTCCCTAGCATTTGTTGATGCCAGTGGTTCTTATTCTGAGTGGTCTAATTTATTTCAGTTTCCTAAGGAAGTAAGCAAGCTGGTATATTGACCTTTTTTAATTCACAGCCCAGGTACAATTGAACAAAAAGGAAAATAAATCAGTGTAGTACGTAGTGATAATTATATAAATTAGAAAAAGGTTGTTGGACATATGTCAGAATACACACAGATGGAGAGTATTACACTGACAGCAATAAATAGCAATAATAGTTAATATCTATAGCAAATCTAATAGTTTGTATAGTATTTCTGTACAGACTTTACAGTGTGACAGGAGTTTCCTTATTTACATGTACTAGATTGATAGTGCAGGTCTACGTGTACTGAATCATTTTGGAGAAGAAGTTTAAGATCCTCCTTAAAGAATGCCAAATAATTGGATTTTTTTTTTGTTATATCTCCATGGGTAGTTGGTTCCGTATTATGGGTCCTAACATACAGGAGGCAAGATTGAATTGAGTATGAGTGTGTTTTCTTACCTACTTCTAAGGGGATAGCTTTGTTCCCTTATTTGGAATTTTATAGGTTCATAGGTAGGTACTAGGCTGTCTGCTCGAAGGCATTTATAAGCCTAGCCAGAATGTGTTGGCTTTCGCCGCCCCCTTAGATTAGTTCCCTGTGCCTCTGTCCAGCAGAGCCATTGAGGTGATCCCCGGGGTAAACTTTCTGTTTCCCATCCACTCGTCAAGGTTTCTCTTGGAGTGTTAGCGAGGAGCTCTGCCTAATGTAGATTGGAATCTTGTTCCAAAGCATGGGAAGTCTCTGGGACAGGAATCTATCCCCCCAACATGTCCTGTTTTTTGTTGTGGTGAGGTTTAGATCCCTAGAGTGTGTGGCTCGAAGGGATATGGTTTTCTTTAGGTGGAACATGTCCATCTGTTCTGGGTTGGACATGGCCTTGTATGTCAGGCAGATATCACCTCTGAGTAGGCGGTATACAATCGAGTACAGCTGGAGTTTCTTCAGTCGAGCTGCATAGGGCATCTGTTTGAGGCCAGTGATCCACTTGGTAAGGTACTTCTGCGGTCTTTCCAGCCGTTGTAGGTGTCTTGTAAGGTACATTCCAAATGGGGCATTGTACTCTATGATGGGTCTGATGAGTAGAGGAGCACGATGGCCTCTTTTGATCTGGATGCAAACCCTTTTGTGATTAGGTGGGCCACATAGAAGGATTTTCTAACCACTTTGGCAATGTGATTGTCAAAGGAGAGATCTACTTGTGTCCCCAGATCCCTTATTATGTCTTCCATATTTAGGGGACTACCACCTATGTGGTAGTTTGTGGGTACTTTGTTTTTTCCAAAGGGGATGACTATGCACTTTTGGCATTTAGCTTGAGGCCATAGTTTTGACACCAGGTATCCGTCTCAGTGAGACCCTTTTTGGAGGATGTGTGTGTCAGCCGGAGAGTTAATTATAGCCCCTAGTTTGCATTCGCCTGCGAACTTGGTCAGCCATAGTCCTCTTGTGCTTGCCTGCACCTCTGAGACGTATATGCCAAACAGGAGGGGGTCCTAGGACTGAGCCCTGGGGCACGCCACTTGTAACGGGTTTAGAGTCCGACCTAGCTCCCGCAACTCTTACCATGTGGGTTCTGTCCATGAGCCAGTTGGCAACCCGTCTTGTGATGTAGGGGTTTATGTTCAGGCTGGTGAGCTTGTCTGTAATACCAGAATGGGAAATGGTGTCGAAGGCCTTTGTGAAGTCTAGGTAGACTGTGTGGACCAACGTTCCCTCATCTATAGCCTTGGTAACTGTCTCAAAGAAGTCCACCAGGTTTAGGAGGCATGACCTGCCCTTAAAGCCGAACTGGGTAGGGTCCAGTGTTTGGAGGTTCCCAGTGTCTCTGTTAATGAGATCCATGATGTGCTCCATAGCCTTGCAGACCAAGCTAGTCAGGCTTATAGGGCGATAGTTTCTGAGGTCTGTTGTGGCTCAACCTTTGTGGAGCGGAATAACCGTTGCTGTGTGCCACTCTCCGGGCACGTAGCCTGTGGAGAGGCTGAGTTTGAACAGTGTGTTTAGGTGTGGGGTTAGTTCATCTTTGAGCTCGTGTAGGACGCAGCCTGGGGCACCATCCGGTCCCATTGATGCTGTGTTTTTGGCTTTGGAGAGGGCTGTTTTGACCTGAGTGTCTGTGATTTCAGGGGCACTACATTCTTCTGGTATGGTTATGGGCCCTTTTGGGGGTGAGCGGGAGGTGAAGTTTGCACTGATCCTGTCTGCCAGGATGTTGGCGATATTGGTTGGTTCAGTGTATTTTGTGCCATTCTGCACTAACTCCTTGCAGATCTGAGAATTGCCACGTAGATTCTTGACATAGCTAAAGAATGCCTTGTGGTTATCTTTAGAGTCCTTGGCAATTTTTCTTTCGAAGCTAGCCTTGGATGTTTTTATAAGGGATCGTAGTTTCTTGCTGATACTGATCAGGGATGTCTTCCCTTCTTGGGATTTTACTCTTTTCTGTACTAGTTTCTTCTTTCTGTTGTATAGCTTGTTTATGACAGGGGTCCACCAGACTGGTTTGCTTTTCTTGGAGGAGTGAGTCTTGGTTTTGCTTGGGATAGCACGATCCATGCATGCAGGTGCCCATAGAGTGCATTAGTAAAGGATTTTGCAGCTTGGGCAGCATTATCTTTTAGCATGGGGGCTTTGAAACTTTTCACCTCAGTTTTAAGTAACGTGAAGTTTGCTTTTGAGGACACTGAGCAAACATTAAGTATCCTGTTTTTTGTTTATTTTGTTCTTTATTTCTTTGTTATTTATAGCACTTTGTGTACTGTGTATTTTTCTAGCTAGTTTCACTGTGTGTGAGGTATTAACTGGAAATTGTCCACTTTTATTAAGCATCTGTTGGGTTGTTTGTTTCTGATAACTTGTTGCAGTTAAACTCTTTTTTCTAGAGGCTCCTTTAGCTGTTTAAAACTTTCATTTAAAGGCTTAGTGCTGCTTTACAGCGGTGAGAAACATTTCTGCAGTTTGTTTCTAAGTAGTGGGGATATTTGTAGCATTTCCATATTCAGGCTTGTATTTGGGCCTAGTGTTTGTGGAGGCTGTGTGTTTGAGCACATATTCAGGGACATCTTGATTTAGCCAAAGCCATCAGGCATTTCAGTGAGAGAGAATTGTTTGAGGTCATTGGCTGACTGAGGTCACCTGGACTACAGCTTAGACTAAGCACCTCATTGGTACTTTTGAGATTTCTTTCTTAAAAGCTGTCTCTGGTTTCAACTTTCTGTTACCTAAGAAGTTCAGTTGTGAGTGTTCTGCCATTTCACACTGAGTTAATCGAAGGAAGGACACTGAGCAAACTCGGAGCTATAATATATAACATTAAGTATCCTGCTTTTTGTTTATTTTGTTCTTTATTTCTTTGTTATTTATAGCACTTTTTGTACTGTGTATTTTTCTAGCTAGTTTCACTGTGTGTGAGGTATTAACTGGAAATTGTCCACTTTTATTAAGCATCTGTTGGGTTGTTTGTTTCTGATAACTTGTTGCAGTTAAACTCTTTTTTCTAGAGGCTCCTTTAGCTGTTTAAAACTTTCATTTAAAGGCTCACTGCTGCTTTTCAGCTGTGAGAAACATTTCTGCAGTTTGTTTCCCAGCCTCCCTCCCTGTTGTTATAGTGTTTTTATAGTTGCCCGCCCCTAGTGTAAATTTGATCTGGGACCCTCCTCCCAGTCTAGTGTCATTACCTCATTCTACCCAGTACAGGGAGAACATTTGAGAAGGCCAATCAGCTTAGTTTCTGCTACTCCTTTCTCTCTTTCCACTAATTAAAAAAAAAAAAAAAAAAAAAACTTTTTCTAAGCTTGTTTCCTGCCTTTTCTGTGGGTAGTCTAGCCTGGATATAGATTTGCTGTGTCCAGGACTATTTGTAGGCTTCTAGGGCCCAAGCCTTTCTGTGTTGGAGGGAAGCCTTCTAGCTTAATTTTGTTTTAGAACTAGCCAGTTTTTTGTTTCAGCACTTGTTCAAAACTTATTGTAAGCACTAAATAAGCTACAAATTACTACAGCACTCAACATTCGTCACTGTCTAGAGGAAAACGGTTTCTAGTACTTAACAAATAAGCATCTATCCAGGCACGTCTAAAGGTCAGCCCCCAGTGTTTTCTCCTGTCTACCTGATGAATCTGGGCATCTTGGGGCAATGCAGTAATTGCCTCCTGTACACAGTCAACCCTCTCCTCCTACCACCCAACAATACAACCTGTGAGAGATGCACTTATATAGCCAAACTGGAAGCAAAGCTCTCTTCACCCAAGACTGGGACTAGGCAGTCAAGAGGAGAAGGTAAACACTTGCACCACACCACACTCAGCACATAGTCCCTCAAAACCTACACCAGCAAAACACACACATGGAAACACAAAACACACACCTACATTCATGGAGGCTCTCAGTAAAAACCTGCCCAAGCAACAGGGACCTCCAAAGCAGAAACACAAGCAACCTCCACCCCCCCAACACAACCCAAATGACACATAGCCCACAAACTCAGTGTGCCACTCATCCACAGCCCATAAGGCATAACAACGTCCCCAACACTCTAGTCATAGGTGACTCTATAGTCAGGCACACTGATGTTCCACTCACCAGGCTAAACAAGGAGAAAGTTAATGTCAGCTGCCAGTCGGGTGCCAGGATCCGCCACATAATGCATGCACTCAGGTCACTCCACAACAAGTACAAATATGACTCTGTCATTGTCCATGTTGGTGTGAATGACCTGAGAAGCACCTCCTTGGACTACATGAAAAGGGACATGGAGGAGCTGTCCGATCTTGTAGCCCAGGCAGGCATGACCCTAGCCCTGAGTAGCATCCTGCCATCACCCAGAATGATACCACAGTACAAGGACAAAATGATTGACTTCAACAATTGGCTAAGCTTCTGGTGTCATTCTAAGGGGATCCAGTATCTGTCTGCCTGGGATGACATGATCGACAAGCCACGATGCTTTGCCAGAGATGGCCTGCACCTGTTGCCCCTGGGATTCCGGATACTGGCTAAGGCTCTAGCCACCCCTATAGTGCCTTTTGTAGGCAAGGTTCAAATGACAAATTCACCACCCTAACAGGTACAGGCAAGAAGAATCTGAGGGTATTGCTACTCAATGCTAGAAGTCTAAACCTCAAAATGCACTCTCTCGAGGCACTCCTTAAAATGGAGAACATCGACATCTGTGCAGTGACAGAGACCTGATTCAAGGCTCCAGAGAGTACCCCTGCATTACCAGGCTATAATTCATACCACACCTTTCTGCCACCTAACCTCGACCGAAACACTAAAGGTGGAGGCGTGTCCATATTCATTAAGGATATCCACACCTCCAGGCTAGTTGCTCAGCATAATGCATCCGAGATTATCTAAGTGCAACTAACTCTGGGCAAGACCGCAATCCAAATTCTAGCTTGCTACAGATCCCCCACCATGCCCCAGGATTCCCACTCCTCATTTCTTAATACACTGGAAAATATTAGGGTACAACCTAACACCCTAATAATGGGCAATTTCAACTACCCTACCATTAACTGGGAAAACTACTCATGTACCAACTCTTGTGCTCAATGTTTTCTGGAATTCATAAATTCCAATGCCATGGATCAACTTATCCACACCCCCACCAGGGGCAGCAATATCCTAGACCTGGTTATTACCAACATGGGCAACCGGTGCTCCACACCAGAGGGTCAATTCCTCGTTGGTCAGATCCGACCATAAGCTAATCACCCTAGACATCCACATCCCTCCCCCACCCCCCATTAGGGAAACCACAGTAAAAAATTTCTCCAAAGCCAACTTCACTCTTCTTAAGACAGAAGTGGTAAACTTCACGACACCCATGCTGATGGACAATAGAGGTATGACTGCTGAATCCCACACAAATGCACTTTATAAGCACTTACATGAGTGCATGGATCGTGCAATCCCTAACAGAACCAAGATGCTATCCTCCAAAAAAGGAAGCCAATCTGGTGGTCCCCTGCCATAAACAAACTCTACAACAGAAGAAAGAAACTGTTGCAAAAAAGAGTAAAATCCCATGATTGGAGAAACTCCCTGGTCAGCTTCAGTAAGAAGCTGAGATCCCTCATAAAATTCTCCAAAGCTAATTATGAAAACAAAATCGCCACTGACTCTAAAGACAACCACAAAGCATTCTATAGTTATGTCAAGAATCTCAATGGCAACACTCAGATCTGCTCTGAGTTACAGCACAATGGCACTAAATATACAGAACCAACGGATATTCCCATCATCCTGGAAGATAGGTTCAGTGCTAACTTTACCCCTCTGTCATCCCCTAAAGGGCCCATCTCTATGCCAGAAGAATGCAAAGTTCCTGTAATCACAGCTGCACAGGTAAAAAACACACTATCCAAAGCCAAGAACACAGCATCCATGGGACCTGACGACATCCCAGGCTGTGTTCTACATGAACTACAGAACGAACTGGCACCCCACCTAAGTACCATGTTCAATCATAGCCTCACCTCAGGCTGTGTGCCCTCTGAATGGCGCACAGCGACAGTTATCCCACTCCACAAAGGGGGAGCCACCACAGACCCCAGAAACTACCGCCCCATTAGCCTAACGAGCCTGGTCTGCAAGGCTATGGAGCGTATCATCATGGAACTTATAAACAATGACATTGGTAATCTCCAAACTCAGGACCCCACTCAGTTCGGGTTTATAAAAGGCAGATCATGTCTCCTAAACCTGATAGACTTCTTTGAAGCAGTCAACAAAGCCGTAGATGAGGGTAAGGTGGTTCACACAGCCTATTTATATCTCGCCAAGGCTTTTGACACCATCCCCCACTCTGGAATTATAGATAAACTCACTAAACTAGGTATAAATCCCTATGTCACAAGATGGGTTGCCAACTGGCTCACTGACAGAACTCACACTGTGAAAGTAGCAGACTCCAAATCCAGCTTCAGACCAGTGACAAGTGGAGTACCACAGGGTTCAGTCCTGGGTCCTCTCCTGTTTGGTATCTACTTTTCTGAAGTACAGGCCAACACAGAAGGTCTTTATTAACGGTTCGCAGATGACTGCAAACTAGGAGCCATAATCAAAACTCCAAAAGATGTGGACATCCTACAAAAGGGCCTTGCTGAGACAGATGCCTGGTGTCAAAGCCATGGCCTCAAGCTCAATGCCAAAAAGTGCAATGTCATTCCTTTAGGTAAAAACTCAGTACCCATGAACTACCATATAGGTGGTAGTCTACTTAACACCGAAAGTGTGATAAGAGACCTTGGGACACAGGTGGACAGTAGTCTCTCCTTTGATAATCACATCGCCACAGTAGTCAGGAAATCCTTCTATGTGGCACACCTCATCACAAAAGGTTTCTCATCCAGGAAAAAAGAGGTCATTGTTCCCCTCTACTCGTCACTCAGACCCATTATAGAGTACAATGCCCCTTTTGGTATGTACCTCACAAGACATCTACAACAACTAGAAAGGCCACAGAAATACCTCACAAAGAGGATTACTGGCCTCAAAGAGATGCCCTATGCAGACCGTCTCAAAAAACCGCAGCTTTACTCCGTTGCATATCGCCTACTCAGAGGCGATCTCTGCCTAACACACAAAGCTATGTCAAACCCAGAGCTTTTAGACATACTCCACTTAAAGAAATCCCAATCCCTATGAGCTACACGCTCTAGGGACCTAAACCTCGTCACCACAATAAACAGAACATGCTGGAGGGATAGATTCCTGTCCCAGAGACTTCCCATACTCTGGAACAAACTACCTATCTATATCAAACAAAGCTCCTCATTAGCACTGTTCAAGAAAAATCTTGATGATTGGATGGGAGATAGGAAATTCACCCCGGGGATCACTTCTGTGGCTCTGCTTGACAGTGGCACAGGAAAATAATTTTTTTGGGTGGCGAAAGCCAGGGTACCTTTGACTAGGCTTATATAGGCCCTAGGGCCAATAGCCTAGTACCTACCTATGAACCTAAAAGATGTTCTTCGTGTTTCACTGTTGCAGTCATCACATTTGGGTTATCTGCTTGCAGTAGCCCTCAGTCGGCCTGATTACCAAAGTCTTGGGTCCTGCGTCAGTTGCTGTCTCTTCTTCCATGACGTCAGGTAGTCAGGGGTATAAAGCATGCAGCCGATGCCATTACATCAGTCTTTCTTGCCGTGCAGTGCCTGAAGCAGAAACAGTTTGCAAGTGCCAGTCGGCCGACTCCTGAAATTTTCGTTTTCGAGTTTCAGAACCGAAATCTTCAATTAAAGCTAAGTACCCCATTGGGGAAACTTTTTCTTGCTCTAAACTGATGTCAGTAAAAGTCAATAATTGTATTTCTTGTGGAAAGCAAATACCTAGGCCCTGATGACAACGTACCTCACTGTCGGTTTTGTGCCTTATTTAAACAATGAACTATTTGTCGTCTGTATATTTACGCTTCTAAATATTTTGGTACTCTGTTCAGTTACCCAGATATTGCTTCGGTAAGCCACCCGACTATCAACATTCCGAATAAATGCAAAGATAAAGACAGAGACAGGCTGCCTAGGTCCAAAGCTTCCGACGACGCTTCTCCTAAGCTAGTCGCCAGTTTGCCGGTACTCAGTGAGGTGCTTTCGTGATACCCGCTACTTCATATTCGCAGGCCTCTACTGAGACCCATTTGGAGTCCCGTATGCCACGAGATGCTTCAACTGTGGAACCTGCGGATGTCTCTACCTTGGATGGGTCCAGAGCCACTGTGCAGGCACCGGCTTCTGAGGGTGTATTCAGGCCTACTGACTTGCATATTAAACCAACTCTATCTTCTTCTTCTTCAAGGCCTAAAACTCGATCCATGCCTAAAAAACCAATGCCCAGACCACATGGCCAGGCCTCTATGCCTAAAAAACAAGTGATAAGAATTGCTGAAGACCTTGTTACTTCAGTCAGGGGAAGCCAACCTTCCCACCTAGGACTGAATTTGCTTATGATACTTCTGATCAGGATTCTGAAATTTCTGTTTCCTCTGATGACCAAGATTTACTCTTTTCTACCTATGAGGATTCTGATGCAGAGGACTCTATTCCCTCTGCTTCCCCTCCAGAGGATTTCTCTTTTGGTGAAACTTTGCATAGTCTTAGGGAGCATTTTCACTGGGAAAGCCAGGATTAATCTGATTCTAAAAAAGAGGTTTAGGGATTTCTTACTCCTGCCCCAACACAGGCCTTTAGCTATCCCCCCTGTACTGGACATTGTTGATGATTTCTTTTCGGAATCTAGCTTAGCCCCTGACTCCTTACCTCCTGCTCCCAGAAAACCAGAAAGATATTACAGGGTTCCTGACTCTCACAAGTTCCTCTTTAAAAATCCTACTGCGGATCCTGAGACCATTTCACAGGGACCCAAGGGCATTAAGGCTACTACTGCCAAAAATCCTACCCCTTCTAATAAAGATTCCAGGGCGCTGGATAGATGGGGTAAGAAGGTATACACTTCCGCTACCTTGGCCCTTAGGGCCTTAAACTGCCAGTTTCATATGTTAAATTATCAGCAGCATGTTATTGGATTGCTTAAACAGAAAATGACGTTGATTCTTGACTGTGCTGAAAATAAGGGTTTACAGGATTTAATGCATATTGCTGAACAAGTTGAAAAACATACTTTGCAATGTGGTTTTGATTCACTAGAGGCATCTTGCAGGGCTGCTGCTACTGGGTCTGTACTTAGAAGGCATGCTTTGCTTAAGGAGCAATCTTTGCCAGTTGATGTTAAAACTAAATTGCTGGATGCTCCCTTAAATCAGGACCGCCTGTTTGGCAGCAAAGTTCCTGGAACCAAATTCAGGGGGATGGGCACAGCAGCGCCCAATTTACCTCAAATTCTTCAATACTTAACTGAGATGTTTCACAAGGGCCTTTCCTTTTCCTCCATCAAAATTCATGCCTCAGCCATTTCAGCTTATTACAACACAGAACCACCCCTCTTGTCTCATCCACTGCTCAATCAGTTCCTCAGAGGGGCCAAAAACCTAAGGCCACCCAGGAGAGCCCCAACTCCAGCCTGGGACCTTAACTTTGTATTGGAAAAACTCAATCTACCTCCTTTTGAGCCAGCTGCAAGTGCAGAGTTAAAATTCCTTTCTTAGAAAACAGCCTTCCTTTTAGCCATCACTTCAGCAAGAATGGTGTCTGAATTACAGGCCCTTATGGCAGTGGAGCCTTTCATCATCTTTCATGTGGACAGGGTGTCCCTCAAGACCAATCCCTCTTTCATGCCCAAAGTAGTATCCAGTGTGGCTCTTAATCAGTCCATTCATTTGCCAACCTTCTTTTCTAATCCACAGAACAAAGGGGAATGGATACTGCACTCCTTAGATGTGCACAGACAACTTAGATTTTACTTGGACAGGACAAAACCTCTCAGGAAATCCGAACAGCTGCTGGTGGCATTTGCTGCAGGGGCAGAGGGGAAGGCCATTTCATAGCAAACCATTTCTAAATGGATAGGCCATTGCATTCATTTCTGCTATAAGCACAATGGAAAATCTATCCCACAGTGGATAAGACCACATTCAGCCAGGGCTGCATCTACCTCTACAGCCTTTCTCAGAGGTGTCCCTACCAGGGCCATCCTAGAAGCTGCTACCTGGAGTTCTGTACATACTTTCACCAAGCATTACCCTTTGCCAATTTTCTCTAAATCCAGAGCTGGTTTTACCACTGCAGTCTTGCAGGGCCTCATAGCTGGTCCTAATGATATCTAAATTCCTCCTCCCATCCTTAGCTTTGGGAATCTACCCAAATGTGATGACTGCAACAGTGAAACACGAAGAACATAGTACAGTTATGTACACTTACCATAAATGTAGATGTTAGAGTGTATTCACTGTTGCAGTCCTGGTTACCCTCCCTCCAGCCCCCTGACTTCTTTTGGCTATACCTCTATCCCTTTTTACTATGCTTAAAAGCTTTTTGGTGTATTTGCTTTTTTGTTGGAGGTATAACCTTGTATATATATTTAATTGCTTCCCATTATGGGGGCACCAGACATCTGGGGCAAGAAAAACTGATGTAATGGCATCTGCTGCATGCTTTATACCCCTGACTACCTGACGTAATGGAAGATGAGACAGCAACCGACGCAGGACCCAAGACTTTTTGATAATCAGGCCGACTGAGGGCTACTGCAAGCAGATATCCCAAATGTGATGACTGCAACAGTGAATACACTCTAACATCTATATTTATGGTAAGTGTATACAACTGTACTTTTTTCAGTGCGGTTTCCTTGACCGGGGTGGGGGCGGAATGTGGATATCCAGAGTGATTAGTTTATGGTCAGATCTAACCAGCGAGGGATTGACCTCTGGTGTGGAACACCAGTCGCCCACGTTGGTGATGACCAGTTCCAATATGTTGTTACCTCTGGTGGGGGTGTTGACCAGTTGATCCAGGGCATTTGAGTTTATAAATTCTAGGAAATGTTGGGCAAGGGAGTTATACTTGTGTAGTTCTCCCAGTTAATGTTTGGGTAGTTGAAATCACCCAATATCAGGGTGTTTGGTAGGACCTTTATGTTTCCAGAAACGTGGAATGGGGGTCCTGGGACATGGTGGGTTATCTGTAGCAAGCTACAATTTGAATTGCAGTTTTGCCCATTGTTAGTTGCATGTGGATGATCTCTGAAGCATTGTGCTGTGCCACTAACCTGGAGTTGTGGGTATCCTTGATGAATATGGATACGCCCCTGCCTTTTGTATTTCGGTCCAGGTTTTGTGGTTGAAATGTATGGTCTGAAGTAGGGACCTCATTTGTCAGCAACCTTTGGGTCTTGGATCCGACTTCGGATCCGAGCCGGCAACTTATTTTACAGCTTATTGATCCGAGCTCCTAGCACCTCCTATTACCCATAATCCCCTGCCAACCCTGATTGACCTCAGATCTAGTTTGCCGCTCTTAGTAGAGACAGCTGGATTTTGAGCTCCTGGCGATTTACCAGATAAGTGGTTAAAATCTTGTAAAATTAGAGAGTTTTTCTAAGTTTATTAATCAGTGTGTGTGATTTAGGTTTCCCTTTTGATATTTTCTTAATTTTTAGTGTTTTTTGTTACTTGTGCTATTTATGGTGGTGGGTTTGTTTTTTGAGCCTTGCCTAAAAAAGGCACTATGGGGGTGGCAAGAGCCTTGGCCAGTATTCAAAAGCCTAAGGGTGACAGGTGCAAGCCATCTCTAGCGAAGCACTGTGGCTTGTCCAGCATGTCATCCCAGGCGGACAGACACTGGATCCCATTTGAATGACACCAGAAGCTTAGCCAATTGTTGAAATTGATAATTTTTTTCTTTATACCGTGGTATCATTCTTGGTGACGGCAGGATGCTACTCAGGGTCAGGGTCATACTGGCCTGGGCTACGTGATCAGAGAGCTCTTCCATATCTCTTTTCATGTTGTCCAGGGAGATACGGCTCAGGTCATTCACACCAACATGGACAGTGACAGAGTCATATTTGTACTTGTTCTGGAGTGACCGGAGTGCTTGTGTTATGTGGCGAATCCTGGTACCCGACAGGCAGCTAACAGTAACCTTCTCCTTGTTCAGCCTAGTGAGTGGGACATCAGTGTGCCTGACAATAGTCACCTATTACTAGTGTGTTGGGTATGTTATTTTGCCTTAAGGGCTGTGATTTTGTGAAGTATGTGTTTCATGGTTTGTGTTAGGGTGTGGAGGTTGTTTGGATGTCTGCTTTGGAGGTCTCTGTTGCTTTTGCAGATTTTTATTTAGAGCCTCCAAGTATGTTTTCGTGTATTTGTGTTTTTTTTTTTTTTTTTTTTTTTGCCAGTACTGGTTTCATAGGTCTATGTGAGACTGGTGGTGTAATGCAAGTAATTCCCTTCTCTTGACTGTCTGATCCAGTCTTGGGTTGAGAGAGCTTAGCCTCCAGTTTGGCTGTATAATTGCATCTCTCACATGTATTAGTGTTTGGTGGCAGGAGGAGAGGGTTGTCTGTGTGCATGAGGCAGTTGTAACATTGCCTCAAAATGCCCAGATTCACCAGTTGGACTGGAGAGTACACCTGAAACTGCCCTTTGGGCATGCCTGGATAGGTGCAGTGAACTGTTTTACTGATTGGCTGGTAAAGTCGAATAGAGAGCCTTGTCCTTCTGTACAGTATGGGGGGGGGTCTAGTGCTAAGGTTTATTAGTGCTTGCTATGAGTTTTGAGCAAGTGCCGGGCTGAGAAGTGAATGGTATGAGTGCTTAAGTTGAAAGTTTGTCTAGTTCCAAGGGAAAAATTGAAGAGTAGACTTTGTGGAGCAAGGAATAATTGTACCCTAGCTAACCGGCACTTTCCTTTCAAAGGACTGGCAATAACCAAGTATTAGAATGTCAAACATCAGGTAGGTAGCTCTGTTTGTGATGGATAGCCAATGTGCCTTGTTGCAGAGGATAAAATGGTGACAGTTATATCCACTAAGAAGGCAAATCTACATATTTTATTGTCTGTTTTAAATTTTTTTGAGTATTGTCTATAGAGTGGAGGGTTATAAAATGCACCGCATTTCCAAGCTAGGGAATTAATACACTTTTAGCTAAGGCCTTGCTTGCTGCTGGAGAGAAAAGATTTTTGAGTCTGTAACAATATTTTAATTGTAATAGGACTTAGGAGGTTACATTGTCCTTGAGTATTGAAGTTAGTGAGGGATCCACAGTTAACACCAAAGTATTTGTGATATGCAACATTTGACATATCTTAGCACTTAAATCTATTTTATTTGTAAGGCAGTTATAGATGGTGTTTTCTTTGTGGTAGCCAACAGCATGGTATTTGTTTTGGCGCTGTTAGATTTGGAGCTTGTTTTTATAAAGCCAGTTGCATAGTTCTGTAAATTGGTCCTCCGCTGTTTGTTGCAGGACATTTTGATTTTGTAGGAAGTAGTAGTAGTATGACATCTTTGTACATAACTAAATTGCAGTTGGGCAAGTCTTGAGTAATATTTGGAAATAAAAAAAAAGTGGGAACCCACTACTGAGGTTTGAAGTACTCCAGTACTTAGTGCACCCATTTTAGATTGCATATTATTGCTATAGATTTGAAAGGCTCTGTCCTGTAAGTAGTTTTTGAGCTAAAGTGTAGTGTTTTCACCCAAACTGAGTGCCTGTAATTTTTCCAGAATTAGGCTGTGTTTCACTGTCTTGAATGCTTGAGTCATATCAACAATAGTAATTAGATCTACATTGATATTGCTGTCAGGAATATCACTAGATAGGGGCGCACAGAGGCATGTACATGGTTGCCCCACCCCCACACCAAGTGCCTCATTCTCATGGAATACACAGTTGATATAAAAAGTATACACACCCCTGTTAAAATCCCAGGTTTTTGTGATATAAAAAAAATGAGACCACAATAAATAATTTCAAAATGTTTCCCACCTTTAATGTGACCTATAACCTGTACAATTCAATTGAAAACCAAACAAGTCTGTTAGGGGAAAAAATATAAAAATAAAAAAAAAGTACAATAAGCTGGTTACATAAGTGTGGGGAAAAAATATAAAAAAAGAAAATGTACAATAAGCTGGTCACGCAAGTGTGCACATCCTTAAACTAATACTTTTTGAAGCACCTTTTGATTTAATTACAGCATTCAGTCTTCTTGGGTACACACCTGCCTTCAATTAAAGAGACTGTGATTAACCCCAAATAAAGTTCAGCTGTCCTATTAGGATTTTCCTGACATTTACTCAGTTGCCTGCTACAGCAAAAGCTATGGTTCGCAGAGAGCTTACAAAGCGTCAAAGGGATCTCATTGTTGAAGGGTACAAAAACATTTCTACAGCACTGGATATACCATGGAATACAGTGAAGATAGTCATCAAAAAGTGGAGAAATATGGGACAACAGTGATGTTGCAAAGAACTTGGAAGTTCCTCCAAAATTGATGAAAAGACAAGACGAAAACTGGTCAGGGAGGCTGCCAGGAGACCGACAGCAACACTGAAGGAGCTACAGGATTTCGGGTAGGGTTGCAAGATGGAAGCCTTTTCTTACATAGAACAACATTCAGACCCGGCTAAAATTTGAAAAACAATACATCGTCTCCCAAAAGCATGTGGGAAAATGTGTTATGGTCTGATGAGACCAAGGTTGAAGTTTTTCCCCACATTTGCAAAAACAACACACATCACCAAAAGAACACCATCCCCACGGTAAAGCATGGTGGTGCAGTATCATGCTTTGGGGTTGCTTTTCGTCAGCTGGATCTGGGGGTTTAGTCAAGGTGGAGGGAATTATGAACAGTTCCAAATACCAGTCACTTTTGGCCCAAAACCTTTAGGCGTCTGCTAGAAAGTTGAAGATGAAGAGGAATTTCACCTTTCAATATGACAGTGACCCCAAGCATACATCTAAATCAACAAAAAAATGGCTTCAACAGAAGAAAACTAAAGTTTTGGAATGGCCCAGTAGCCAGAGCCCAGACCTAAATCTGATAGAAAATCTGTGCCGTGACCTGAAGAGGGCTGTGCACAAGAGATGCCCTCGCAATCTGGCAGATTTGGAGCATTTTTGCAAGGAAGAGTGGGCAAATATTGCCAAGTCAAGATGTGCCATGCTGATAGAGTCCTACCCAAGAAGACTGAATGCTGTAATTAAATCAAAAGGTGCTTCAACAAAGTATTAGTTTAAGGGTGTGCACACTTATGCAACCAGCTTATTGTACATTTTTTATTTTTTATATTTTTTCCCCTAACAGACTTGTTTGTTTTTCAATTGAATTGTACAGGTTATAGGTCACATTAAAGGCGGGAAATGTTTTGAAATTATTTATTGTGGTCTCATTTTTTTTATATCACAAAAACCTTGCATTTCAACAGGGGTGTGTACACTTTTTATATCCACTGTACTTAAGTAAACAATTAAAAAAAAAATCGTTATCCATGACTGTCATCATTGCAGGTGCGGTCTTTTCCCCAAGGTCAGTCAAAACCAGCTTCTTTTCCGTGACTGTGCTGACACCTATGGTCTTTTCCCCAGTGTTGTATGTATATCATATCATCAACACAAGTGAGGTCTTGCCTCTCGGTGAGTGAATGAGCGTGATCAGAGTGGGTCTTTTAAACATTAGGAGAGTGAATTCAAGACTTCACTTTTGATTTGGGAAGTGTGTTTGTGTGGTGTGGTATGTAAAATGCCCCAGTCAGAGGGCAAATATTCAGCAAATGGAGCAATCAAACCCTGTATCCTCGGAAAATGGATGCAGGAGAAATCAAGCCCTATGCATTTAACTACAGGAGGCTTATTAAGAGCTTGGAATCTTAATTTTCCACACCAAATGGTAAACCACCATGAACTACTTAAAATTAATTAATGAATTTATTTATTTTAAGTAAATCACAGCGGACTAGAGTCTGTGTTACTTTCGTAGTTCTCATTGTTTGGAAAATGCATGTCTGTGTACCTGTTGTTGTTTTATTAACCTTTTAAATGGAATAGAGTTGTCTAGCACTTGAGGCACTGCTCTGTTAATGATGATCTTCCTGTAGTCAAAAGTACATGATTTGAATCCTGCCCACCTCCACCTGATCATGTTGTGACTCTGAGTAAGCAACTACCCCGAAAAGGGGTACTTACCTTTTTGGGTTTTTTTTTTGGTTAACAAATAAATAAAAATAGTATTTAATAATTGTCAATTTTGGGGCATTTGCCCCCCCTCCAATTATTTTTGGATATGTGCAGAATTTTTGAGCAAAGAAATTGAATATTAGTTTGGTCTGTTCCTTGTAAAATATGTGGCTTTATAGCAAATTGTTGCACATTACATTCACTAAATAATGGCAGGCATGTGAATTTCAGACTTGGCATCCTTCAAAAAATGCTTACTACTGCAACTCTTTAAATATAAAAGAGAGAGAGGGTGAATTAAAATATGTTCCTGATTGTTATGTCTTTATCTCGAAGTATGGGGTGGCATGGGGGTTGTGCCCCATGGCTGTCACAGTAGTGACCTGAAATATACTTCTCAGTCTTTTTTTATGTATTCATTCATTTTATCACAAGCAAACATCTGAATGTTTATAGTCATACAAGGGGCTGTAACTGATGGTCACATCTGTGTTTGTATATATCCTGCATCCCGGAATAGTTATGGGGTAAAGGAGGGAATCGGTTTATTTTTATTTATTTGTTGACCAGGTTAATCCCACTAGGCTAGTGCCTCTTTTCAAGGGAGACCTGAGGTGCTGTGTTCATACAACTGTGGAAAATTTGGCCAGGGTGTTGGGGAACTTCCCCTACTGCTACAACACTTGTGTTGCGTGCAACTTTCGAGTGTGAACATCAATTTCTAGCACAGTAGCAGCTGGGAAAACCGCATGCAACGTACAGTGACCAAAGTAAATGGAGTAGAGGTGAATGCCAACTCCGTAGAGATGTTTCTTCAGTTTGAAAAAGACAAAAATGTTCAAGAGAAGAAAGATGGAAATTGGATTGAAGATTCAGAGGAGATATTTCAGTGGGAGCTATTTGAAAGGTTGAATGATGAAGAATAAATTATAATTACACTCTGCAGTTGGGAGAATTGCAGATTAATATATTAGAAAATTTGATGGAACAAACTGAGCCAGAGACAGGGAATGAATTATTGTGGGACAAAAGATGGAGAAAGTAAATAAGGAAGAACAGCAAATAAAAAAATCATTTGTAGAAATAGTCTGAACATAAAAAGAAGCAAAAAGGGAGAAAAAGAAATCAGAAGAATCGGGGAATTATGTAGTGAGAATTCAGAGTAGGGAAGACTTGGAAACTGACAGGTATGAAGTATAGGACAAGATAGTTTTGACTTTAGGTGTAAAGACACAGGAGGTAAGAGCCTTTTTCTGATTAAAAAGATTGACTTGTGACATTTTTTGAGACTGCTGAAATTTTAGAAACATTTTTGAAAGAGATGTATCCATGGAACAAATATATTATAAAGACTTTTTTTTGAGAAACACTGAAAAAAGTTGATATACTATTTCATACAGAAACTGAAAGAGAGAGTGCAAAAAATACTTGTTAAAGAACTTTTATAATGAAGTAAAGGACATTACTAAAGTTACTCATGATAGAGGAATTTTGGAAAGGGTCTTAGGACTGTGATGTGATATTGAAAATGGAAAATGGTAAAATTGTACGTATTCCAAGCATGATTAATGCTGACTGTATTCAGGACACCCAAGAACATGTTTTTCTTTGTGGGCACGAGGGACAGTTTGTAAATAACTGTGGTAAGAGGTGGTGTTCTTGTGGGGAAACTGGTCATGATGCTAAAAGTTGTGAAAAAATGTTATATATGTAAGCAAACAGGACACGTATGTATGGATTGTGGGAAGAAGAAAGATTGGAGTGTGAGATAGCGTAAAATAAAGAAAATGAGAAGGAGTTATTACAAAAGACAGAACAACAAAAAATAAGGGGAATAATAACTTAAATCAAGGGGAAATATGGATAATGCACAAAAAGGGGAAGGGGAGAGGAACAGTGGAACAAATGTAAGTGATGAAGACATTAAAAATAGTTAAAAGTTCAGCTGAGAAAAGGGTTAAGATAAGGAAAAAAAAATTAGGGTTTAGGAATGAAATTTAAAAAGAAAGGAAACAAGTAAATAAACAATTTATAGTAAATTGAAGAGAATGGCAACAAATAACCAAACAGAGTTGGATTATATTCTGTTATCTAAAACCATGAGAACTGTGATTGAAGAAGCAATAGAAACACTTTGTTCAGATAATTTAACAATGTGGATTGAAATAGATTAGAACAAAGAATATATAAGAATCTGGAAAAGAATTAAGGGAATTAATGAAAAGGAATGGAATGAGAAAGCTCAAGAAGATATAACAATGCTAAGGAAAGATCATTTGAATATGAAAGCTATATTTTACAAAAATTGGTCAGAATGGTGGATAACATTTAAAGAAAAATATAAAAGAATGTATTTAAGATGGGAAACTAGAAAACTCAGAAAGATAAAAGGGAATATAGAGAAATACAAAAACCTGTTTTAAATATTCTTGATATGAATGAAAGGGAATATTTTAGAAATGAAGAGATTTATCAAAAGAATCAAGAAGAAATTAAAGATTTATTATGCAAGCAAAATATTTTTTACAAGGAAATAGGAAGACGTATCATCATATTTAAATGTGAAAGTAAAGGAAGATAGTGGTATAATGAGAGAATGAAAAACTAAAGGAGGAAGAATTGAAAGAAGAAAAGACAAATGTAAAGGACATTGTAGTTGCATATGTGAACTCCATTCCACCGAAACATAGCCAGTTCTGAGGCTGTGGTTAAACCCAATCCAAGTGGGTTTGCTAGGTCATGTTTTAAGATGTTTAAAAGGCAACCCGGGATGTTGTCTGGTCCTGTTGAAACCATGTTTTTGGCCTAGGAGAGCACCGAGATGACCTGCTTTCTTGAGATAATAGGCTGAGGAAATGGTGTCTGGTATACTTTGGGGGATGATTGGAGGGGACCGGGGGGGGTGAAGTTTTCTCCAAATCTGTCAGCTGGCAGGTTGTCTGTTACCTCTGGTTAGTATGGGTGGTGCCATCCACAACCAGTTCAGCACATAGGTGGAGATTTCCTTTTAGATTTTGGACATAGTTAAAGGATGCCTTCTGATTATCCTTAGCTAGGAGGGCTATTTTTGCTTCATACTTAGCTTTGAAGGACTGGACAAGATCTTAAATGTATTTGTTTTAAGCTAGACATGGATTTATTCCTCTCCTGAGCCAGTTCAGTCTTGTTCTTGGACATTAGTTTCTCTTGTTGTATAGCCTTTTTATGCTAAGGTTCCACTAGGGTGGCTTGTTTTTTGGCAAGATCTGGCTTTAATCTGGTCAGGTGCAGTCGATTCTGTCCAACTGCTTAAGTGGTTTCTGTACACCTCTGTATAGGAGTCCATGTTATCTGTGTTCGAGGGGGCTTTGAAACTTCTTATAACATTACTTAGTAGGAGGTAATTTGTCTTAAAAAAAATTCCATTTTTGAACTTGATGACATATCTGGTCTTATAATTACATCGAACGAGACTGGTTTATGGTCCATTCTTACCAGGGAGAACATCACACGAGGTGGGGGGTGCTTGCTCTCCCATGTTAGTGAGTACTATGTCCAAGACATTTGAACCTTTTGAATAATGTGTGACATTTTCCATCAATCTGGAACTGGATTTTCTGTTAGAGTCGTTAACTAATATAGAGATTGGTAAGGCCAGAGCATCTGCTGCCAGTTTTAGGAAATTAGTTGGCAGATTGTCAGCTGCTAGGATAGCCGGTTTTAATTTGTCTATTTTTTTTTTTTTTTTTGTGCAGGTTTGGAGTGTCTTAATGATAAAGCCATCAGTAGTACCACTTTATATTAAATTATGTGAATACATTAAAGAAAGCACTAGCTTAAATATTTCTGAGTTGGACACACATGGGAGTAACTGTTTTGGTATATTGGCAGGCTAGAATGGCATTACTTGCCCGTGTCTGAAATCTTTGTACGTATGTTCATAAACAGTTTTAATAACATTCAGAATATAATAACTGCATAATTTAACTTCCAAAACTATTCAAATCCTGGAATAGGTTATTGTGGGCAGACATTCCGTGAGTGCTTACCCATATGTCCCTGTTTTTGCAGAATGCCCATTATTTTATCATCGGATCATAGGAGGTTACTAGGCTAGTGGTCCTGGGGCCCTTACAAGCCTAGCCAAGAGTTTATCCCCAAAAAAGAAACCTCAGTAAGCACCCGTCACCCCTGTCAGTGAGGGACAAAGGTGGAACACCTGGGACAAATTTGTGGTCTCCCATCTACTCATCAAGGTTGCACTTGAAGAAGGTCAGCGAGGTACTCTGACATGTATGAGAAGTCTATTCCAGAGACTGGGCAGCCTCTGGGAGAGAAACCTGTCTCTCCAGTAGATTTTGTTGATGTCGCATATTAGATTTAGGCCTAATGAGTGGGTAATGTGCGAGGAGTTAGATTTACGGATATGGGAGTGTCTCTAGTAGGGCAGGGACCAATATTGCCTTGTAGGCAAGACACAGATCACCTCTGAGCAATCTGTATGATACAGAGTAAAGTGATAGTGATTTGAGCCTGTCCAAATAAGACAGATGTTGTCTTGGAAGCCATGGATTCCCTCTGTGAGGTATTTGTGTGGCTTTTCCAGTTGGTGCAGGCGTTTGGAGAGGTACATACCAAACGGGGTGTTATTCTCAGTTACAGGTCTAATGAGGGAGGAGTACAGAGAGGTAATGACCTCCTTTTTCTGGATGCAATCCCTTTACTTATGAGATGAACCAAGTAAAAGGCTTTTCTGACCACTGCCGCCACATGATGGTCGAATGTAAGATTGTTGTCAACCGGAATACCCAGATGTTCATCGTGTTTCACTGTTGCAGTCATCACTGTAGGGTTCTTCCTGCCGGCAAGCAGCCCTCGGTCGGCCAGAATCCCAAAGTCTGGGTCCGGCGTCGGCTGTGCAGTCATGCTCCCTGATGTCAGAGCGCCAGGAGTACAAAGCTGCCAGCCGACGCCATGTTCTCCATTCTTTCTTGCCGTGCTGTGGAAGCAGTTCGCAAGTGCCGGTCGGCTGACTCCTGATATTTTTTTTCGTGCTTCATTACGAAGACTTACTTACTTCTTCTCAAAGCTAAGTACCCCGTTGGGGAAACTTATTTCTTGCTCCAGTCTGATGTCAGAAAAAGTTAATAATTGTATTTCTTGTGGGAAGCAAATACCTCATAAGGATTTACATTCTTACTGTATTCCTTGTTTAGGCCCTGACCACGACGTAGCTAGTTGTCCGTTTTGTGCTAGATTTATAGGGAAATTATTTAATTTCTTCAAAAAGTTAAAGCCATATAAATGGCTCACAGCAAGCAGACCGGTTTCGGCTATACAAAGCCTTTTTCAATGCTAAAGAATCATGACAGAAAATTGTGTAGCTCCCAACATCCTGGTCTTATATAGTAAAAAATTAAAGAAACATTGCAGAAAAAGTATACATTGACAATTCCATTTAGAAAATAAATAATGATAGAAGATCTTCTAGTAGTTACTACATATAAATGTTAAAGCAAAAAAGAAAAAAAGAACAACAAAATAGTAATTATAAATATAAATGGACCAAAGTACAATATTACAAAAAGAGAATGATTGGCATAATTATACGTTAAGATAAAAAATATATCTTATTATTATAGTTAATGTGATAACTCCCCTATATACTGTAATATTGAGGAGTCATAATGCCAATCAAAATGTATGTAAGTTTTGAAAAGCTTAGTAAATTCACACAAACTAAATAATTGTAAACATGTTATTCTATTTCGTTAAGCCCAGGTTTGAACAATGCTCCTAATCTGGTTATCCACATGTTTTATTATGACTTTATTAGGCGCTCCAGAGGGAGGGCCCAAGCACAGACCTCTTACAGACCTAGACAGTGGAGTGCTTCCACCCCCAGGGGTGGAGAGGACAGGCCTCAATCTTATAGAAAACAGGCTCAATGACTCCCCCTGCATGGCTCCAGGAACCACTCTCCTGGAAGCCCCTCTAGGAGGAAAACTTTCTCTTTTTCAACAAAATTGGACTTGCATAACCCAAGACAAGTGGGTTCTGGATGTAGTTTCAAGAGGTTACAAATTCCACTTTCATACCTTGCCAAGACCAAACGGATGGCCAGACCGACCAAAACACCAATGGGCAGAGGCATTAAACCAGGTGGGATCCCTCATGGCTATGAGGGCCATAGAACTGGTACCACAATCAGAGACGGGGCAAGGCTTTTACTCAAGGCTCTTTCTAGTTCCCAGAAAACAAAATTCATGGAGATCCATCCTGGATCTTTCAGTCTTAAATACTTTCCTGGAGATACCAAAGTTCAAGATGCTTACTCTGCAGCAGCTCCTGCCAATGCTGAGCAAAAATGCATGGATGGTGACATTGGATTTAAAGGAGGCTTACCTGCACATCCCTATCAGACAGGAGTGCAGAAAATACCTCGGGTTCAAGGCCGGCTCGAAACATTACCAATTCTCTGCGCTGCCCTTTGGCTTGTCTACTGCGCCCAGGGTCTTCACCAAGTGCCTGGCACCAGTAGTAGCTTATTGCAGACTCAAGGGAATTAAAATTTACCCTTATCTGGACGACTGCCTTATTCAAGCAGACAGCAAGGATGTCTTACTCCAGCACCTGGAATTTGTTCAAAATCTACTGAAGTACCTGGGATTCACTGTGAACATAAAGTCAAATTTGACACCCACACAACAGATAACTTTTCTTGGTGCTCTTCTAAACACAACAACCCAGATGGCATTCCTGACATCCAAAAAACAACTACAGCTGGCTTCAACTTTCAAAACTTTGGCGTTAATGTCTCGGCTAACTGCAAGGAAATTCCTGCAGGCTTTGGGTTACATGGCCTCCTGCATCCTTCTCATACCATATGCAAGACTACATATGAGAAAAATACAATGGTACCTAAAAAGTGTATGGTCCCAGCATTGCCACAGTCTAGACACACAGATTGCTGTCTTGCCTTGCCTACAAAAGGAATTCCATTGGTGGACCATGGCATGTCTTCACAACAAAGGGAAAGCCTTCAGTCTGCCTCCAGCCAGCCAAGTGTTAACCATAGATGCCTCGGATTACGCATGGGGAGCCCACTTGCAGGGGAAAGGCCTGCAAGGTTTTTGGACAGAGGATTAGAAGCACCTACATATCAATTTAAAAGAAATGTTAGCTGTACAGATTGCCCTCTTGGCTTTCAGGGATCTTCTACAGCCAGGACAACTACTGATACAGACAGACAACACCACAGTTATGTGGTACATAAACAAGCAAGGGGGTTCACACTCCTACCCCCAGACTAGCCATGTCTCTATGGAACACAGCTCTAGCTTACAAAGTGGATCTACAAGCTCAGTTCCTGCCAGGGAAACAAAATATTCTGGCAGACAGCCTGAGCAGGAATCTGTCAGACCCACACGAGTGGATGCTAGACACCCAAATATTCAAGATGATTACAGAAGCCTGGGGCTGCCCGGACATAGATTTATTTGCATCACCCCTCGACCACCAGTTACAGATTTTTTGCACAAGGACATTTCACAAACTAGCATGGAAAGTGGATGCTCTCTCATTCAGTTGGAGGAACCTCTCGGACTGTGCCTTTCCTCCACTACCTCTTCTTCCACTGGTGTTCTTAAAGATCAAGCAGGACAAACCCAAGATGATTTTACTGGCCCCAAATTGGCCTCGTCAGTTTTGGTACTCAACGCTGATGAATCTATCCCAGGAGCCTCCTTGGATTCTACCTCAGATTCCAAATCTTTTGTCCCAACACCAGGGCCAGGTTCTGCACTCTCATCTCAAAACTCTCAGCCTGGCAGCCTGACGTATTCAGGGTCTATGATTAATCCTACCCTTCCCAAACAGGTCATGGATGTCATCTTAGAAGCCAGACGGCCTAGCACTAGAAAATTTTATGCAGGTAAATGGAAGAGATTTTGCACCTGGATGCATGCTCAGGATTCGGATCCTCTCATTCCTAATATCCCATTGATTTTACATTACCTGACAGACATGCTACATAAGGGTTTATCCTTCTCCTCCATAAAAATACATGCCTCAGCTATCTCTGCACATTACAATACAGATCCTCCAATCTTTTTGCATCCACTTCTGAAACAATATCTCAGAGGAGCAAAGAATTTAAGGCCCCCTAGGACACCGCCCATACCTGCTTGGGACCTCAACTATGTTCTGGAAAAACTCACTCTGCCTCCTTTTGAGCCTGCTGCCACATCTGATATTAAGTATTTATCGTGGAAGACAGCTATCCTACTGGCTTTGACTTCAGCCAGGAGAGTCTCATAGTTATAAGCACTCATGGCTGTGGAACCTTATATTATTTTTCATCAAGATAGGGTGTTTTAAGGACTAATCCTACTTTCATGCCTAAAGTGGTTTCCAAAGTGGCTTTAAATCAAACTATTCACCTGACAACTTTTTTCACTAATCCACAAAATAAGGGGGAAAGGATCTTGCATTCCTTGGATGTACACAGACAACTTCATTTTTACCTGGAAAGAACCAAGGATATCAGGAAAACAGAGCAGCCGTTTGTTTCTTATGCAACAAATTCTCAAGGCAAAGCTATTTCAAAACAGACCATTTCTAAATGGATTGCTCATGGAATCAGATTTTGTTACTCTCATCATGGAAAGCAAATCCCAGGAAAAATTAGGACTCAATCTACCAGAGCTGCTGCTACTTCAGCTGCCTTTCTCAGGGGAGTACCTACCAAAGACATTTTGGAAGCTGCAATTTGGAGTTCAGTGCATACCTTCTCTAAGCACTATAATCTCCCTCTTTACTCTAAGTCTAGGGCAGGCTTTGCTTCTGCAGTCTTGCAGGGCCTTCTAGCTGCCCCTTCTACTCTATAACCACCACCCTTTATCTCAGCTTTGGGATTCAACCCTACAGTGATGACTGCAGCAGTGAAACGCGAACATAGTACAGTTGTGTACACTTATCATAAATTTAGATGTTCGAGTGTCTTCACTGTTGCAGTCTGGGTTACCCTCCCTCCAGTCCCCTCTTATATTTTCATTAGTGTGGTTTCCTACTTCACCCTTTTTCTGAGGTGTATTTGGTACAGGGTATGGGGTTTGTTGTATGTTACATTTTTGTTTTACTGTTAGCCTTCAGTTTTGGGCACCTGACATCTGGGGCAAGAAAAACTGGAGAACATGGCGTCGGCTGGCAGCTTTGTACTCCTGGCACTCTGACGTCAGGGAGCATGACTGAACAGCCGACGCCGGACCCAGACTTTGGGATTCTGGCCGATCGAGGACTGCCTGCCAGCAGGAAGAATCCTACAGTGATGACTGCAACAGTGAAGACACTCGAACATCTACATTTATGGTAAGTGTACACAACTGTACTGTCTCTCACCACGGGTTGTGTGCTTAGGGTGTTGTTGTTGATGTGGTAATCAGTAGGGACTGTGTTTTTGCCAAATGGTATGATGATACTTTTTTGTGTTTAACTTAAGGCCATGACTTTGGCACCCGTTATTTGTAGCTGTGAGACCCTCTTGCAGTATTTTAATGTCATTTGGGGAGTCAATGACCGCACCCAACTTAGTCATCTGCAAACTTTGTCAGTCACAGGCCCTTGGTTTTTGCCCAGACCTCTGAGAAGTAGATCCCAAACAGTAGGGGTCCCTGGACAGATACCTGGGGAACACCACTAGTGACATGTCTGCTGTCGGAGGTGGTGACACCTGTTTTGACCTTGTGGGTACTATCTGTGAGCAAGTTGGCCACCCATCTGATGAGTTAGGGATAAATACCAAGTTGTGTTAGCTTTTCAATGATGGCCGAGTGGGGAATTGTGTCAAAGGCCTTGGCCAGGTCAAGGTAAGCTGTATGTACTGACTTTCCCTCATCCAGGTCCTTGGTGACAGTCTCAAAGAAGCCAGCTAGGTTCAGTAGGCAAGATCTGCCCCTGACAAATCCGAATTGGGTGGGGTCAAGTGTTTGGAGATTGCCTATGTCCTTGTTTATGACATCCATAATAATAATAATAATACGTTCCATGGCTTTACAGATCAGACTTGTCAAGCTAATGGGGCGATAGTTTCCCGGGTCAGTAGTGGCACCACCTTTGTGCAAGGGGATGACAATGGCGGTTCTCCACTCTGCTGGAATGAAGCCTATAATTAGGCTGTGGCTGAATAGGGTGCTTAGTGGCGAAGCTAGTTCTTGCTGGAGATGGTGCAGAATACAGCCTGGGATATTATTGGGTCCCATAGAAGCTGTGTTTTTTGCCTTGGATAGGGCCTTTAACACTTAATCTACAGAGATGTGAGGTGTGGGGTAAGTATCGGGGATGTTGACTGGGCCTTTGGGTGTGATAAGGGGGTGAAGTTTGTTCAGCTAGTAGGTTGGCTAAGCTGCCAGGATCTGTGTAAGTGGTAACATTAAGTACGAATTCAGAACAAACTTGGGCTTTGCCATGGAGGTTGCTAACATAACTGAAGAAGGACTTGTTGTTTCCCTTTGTTTCCAGAGGCTAGTTTCAACTTAGAATTTGCTTTGGAGTTTTTCACTAGTGATCTAATTTGCTTGTTTAGGCAGAGGAGGGAGATTTTCCCATCTGGAATGTGTTCCTTTTTACCCTTGGACAACAGTTTCTTCCTTTTGTTGTAAATCCTGTTGATAGAAGATGTTCACCAGACAGGTTTGTGTTTCCTTGAGGAACAGGTTTTAGTTCTGTTGGGTATAGCTGAGTCCATGCAGTTGTACAGGTGCTTGTATACTGCACTGGTGTACTGTTCAGCATAGTTGTCTGCATCCTCTGAGAGGGCAGTGGTGTGAAGCTGCTGTGATACCCTCTCTTAGGAGGGTGTAGTCAGCTTTTGAGAAGCTGACCCTGAAGTTCAGAGGCTCTTTTGGTTGACATGACAGCCAAAAGGAGACCACTTCTCCAAGTATAATGTAAAAAAAAACAAGATAATGTTTGTCCAGTCCCTCATATTTTTGATTTGCTATTTAATCACCCCTTGATTACAGTCAGTCAGCAATGGTAGTCATTATCTTGTCTTAGTGTTTAAAAGTACATATTGATCCTTCCATATCTCACTAACCACCTTGGGCATAAAAGAAGGTTTAGTACAAGGAAATGCCCAGTCTCTGTACAAAACTAAGAGAGGAGGAATGGCCATAACAATCTGAAGTTCAGAGACTCTGTTGGCTGATGTGACAGCCAAAAGGAGATGCTGTAAAGAAGCCCTGAGTCAATTTTTCAAGAACAAAGCTGAGGTCCCAAGAAGGAAAAGTAGGCTTCTTTAAGAGGACATGTACTGTTGTGGTAAGATTTTTCACAGCTGTACTATGTCCTTCCATATCACTGTTGCAGTATTCATAATGTAAGAGAGAATATAAAAGCTCAAGAGGAAGCCTGGAAGGAGGACTAGGTATTTCGGGCTCATTTTATGAGAAATTATGTACTGCTTTTGTAGACTTTGAATGCCTTTAAGAAACTGCTTGACCTCAAGTCTGGAGACCAAAAGAGGGTGTAAGAGCAGAAGAACATAAATTGCTGACAGGTGAGCTTTAACTGAAGAATACACTAACCCAGCATGGACAAGGTCATACAAATAAGAGAGAAGAAAAGAAATCTCCAAAGAGAGGGGATCCTGATGATGAGACAGGCACCAGACAAAAAATCTTTTCCATTTAGGCAAATATGATTTCCTGGTTGAAGTTTCCTACCTCATCCAAAACCCGAATCACGTCCTCTGAAAAGAAGTGCCTGACAGGTATTAAAACCCTGTCACCCACAGCATTGGGTGAAGAGTAGACAAGTGTGGATGGATAACAGATCCCTTGTTTTGTGCGAGAAGATCCACCAATGAAGTAACTTGTGGTGATTGCCCCTGGCCATGTTTGAAAAAGGTGATACCACTGCTTTCTAGGCCAAAAATGAGTCACTGGCAAGATTTTGAGAGAGTCCTGCCTGATCTTGTGCAAGATTCGTGGTAAGAGAGGAAGTTGAGGGAGGGAAGATCTACCTGAGGCATACCATACCAATGGTCAATGTCCAAGAACATATCTCTGTGAAGCATCCATTCATAAGCTTGTATGCTGAACCTGCTGAAAGAGTCTGCCTACAGATTGTAATCTGAGGGAATGTAAACTGCCTGAAGAGTCACTTGATAATGGACAGCTAGATCCCAGCCCATAAGAGCTAGTGTGCAAAGTATATAGGACCTTGTACCCCCTTGCTTGTTGACATACTTACACCACTGTGGTATTGTCTGTGGAAATTGAGGGGCCTGGGATGAAAGAGGGAATGAGAAGCCTGAAGAGCCAGAAGCAGAACCCTCACCTCCTTTATACTGATGTGGTCCAACCTCTGAAGAGACTAGAGACTCTGAATCTTGAGGGGACAGAAGGAGGCACCCTATCCCTTGTATGAGGAATCTGTAAAGAGCTTTTCAGTTGGGACAGGACCCTGGAAAGGAAGCCCCAGGTTGAATAAAAGTTGGTGAATCCACCACTGATGCCCAAACTTGAGACAGGGAAGGAAAAGAACCAGGAAGTGCAGGGAAGGCAATGTTGGAGCCATACTGACTTGAGGTACCACTGAAGCCTTCTCGTGTACAGCCTGGCCAGAGGGAGCATGGGAATGGTGGAAGCCATGAACCCTAGAACTCTGGAGAAATTCCCTGGCTATGACTGAAGCCAAGGAAAGAAGAGACTGGCAAAAGGCAGTGAGAAACAGGGTCTTGGGGGGCAGGCAGACATGCCAGCATAGGGATGATCTGAAGCATGCATTCATGGAAATTATGGTCCTGAGAAGGCATCAGAGCTAATTTCTGGAACTTTATGGTGAACCCCAGACTAAGTAGTAGTGAAATAGTGTACTTGCGATACTGAAGCAAAGCGTCAGGGGAAGAAGCCTGAATGAGCAGATTCTCTAGATATGAGAAGATCTGAAGTCACATCCTGCATAAAGCAATGACAGGAGCAAGGCATTTGGTGAATACCCTTGGGGCAATACAGAGGCAAAAGGACAAAGCAGAGAAGTGAAAATGCAAGGAAGAAACAGAAACATAAACATGGGAAAATAAACACCGGCATCCTTGAGATCCAGCGAGAAACCAGAAAGGCCTGGGTAGAAGAAGGGCAAATAAAGTCTGAAGAGACAACATCCGAAAGGAAGGAATTTTGAGAAAGGTGTAGAGGTGGGAGATGTCCAACATTGGTGTCCAAGTGCCCTCCTTTCGGGGAACCAAAAACATCCTGGAATAAAAAAAAACTCCCAACCTGGGTAAGGAGGTACAGCTTGAATGGTGCCCTGAAACAAAATAGAATGAAGCACCTCTAGGAAAAGAGGAAAGCTGTTCCTGAGGAGATTGAGGAATGCCCAAAAAGAGAGGAAAGGATTTCTAAGCTGTAAAATATCCCTGGCTGATAATGGACAGAACTCGAGTGTGATATCTGTAACCAATGTGGAAGAGACAGAGATGTATGGAGGGACAGGGTTCCTGGCTGAGAGAAAGGGGAAACAAACTGCCAAACGGAACATGGCTTATCCTAAAAAGTAAGTTTCTGGGAGATAGGAGTCTGAGTAGACTTAGAGGAACACATCTAGAAACCCTTTTTTTTCCCCTTATGCCAGCGGTGAGACTGCCTATGAAAAAATGTAGATTTGGAGGGATAATTTATTTAGAACTTGGGGAATAGGAGAAACAAAAATATGTTTCAACTCCAACAAGGCTTTACCCTTATCCTGGAGAGACTTGAAAAGTTCAGCTGCAGTACCAAAAAGATTTTTATTATCCAAGAGAGCATCCAATAATTTGGCTTTAATGTAGCAGGGAAAGCCTGAAAATGAAAGCAGCAGTGACACCTCATAACTGAACCAAAGGCAGCAGCCCTGGAGGAGGCATCAGCTGCATTTGACAGAGTGGCGAACAACCTGGGAGGTGGATGCCATCAACAAAAAGGCAGAAACCTTCCCCTCAGAGTCAGGAAGGTCAGAAACCACTTTGGAAACCTGAGAAAGTAGGACCAAAACATACCTGTTCTTGCAAGTCTAGTAGTTGATGGCACAAAAGAATAAAGAGGCAGTAGTGTAAACCTTTCTGCCCATCCTCTCCATAGCCATGCTGTCCTTATCTGAAGGTAGCGACTTGGTGCAGGGCAACAACTTGGAGGGCTTATTAGAAGAGACAAATGCTACAGGAAGGTCAGCAGAAAGGCATTTATAAAGAAATTTACACTCCTCAGGCACTTTGTATAATATATCTGGTTACTGAGGTACAGGGCGTGATAGGGACCACAGAGGCTAATGAGAAGGTATCCAGAAGGGCAGCCAGAACAGGAGGAGCATACGATGGCTTAGGAGACTCCATCTGGAGAGCTTATAATACATTTTCTGAATGTCAGAGACTTGAGAAAAATCCCACATTAAAAACAAAAACTCCATCATACTGGCAGTAGTATCCCAAACATGTTCCTGCAAAAGGGAATCTGGACTAAGAGTCCTCCTACCTTGAGCCATACTCCAAGAGGGAGGGAATTTGAGAAGAGTAAGCCCTGAATACAGATCCGAAGACTATACTTCCCTGAGTCTTTTAAGAGATGTGCAAGACCAGGGAGGGGCAGGCACAAGCGCCCCTTGAGGAGGCTTTGAAGCCATCAAAGTATTGAATAACCCCGAGTAAAATCCTGCCATTTATATTAGGGATCCTTAACTACAGGAGAGGTATGCTTGGTTTTCTGTTTGTTGTTCTGCAAGATCTCTGCAAAAAACATTCTCAGAGGGTCAAAACCCTGGTGGCATTCAATAAGCATGGTAGGAATCTCCTCCCTAACTAAGATCTGTGGAATCACTGTCAGTCTCTTGGATATAATCAGCAGAGGTTCCCCTCAACATTAGGAGCAGACATTTGTAAAACCTCCAAGGGTATGCGAGCAGTCAGATCCATGCCAGCCTCTAGCAGGGTAGTGGTAGAGGAATCCAAAGCAATCAACGGGCAATCCTCTGGGGCTACACTAACCTCGAGAGATGTCCAGGGGAGGCAGGAGAACAGCTGTGTGACACTGCCAGCCCAGCTATCTGGAATTTTGTGTATAATCATGTCATTTTTTGAATATTGATATGATTTATAGAATACTGTATGTTATGTACTGAACTTCAAGAATGTGGCCACATTGTACCCTACTGGAAGAGAACAGAAATGTGTATAAACTTATATACCTGTGCAAATGTAAGTTTTAACATTAGAAGCTGGAACATAACTTAATTTGCAAAACTTTAAGAAAATAAGTATGATGTGCTATAAAAGTTAGTTAATGCAGCAAGGAGACAGGATTTCTAGAGGTAGTTTTTTCTATTGTCATGGAGAAAAGGAATTGCCATGTTTAAAATGTAAAGTGTTTCTATTGCTCTATGACTTCCTAGCAGCTGCACAGTTCTGAAAGATGTGTATTTTTCCCAGAGTAGTTCTAAAAATGCTTTTACTTTCTGACAATTGAGGTAGCTTGGGAACTAAAGTCAGGTGACAAAAAGTGATGTCATCCCAGCTAACGCAGCAGTAATAGTTGATATTAACTTAAGAACTCTCTCAGAGAAAGACTGGGCATTTTGTCTTTGACCTGGAAACATCCATCTTCAGCACTTCTGCCTTGCTCTGTAAGTAAGTCTAGGGTACAGTAATTTATTTTAGAGATGGATAGGAATATAGTAAAGACTAGTTTAGATGCTTTCTGTGTTTATTTGAGACTGTCCTGCAGTGTTTTAAAATATTTCCTGTGATTCTGAATTCTGTAGTCACTGTGTTGTTTGAGTATTGTTTTATTCTTTTATTATTTATTGTTCAGTATATTTAAACTTGTCTTTGTGGCAGATGTTTATTGCGGTGGTGGTGCTGCGGTAGCGTTGCTGCCTCACAATAAGACGCTGTCTGGTTCGATTCTCAGTTAGAGCGTCTTCTGCGTGGAGACATGCGTGAATGGGTGTACCTTCATTGAAGGTTGTGCGTCAGGGCTGGTAACTCGGCACGTAAAAATCAACTACCAATCATTAGCGGACCGGAGTTCCACTGTGGCGACCCCTAACCGGGAAAAAGACAAAAGACTTACTACTTTGTGGCAGATGTTTGAGATATATTTAAGCTCTTAGAGTACTTGCATATGTACTTGATGATACTGTACAGGCCACTCCTAAATAGCCTTGGTCTTGGTTACACTTACCATTTGGATAATAGCAACATCACACAGTAGGATTGGTCACCTTTTGGGAAGGGCCTTATAGTAGCTGCTAAAGAGCTGGTTGGTGACGGTGATAACTACCTTTTAGTCTGGGCAGAAGGGGGCATAGCTAGTAAACCTGTGCCAGCCTTTCCCAGGAGTGTGTTTGTATATAAATCAAATTTCAAAGTGTGTGTGTCAGCTACTTGGGCAAGGACACAAAGCACTGGTTGGATAGAGAGGGTGCTGGAGGTTTTGGCTTGACTGCTCATCTGAGATCTTAACCCTGTAGCTGTGCCAGTGGGGGGGGGGGGCTTATTGGGGATCTGGAGAGAGAAGGTAAGTAAATGTTGTGGGAAGAAATAGCCAGGGAATTGTTTTAGCTAGGCTTGTATAGGCCCTAGGGCCGATAGCCTAGTACCAACCTATGTACCTACGAGAGAGAGGGCGAAAGCAGCCCCAGACTGACTGTGATCTCTGTGTGTGCTCTTAAGGGACATTGTACTTTACCATGTGTATACTTGTCATCCTCTCATTGTGTACATCCCTCACTGGTGCTGGTGGTGAGGATTGAGGCCCCTTGATTACTGGGCCAGTGCAGGGGCATCGAAAGCTGTGTCATACCTAAGTTTTTTGGCCTTTTTCTTGGCAGACAGCTGACCCTCGGGAGGGAGGATTCCACCATAGCACCTTGAGTCAGCAGCTTTAGACTTTGGTTTTCAAGGTAAATAGATAGAGAAGAGATGATCGAGGAGGGTTTTATGGACAAAAGCCTGGCAAGTAGCACACCACATATGGTTATGGGAAGCACCCAAGCAGAAAAGACACTGATCATAACAATCTTTATGATTGTCTCCAATACTGACCGTTTCCCTTTCTGGGTAACATGAACCCAACAGCAATAAAGAAAAAGGAAAGGTAAGAGGAAACTCCAGCGGGACACTTATGTGAAACCTAGGTTGGTAACCAGCACAGTAGAAGGGCTTTTAAGATTGATGTTCAACAATGACGTTTGGACTGTTGGCAAAAAAGCTCTTGAGTGTATGCATGCATACATTACCTTTATGCCCTGCACCTTGTGTGAGAAGCATACTTGTGACATATGATGCCTATAAGTACTAAAGGCTTTGGCAGAATGGTCGGAAGTTGGGATATCCTTGGCAGGTGATCCTTCATGTTATGAATAGTGTAACAGTGAAGAGGTACTGTTAATGGTAAGATTTTACATAACTGTACTGTACAAAACTTGTGCTATTAACTTTTTAAATGAATTAGAGTAATGTTTAGAAAACATTCCTGTCTTTATCCAGAATTTTTGACTTAAGTTTAGAGGTATGGTGCTACCCCAAAACACAGAGGTCTAAGTCATTTCTATTGATGTTCTTTAAAAAAAAAAAAACAATATAGTACTGGGTGGTTCACTTTGCTTCATTTTGCTTAGTGCACTTTTTGTCTTTGTCGGTGCTGTTTTCCTTGGTGGGGTCTGGAAAGCTAGCATGTTTGTTTAAGGTTATCACTGTATCTCAGTTATTTCATTATATTTGTATTCCAACTATTTTGTTGCTTTAGAATTAAGTGGTTATGGTTATTTTAATTCATGGGACCTGCTGCTATAAATTGATCATGGGAGTTTTTTCCCCAGAATCCATTTTAAGCCCCCTACATACAAGTCATGCTAGACGTAAGGAAATAATTTCTGACTTGCATGTAAATAAACTGGAAATAGTATGAGTCACAGGTACCTTGTACAGCTTCTGGATCCTATTTTCATTTTCACTTTTTGACCTGAATTACCCTGATTTGTATTGTCAGGGCAGTTATTGCACCTTAGTAGTTGTAAATGCACAACAAAATAAGTTAGTGAAATGGCATGTTTTAAGCCGTCCAGATGTTTAAGTGCTGACAGACCCTCTCCCACATTCTTTGAGGTTTCAAAATTACCACTGCAATCCAATACCTTTTAACTGACTGTGTTTATTTCAGAAACTTTTAACAGACAGTTAAACTTGTTAAACTTCATTATTCACCAGCGTCTACAGTAAGATGTACTTTATCTTACATTTTGGTAAAATGTGCTGTATTTGTTAAAAATGTTTCCTTACAGTGCAGCACAGAGCAAAATAAGCCTGAGTTTGTTCTTGGATTTGGGTTTGATATTTTTTTTTCTGCTCAGCCACAGATGTCTTTGTGCATGACATTTTCTTTCTTCTGTTTTATTGGTAGCTGCACATTTGACTTGTTACACTGTAGCATACCAACACTTCATCCAAATCATAATCCTTGAATATGACAAATTAGTAGCTTTTCTGTTTTGGGAACATTGCTAGGATTTGTAAGGCAATGGCATTCACTGTTTTTATATAGGGAAATTGCCTATGTTCATCATTCCAACTGCTGCAGTAGCCTTTAGAGCTAAATGGGTTGATGATCTTCGTGTTTCACTGTTGCAGTCATCACACTTGGGTTATCTGCCTGCAAGTAGCCCTCAGTCGGCCCGAATACCAGAGTCTGAGGATTTCTGCATTGGATGCTGTCGCTTCTTCTATGACGTCAGGTCTTCAGGGGTATAAAACAGGCAGCCAACGCCATGCATCAGTCTTTCTTGCCGAGGAAGAGCCCAAAGCAGAAGCAGTTTGCAAGTGCCGATCGGCCGCTACCTAAAATTTTCGTTTTTCAAGTTTCAAACCTGAAGTCTTCTAAAGCTAAGTACCCCATTGGGGATCCTTTTTTCTTGCTCTAACCAATGTCAGAAAAAGTTAATTATCTTGCCTGTGGAAAGCAAATACCTCAGAGATTTTCATTCTTACTGCATCACCTGTTTAGGCCCAGACCATGACGTCTCTCGCTGTCAGTTTTGTGTATTGTTTAACGCCCAAACCATTCGTCATCGGGCTATCTTTGTCACTAAATACTTTCACTCTCTTTCTCTGTATTCCGAAATGGCTTTGATAAGCCATTCTTCTACTGATCTTCTGAAAAAAACGTAAAGATAAAGACATAGACAGACCGCATAGGTCCAAAACTGCCGCCAACGCTTCCGTTAAGCTAGTCGCCAGTCCACCGGTAGACAGTGAGGCGCCTTTGCAGTCCCTGATGCCCACTTCTGCAGATTCGCAGGCCTCTGCTGAGACCCATTCAGAGTCCGGTATGCTGCGAGATGCCTCTTCGACTATGTAACCTGCGGATGTCTCTACCTTGGATGGGTCTGAAGCCGCTGTGCAGGCACCGGCTTCTGTGGGTGTATTCTGACCTACCAATGTTCAAATTAAACAGACAACTTTGTTTTTAGCTAAAACTACCGAGTTTCTTAGGCCCAGAGTATTACTACACCTAGAAAACTGACCAAAGTGCATGCTCAAGCTCCCATGCCACAAAAACAAATGCTTAGAATGGCTGAAGACCTTATTACTTTAATTAGGGCAAGCTAGATTTCCTCTGCTAAGAGGCAAAGAACTGAATTTAATTCTGATTCTACAGACCAGGAGTCCGATGACTCTGACCCTTCTGATTATCAGGACATGCCCATATCAACCCATGAGGATTCACATGCTGAGGAATCCATTCCCTCTGCCTCCCCTCCAGAGGATTTTTCTTTTGGTGAAACCTTGCATACTTTAAGAGAACATTTCAGCTGGGAATGCCAGGACTACCCTCAGTCCAAAAAGAGACTCGGAGAATTTTTAGAGTTACCTCAGCATAAGCGCCTAGCTATACCCCCTGTCGTGGATGTTGTAGATGATGTCTTCGTGGAATCCAGTCTTACTCTAGACACTTTACCCCCGGCCACTAGGAAACCTGACAAGTACTACGGAGTACCTGATTCTCACAAATTTCTCTTTAAGAATCCTACTGCGGATCCAGAGACCATTTCCCAGAGACATAAAGGTATTAAGGCTACTACAGCCAAAAACCCTACCGCTTTAGACAGATGGGGTAAGAAAGTACATACCTCTGCAACTCTTGCCATCAGGCCATTGAATTGCCAGTTTCACATGTTGAAGTGCCAGCAACATATTATGGAACTAATTAAACAAAAAATGGTGTTACTTCCAGATTGTGCAGAACATAAAGATTTACAAGAGTTAATGCATTCTGCAAACCAAGTTAGAAAGCATACTTTGCAGTTTGGCTTTGATGCCCTAGAAGCATCTTGCAGGGCTGCAGTCACTGGGTCTGTACTGAGAAGGCATGCTTGGCTGAAGGAACAAGCATTGCCAGATCATGTCAATTCCAAATTACTTGACGCTCCTTTAAATAAGGACCGTTTGTTTGGCACCAAAGCAGAAGAGGTTCTTAAAAAGATGGAAGAAAAAGCTAAATCTATGCAAACTGTTAAATGATTCTTACAAGTGCAGCCACCTAGATTCACTAGGCATTGGCCTTCTAAAAACTGTTCTTTTCCAGCCCCTTCCAGGCCTTCTCAGACCAAACCCAGGGTAAACAAGCCACCCAGGCTACAGTCTCAGGGTATACAGAGATCTAAACAATGGAGTGCTCCCACCTCAAAAACAGGGAGTGGTAAGCCACCCCCTTATGGAAAAAGTTCACAATGACTTTTCAGTTATCCTTCCCAGCCCTGCCCAATTACTTGTTCCCCTAAGAGGAAAACTTGCCGTTCAGGCAAAAAACTGGATGTCCATTACTCAGGACCAATGGGTCATAAACATTGTATCCCAGGGGTACAGATTCTACTTTAATTCATTGCCAACCCCAAGCGGGTTGCCAAACCTTCCTCCAAACCAGTGGACAGAGGCACAAAACCAAGTACTTTCCCTGCTCAGTATCAGAGCTATTCAACCTGTTCCAGTAGAACAGAGGGGACAGGGATGTTCATCGTGTTTCACTGTTGCAGTCATTACACTTGGGTTATCCTGCTGGCAGGCTACCCACAGTCGACCTGCATTCCAAAGTCCTGGTCCGGCTTCAGTTGCTGTCGCCTCTTTCCTGACGTCAGTGCGCCAGGGGTATAAAAGATGCAGCCGACGCCATTTTCTTCAGCCTTTCTTGCCGCGCGGTGCCCGAAGCAAAAGCAGTTCGCGAGTGCCGGTCGGCCGACTCCTGAAATTTTCAAAACGAATTTCAGATCCGAAGTCTTCATTAAAGCTAAGTATCCCATTGGGGAAAAGTTTTTCTTGCTCCAGACCGATGTCAGAAAAAGTTAATGGTTGTATTTCTTGTGGGAAGCAAATACCTCATAAGGATTTTCATTCTTAACTGTATTCCTTGCCTAGGCCCTGACCACAACGTTGCTAGCTGTCGGTTTTGTGCTAGATTTAACCAATGCACTATTAAGTGTTGGTTCGATTTTGCCTTTCATTACTTTGGCCGAAGATTTAATTATATAATGCCGTCGGAACAGCCGACGACTGGAGTTTATAAAAAGCGCAAGGCAAAGGACAGGCATCCGAGGTCCAAAACCAACAACGAGGCCTCCGTTCGGCCAGTCGCCGGTTCACTGGTTCTCAGTGAGGCGCTTTTGCAGCCCCTGACACCCGCTACATCAGAGCCTCAGGCCGCTTCCAACTCCCACGTGGAGCCGACTAGGCCTCTGGATACTCAAGGTATTGGACATTCGCAAACTATTCCCTCAGATGGGTCCGGAGCCGCTGAGCAGGCATCGGCTTCTGAGGGTGTTTTCAGACCTACACAGTTATATGTTAAGCCAACCTCAGCTTCAAAGGCAAAGACTAAAGCAGCTCTAAAGACAAAGAAACAAGTGCAGCATTCTCCTGCACAGACTTCCATGCCTAAAAAACAGATGCTTAAAATGGTCGAAGACCTAATTACTTTGATCAGAGGTTCCCATCCCCCTCCAGATATGAGGCCTAGGCAAGAGACAGAATATGAATCTTCAGATAAGGTTTCCATTTCCTCTGATTTCTCTTCTGAACAGGGATACTCCCTTCCTCCCTATGAGGATTCTGATGCTGAAGAGTCTGTTCCTTCAACCTCTCCTCCTGAGGATTATTTTTTTGGGAAAACCCTTCACATCATGAGGGAGCGCTTTCACTGGGAGAGCCAAGATTACTCAGAATCGAAGAAAAGGCTCAGAGACTTTCTTTTACTACCTCAGCTCAGACCTCTTGCTATTCCACCTGTTCTAGACATAGTAGATTATGTATTTTAAGAGTCCAGCCTGTCTTCTGACTCTTTACCCCCTGCACCAGTTAAGCCAGACAGATACTACAGGGTTCCAGATTCCCACAAATTTCTATATAAAAACCCTGCTGCTGACCCAGAAACTATATCTCAGGGTCCCAAAGGGGTCAAGGCTTCCACTGCGAAAAACCCTGTCCCCTCTGTTAGGGATTCTAGGGCACTGGACAGATGGGGGAAACAAGTTTACACTTCTACTACCTTGGCTGTAAGGGCTTTAAATTGTCAGTTTCATATGCTTAAATATCAGCAATATTTAATGCCACTGCTAAAACAGAAAATGTTGACAAATTCTGAATGTGCAGATAACAAGGAATTGCAGGATTTATTGCATGCAGCTGAACAAGTGGGAAAGCATACTTTGCAATGTGGTTTTGATTCACTGGAGGCCTCTTGCAGGGCCGCTGTTACGGGTACTGTCATTAGAAGGCATGCTTGGTTAAAGGAACAAAATCTGCCTGATCATGTTAAAGCAAACTTATTGGATGCTCCTTTACAGCATGATACTTTGGTGTTAAGGCAGAAGAGGTGTTGAAGAAAATGGAGGATAAAGCAAAATCTATGCAGACAGTTAAGGTATTCTTACAGGTACAACCACCCAGATTTAGCAGGAACTGGCCTTCAAAGAATTGGTCCTTTCCAGTGTCGGACAGGCCACAAAGAGGCAGATACAGACGCCCTAGAGGCAGATCTCAGCCCCAAGGCTCATACAGGCCTAAACAATGGGGTGCTTCTACCTCCAGAAGCCGAGAAGACAAATCACAGCCATATAGAAAACAGTCCCAAGGGCTTTCCTCTGCTAATACCAAGCACTTATCTTTTGGCAGCTCCCTTAGGGGGAAAACTAGCACTTTTTTCACAAAAATTGGCACATAATCGCCCAGGACAAATGGGTCTTGAAAATATAGTGTCCCATTGCTACAGGTTCCACTTTCACACCCTGCCAAAGGCAAAAGGTATGCCAGACCTGCCACAAAATCAATGGGCAGAGGCAAAAAACCAAGTTGCATCCCTCATGGACATGAGGGCCATTCAGCGAGTATCACAGCAAGAGCAGGGACAAGGATTTTACTCGACTATTCCTGGTACCCAGAAAGGACAAAGCCTGGAGACCAATACTGGACCTGTCTATTCTAAACACTTTTCTGGACATTCCAAAATTCAAAATGTTGACTCTGCAGCAGCTTCTGCCCATGCTGGGCAAGAAGGCTTGGCTTGTAACTTCCTAAAAGAGGCATACCTGCATGTCCCAATCAGACAAAATTGCAGACGATACCTCAGATTCATAGCTGGATCAATACACTACCAATTCTCTGCACTGCCCTTTGGCTTATCTACTGCGCCCAGGGTCTTCACAAAATGCCTGGCACCAGTAATTGCTTTCTGCAGACAAAGAGGAATTCAAATATACCCTTACTTGGACAACTGCCTTATTCAAGCAGAGAACAAAGACATTCTACTGAAGCATCTGGCGTTTGTAAAAAGATTACTAATTTGCCTAGGGTACACGGTAAACGAAAAGAAATCAAAACTAGTACCCTCTCAAGAGATAATATTCCTGGGTGCAAGCTTAAATACAACTGCCCAGATGGCTTATCTCACGCCAGGCAAACAAAGGCAACTGACTTCTTACTCCGAAATGTTGGCAACAAAGACCCAGTTATCTGCAAGAAAAATTCTGCAGGCTTTGGGCTTCATGGCTTCCTGCATTTTACTAATTCCATATGCAAGACTGCATATGAGGAAACTACAGTGGTATCTAATAAGTGTTTGGACTCAACATTGCCACAGCCTGGAAACATTAATTACCCTCGTTCCCTGCCTGCAACAGGAGTTTTGATGGTGGGCACAGGCCTGTCACCACAACAAGGGGGACAGCCATTCACTGTACCCACGGCCAGGCAAACACTAACAAAAGATGCATCAGATTATGCCTGGGGGGCCCACAATGCAGGAAAATGTATTCAAGGAGCATGGCCAGCAAGCGAAATGCATCTTCATATCAATCAAAAAGAGATGCTAGCTGTTCAGAATGCCCTGACAGCCTTCAAGGATCTACTTCATCCAGGACAACTGCTGGTAAAGACGGACAATACACAGTCATGTGGTACATAAACAAGCAGGGAGGCACACATTCCTACCCCCTCTGCAGACAAGCCATGACTTTGTGGAACACAGCATTGACACCTGCAAGCACAATTCCTGCCAGGAAAGACAAATACTCTTGGCAGACGAACTAAGCAGAAATCTCAAGGATCCTCACGAGTGGAAACTAGATCCATAAATCTTCAGCATGATAACAAGGAAATGGGGATGCCCAGACCTAGATCTATTTGCCACCCCACAGAACTGCCAACTACAGAGATTCTGCACAAGGACTTATCACAAACAAGCATGGAAAGTGGATGCCCTATCATTCAGCTGGAAAACCCTTGCAGTATATGCCTTTCCTCCACTGCCTCTCCTCCCCAAGGTACTCATAAAGGTCAGACGAGAAGCCAGAAATTATATTGATTGCCCCAGACTGGACACGCCAGCACTGGTACCCAATCCTAAAGAGCTTGTCTCAAGGCCCAGCCTAGACATTACCCCAAATTCCTCCTTTGCTGACCCAACAAAACAATCTGATCCTGCACAGCCAACTCAGAACCCTAAATCTGTCTGCATGGCTGATAATTTAACCATTCAGAACACACCTCTCTCTAAAGCAGTTATGGATCTTATTTTGGAAGCCAGGAGGCCCAGCACCAGAAAATCTTATACAGAAAAATGGAAGAGATTCTGTGCTTGGAACCAGGCAGAAGGAATGGACATGCTTGTACCAAATATTCCTCAGATTTTACAATACCTAACTGAGATGCTGGACAAAGGCCTATCCTTCTCATCAATTAAGATCCATGCCTCTGCCATTTCAGCTCATTACAATACGGATCTACCTCTTTTTTCACATCCACTGCTAAGGCAGTACCTCAGAGGGGCCAAAAACATAAGACCTCCAAGGAGAGCTCCAACACCTGCATGGGACCTCAATTTTGTCTTGGAAAAGCTCACACTGCCTCCTTTTGAGCCAGCCAGTACAGCTGAGATAAAATACTTATCATGGAAAACAGCTCTGCCCCTAGCAATAACCTCGGCAAGAAGAGTCTCAGAGTTACAGGCACTAATGGCTGTGGAACATTTTATTATTTTCCATCCGGACAGGGTTTCTCTAAGGACAAACCCAACATTTATGCCTAAGGTAGTGTCCAGTGTGGCTCTTAACCAAACCATTCATTTGCCTACCTTTTATCCAAACCCACAGAATAAGGGGGATAGACTTCTGCATTCTTTGGACATACACAGACAGCTACGCTTCTACTTGGACAAAACTAAAGCCTTCAGAAAGACTGAGCAACTCTTAGTGGCATATGCTACAGGATCGCAAGGAAAAGCTATTTCAAAGCAGACTATTTCAAAATGGATAGGCCACCGCATTCGTTTCTTCTATTCACAACATGGCAAATCAGTGCCTAAGGGAATTAGGCCACATTCAACCAGAGCAGCAGCCACTTCAGCAACCTTCCTCAGAGGAGTACCAACCAAGGACATTTTGGAGGCTGCAACTTGGACTTCAGTGCACACTTTTACAAAGCACTACCACTTGCCTCTTTACTCTAAATCCAGAGCAGGCTTCGCCACTGCAGTTCTGCATGGCCTCATAGCCACTTCTAATTCTATCTAGGCCCAGCCACCCAACCTCTGCTTTGGGATTCAACCCAAGTGTAATGACTGCAACAGTGAAACACGATGAACATAGTACAGTTGTGTACCTACCATAAATGTAGATGTTCAAGTGTATTCACTGTTGCAGTCCAGGTTACCCTCCCTCCATCCCCCTTTAATTGCTTGGAATTTTCTGTACTTCTCTATTCTATACAACCTATGTGGTGTATTTGCTTGTAGATGAAGGTAATGTTTGTTAGTGCATGCTTTTTTATGAGCAGAATTTTTAGCCTACCCTTTTGGGGGCACCTGACATCTGGGGCAAGAAAAACTGAAGAAAATGGCGTCGGCTGCATCTTTTATACCCCTGGCGCACTGACGTCAGGGAAGAGGCGACAGCAACCGACGCCGGACCAGGACTTTGGAATTCAGGCCAACTGCAGGTAGCCTGCCAGCAGGATAACCCAAGTGTAATGACTGCAACAGTGAATGCACTTGAACATCTACATTTATGGTAGGTACACAACTGTACTTTTCTACCCCAGACTTTTCCTGGTGCCGAGAAAGGAGGGCTCTTGGCGCCCAATTCTGGATCTATCAATTCTCAACACCTTTCTGGTGGTCCCAAAATTCAAGATGCTTACCATGCAACAGCTTCTCCCTATGCTAGCCAAGGATGCCTGGTTAGTCACTCTAGACTTAAAAGAAGCTTATCTGCACATCCCCATAAGGGACTCATGCAGAAAATATCTACGCTTCAGGTCAGGCTTTATGCACTATCAGTTCTCTGCACTTCCTTTTGGGTTATCTACTGAGCCCAGAGTATTCGCAAAGTGCCTGGCTCCAGCCATTGCATACTGCAGACAGAGAAAAATTCAACTTTTCTCATACTTGGACGACTGCCTGATTCAGGTGGACATTCAGGAATTGCTACTTCGGCACCTGACATTTGTAAAAAGCCTTCTCACTTCATTGGGGTACACCATCAATGAAAAGAAATCACAACTGGTGCCCAGTTAAAATATTGTATTCCTGGGAGCAAGCTTGGACACAACTTCCCAGATGGCATTTCTCACTTCAGAAAAACGAGTCTGACAAACTACTTCAAACAAATAGCCACCAGAATCCAGCTATCTGCAAGGAAAATACTGCAAGCCCTAGGGTTCATGGCCTCATGTATTCTGCTAATTCCATATGCAAAACTGCATATGAGGAAACTTCAATGGTACTTAAAAAGTCTTTGGTGCCAACATTCTCAGAACCTGGAAACAGTCATTCCAGTCATACCTTGTCTATGGGCAGAGTTCCTTTGGTGGGCAGAAGCATGCAAACACAAGGGACTGCTTTTCACTCAACCCCTCACTGCCCAAACCCTGACAACAGACTCATCAGACTAGGCAAGGCGGGCTAATATGGCAGACAAATGCATTCAGGGCCACTGGAGCCCAGGCCAAATTCTCCTGCACATCAATCAAAAAGAGATGCTAGCTGTACAGAATGCTCTGACAGCCTTCAAATACCTAATCCTTCCAGGACAACTGCTTATAAAAACAGACAACACCACAGTTATGTGGTACATAAACAAGCAGGGGGAACCCATTCTTACCCATTCTGCAGGTTAGCCATGGCCCTGTGGAACACAGCCTTGAGCAACCAAGTGCCTCTACAAGCTCAATTCCTGCTAGGCAAACAAAATTCACTGGCAGATGACCTAAGCAGAAATCTCCTAGACCCACACGAGTGGAAATTGGAGACCAACACCTTCAACCTTCTAATCCAGAGGTGGGGGACACCGGAGGTGGACCTCTTTGCCTCCCCTGAGAACCACCAGTTGAGCAAATTCTGCACCAGAAACCCTCACAGCAGGGCCTGGAAGGAGGATGCCCTATCCTTCCAATGGGAAAACCTCTCAATTTATGGCTTTCCCCCTCTGCCCCTCCTCTCAAAATACTACTCAAGATAAAACAGTACAGGCCAAGGGTAGTTCTTATTGCCCCACACTGGCCACGCCAGCACTGGTACCCACTCTTACGCAGTATGACAACAGTGCCACCCTGGCAGTTTCACCAGACTCCAACCCTGCTGTCTCAGTGGATTTTGCATCCACAGTTGCAAACCTTAAACCTTGCAGCTTGCCTTATCCCCTGAATACACCACCAGCAACCCACAGCAAACAGGTGCTGGACATCAGTCTTGAAGCCAGAATGCCTAGTACTAGGAAATCATATGCTGAAAAGTGGAAAAGATTCTGTTCTTGGAATCAGTCTCAAGGAAAGGATACAGCAGTGCCATCCTTGCCTCTAATCCTGGATTACCTAGCAAAGCTACTCCACAGAGGCCTGTCCTTCTCCTCCCTTAAGATTTATGCCTCTGCCATCTCAGCTCATTATAATACTGAGCCACCTCTATTTTTTCACCCTCTCATCAAACAGTTCCTGAGAGGGGCCTACAACTTAAGGCTCCCTAGGAGAGCACCCACCCCTGACTGGGACCTTAACTTTGTACTGGAAAAGCTCATGCTTCCCCCTTTTGAACCTACTGCTTCAGCAGAGTTAAAATTCCTCTCTTGGAAAACAGCCTTGCTTTTAGCCATACCTTCAGCAAGAAGAGTGTCTGAGTTACAGGCACTAATGGCTGTGGAACCCTTCATTATTTTCCATGCTGACAGGGTTTCCCTCAGGACTAACCTGTCCTTTATGCCTAAAGTGGTGTCCAGTGTGGCTCTAAACCAACCAATCCATCCATTTGCCAACCTTTTTCCCCTAACCCTCAGAATAAAGGGGAAAGGATCCTGCACTCCTTGGACGTGCACAGACAGCTCAGGTTCTACCTTGACAGGACTAAACCTTTCAGGAAATCTGGCCAACTGCTAGTCAGCTTTGCTACAGGGAAAGAGGGCAATGCCATTTCAAAACAAACTATTTCCAAATGAATAGCACACTGCATCCATTTCTGCTACAAGCACCATGGAAAATCTACCCCACAGGGGATCAGATCACATTCCACTAGGGCTACTTCCACCTCTACAGCCTTTCTCAGGGGAGTCCCTACCAGGGACATTCTGGAAGCTGCAACCTGGAGTTCTGTACACACCTTCACCAAGTGTTACCACTTGCCTATTTTTTCTAAATCCAGAGCTGGATTTGCTACAGCAATCTTACAAGGCCTACTAGCCAGCCCTAACACTTGACTGCCTCCACCCTTCCTCAGGTTTTGGAATCAACCCAAGTGTGATGACTGCAGCAGTGAAACATGAAGAACATAGTACAGTTGTGTACACATAAATGTAGATGTTCAAGTGTATTCACTGTTGCTGTCCTGGTTTCCCTCCCTCCAGCCCCCTGGTTTTCTCTGTCTTTCTACCTCTCCTCTCTATGGCCATTCTTAATGGCATTGGTATTTACTTTCTACTGGTTGTGTTCCCCACCATATACTAGCTTCCTATTTGGGGGCTCTTGACATTTGGGGCAAGAAAAAACTGATGTAATGGTGTCTGCTGCCTGTTTTATACCCTTGACTACCTGACATCATGGAAGAAGCGACAGCATCCGATGCAGAAATCCTAAGACTCTGGTATTCAGGCCGACTGAGGGCTACCTGCAGGCAGATAACCCAAATGTGATGACTGCAACAGTGAATACATTTATGGTAAGTGTACACAACTGTACTCTTCCTGCTTTAGGATACAGCAAATGGTCAGTTTAATAAAGCTCTGCCTCCCTCCAAAGTGTGTGCACACACACACGGTCTTTCTCCTTCACTCTGACTGCTGATTGGCTAATCCCAAGGAGAGAACTCTGCAGTTAGTGTAAAGCTGTCTTCAGTACTTTCTTGCTGTCTTGAAAAGAAGCATCTCTCTGGCTTCACAGGAGCAGCAGTCTGTTAACAGCTTTGTTTCTGGCAGACAAGTCCCTGTTGAGGAACTCCTCCAATGAGAAATTATTGACCTTATAAGAAAAATAATACATATTTTATTTTTTGACTAAAAGCAGTATTTACACTTTAAGAATGTAGGAAGTTTCCTATCAGGGACCACTATTTTTAGCTAGAATTGTTTGTTAAGGTATTTGGCACTAATTATTTGAGAAATCATATACTGCTATTGTAAACTTTGAATGTTATGGGACAGGAAAGTTTATGGAGCAACAGGCAGGAGTGTGTCAGTGTAATGTGTATGCTCACCTTGTGACAGCCTACCTGCCATATTGATTTCTGTCAGTGTGTTTGTGAATGTTTGAAGAGTCCTAATAGGGAAATTGTATTCCACTTATACTATTTTCAGATAGAGACTGGGGAAACTGTTGTGAGTCTGTGTTCTGCTTATGAACACTCAGTGATAACTTCCATCTGATTTGCTGCAGTTCCGCTTATGCTTTTGGTGCCTCTTCCCCAGCTACAGCATGGATACTCAGTCCAGTCTGAGTCCCCCACTGTACCTGGAAAACAAAAATCACTTCCACAGAGTCCTTGCAGTTGTCATGGATTCAGTCTGTGCCTCAGCTTGACTGTAGGTAAACCTGCAGTAGCCATTGGTTGTCCTCTGACCACTCACTTACCTTTCTGGCTTCCTGTGTTATAGCTTATTTGACCAGCTTGAATTGGGGGTCACGCTCATCCTCTTCAGCTGTTCCAGTGTCCAGTATGGGCATGGAAGAATCATCTTTAGGTCTGGGAGATGCACTGGGAGATCCTTCTTGGGGTAACAGAGATAAGAGACCATTAGACCAGGCAGATGTCCCTCTTTTGAGTCTGTACTCATCTACTGGAACTCCTATTTAAAAAAAAAAAATGCTGTTCTTCTGAAGAAGTAATTACTGTTGAAAAGATGAGTTCTTTACTTTGGTTAGGCAGGTAAAATCTGGTACACAAAAGCCACTATATTCCTGAGGACAGAAATAGGGCTTTGCCTGCAGATTCCCAAGTCTAAATATCTGATTGTGAGGAAAATTTTAATTTATCTTGCTCTGGAGGAATATTCTTTTAATCATACCATTGCCAGGATGAATGAGGTATTTTTATGGGAACAAATAGATGTTCCCCATGAAATGAGGAAATTCTATGATATGTTACAAGTGAATATACTCCGTTCCTCTCCCGTCCCCCCTATACTTCCATCCCTGAAGGATCTGTTGAATACCAACCCTTCACATGGTGATAGAAGATGTAAAATGTTGGACCCTATAGGCAAGAGAATATTTTCTTCTTCTACTCTAGCCTTTAAGATTCTGAATTACCAGGCATATGTGTGGAAATGTATGCTTTGTCTTATGAAAAGTCTGAGGGAATTGGCATCCACTCTTCCTACAGAAGAAACTGCTGTTGTAACTAAACTGTTTGTACCCTATCTCAAAGATATAAACATGCGTTCAAGAGTGTGTACGATTGTGCAGATATCTTGTCTAGGGCCACTGCCACTGCTACAATATTGAGAAGATATACTGGTGTAAGTAACCAAAAGTTTGCTGCTGATCTAAAAACGATGAAAGATGGAAATTGGTTCTGGGAAGTTTGTAAGATCTTTCATGTTTCTCAGTACAGATCTTATAGACACACATCTTGTATGCACACAAAAGCCAAATAAACAAAAACGGTCTTTTTCTGGCAAGCAAAGAGCAAAAAAAAAGAGATGACTGGATGGTAAAAATTATAAGAAGAAGAAGAAATGGAGGTCTTTAAAGAAAAGGAACAGACCAACAGTACAGAATGGGTATGCCATCATTTTTTACCTTCCCCCTTTTCCCCAGCTAATATCTGCAAAAAAATGTCCCTCAAACTGGCCGTCAGTATCGTTCTTTGGCAAAAGGTTGTTTCAGATTATTGGTGTTGTATGCGGTGCAGAAGGTGTTACAGATGGCACTGGATACAAAAAACACCGTTCAGGGGAATACCTCCCCACCCACTGAACCAGATTATTTTCCTCAGGTTCTTCAGTATGTACACACTCAAGGTGTCGTAGAACTGACAACCAGAGGTCAAAGGGGAAAAGGTTTCTACTTCAGAATTTTTCTGGTACCAAAGAAAGAAGCTTCATGGAGACCCATACTAGATCTTCCATTTGAAATAAATCAGTGAACCCCGACTTGTCAGAAAACAAAAAGTTAAACTAGCTCACTAAAAAAATGAGTGTCGCATCCCAACAGTTTGTAATCAGCATAAATCTCTTTATTATTCACCAATGTTGAGTGCTTTCATCTACTAGTCCGTAGATTTCATCAGAACATGTACCTGATGTTCATCGTGTTTCAATGTTGCAGTCATGACTGTAGGGTTCTCCCCTGCCAGCAGGCAGTCCTCGGTCGGCCAGAATCCCAAAGTCTGGGTCCGGCGTTGGCTGCTCAGCCATGCTCCCTGACGTCAGAGCACCAGGAGTACAAAGCTGACAGCCGACGCCATGTTCTCCAGTCTTTCTTGCCGTGCGGTGATAGCAGTTCGCAAGTACTGGTCGGCTGACTCCTGACAATTTTTTCTAATCGTACTTCAGTCCGAAGACTTTCTTCTCCTACTCAAAGCTAAGTACCCCGTTGGGGAAACTTTTTTCTTGCTCCAGTCCGATGTCAGAAAAAGTTAATAATTGTATTTCATGTGGGAAGCATATACCTCATAAGGATTTTCATTCTTACTGCATTCCTTGCTTAGGCCCTGACCCCGACGTAGCTAGTTGTCGGTTTTCTGCTAGATTCAATCAACGTACAATTAAACGAAGGTACGATTTTGCATTTCATTACTTGGGTAGGCGTTTTAATTACAAAATGTCATCAGATACGGTTCCGGCTGCCGGAGTTCACAAACGACGCAAGGATAAAGATAGGCCTCCGAGGTCCAAATCAGACGATATTGTACAAGCAGAGCCAGCTTCAGGTTCGGCCGTCATCAGTGAGGCGCTTTTGCAGCCCCTGTCATCGGCCATTTTGGAACCAATGGCCGAAACGGACTCCCACGAGGAGCCAACTAGGCCTTTGAATATTTCTGTTGTAGGACCTTCGGACAATGCTCCTTCGGATGGGTCCGGAGCCGCTGTGCAGGTACCGGCTTCCGAAGGGGTTTTCAGGCCTACTCAGCTTCTAATAAAGGCAAAGCCAAAGACAAAGGCAAAGACTCCTTCCAAATCAAAGACTGCAGCCCAGGCCTCTTCTGATCCGGCACCCAAGTCTCAGAAACAGTTACTCAGGATGGCTGAAGACTTACTATGATTAGGGGTTCACATCCCCCTCCAGATAAAAGGCCTAGGCAGGAAGTGTATTATGACTCCACTGATCAGGCTTCTGTTTCTTCAGTTTCTTCTTCTGACCAGGAATATTCTTTCCCTCCTTATGAGGATTCTGATGCTGAGGAATCCATTCCTTCAGCTTCTCCCCCTGAGGATTTCTCTTTTGGGGAAACTGCATGAAATGAAGGAACATTTTCACTGGGAAGGACAGGAGTACTCGGAATCTAAGAAAAGACTTAGGGATTTTCTTCTTCTTCCCCAGCATAGACCCCTGGCTATTCCTCCTATTTTGGATATTGTGGTTGATGCTTTTTCGGAGGCTAACTTAACTCCTGACTATTTTCCTCCAGCTCCTGTTAAGCCAGACAGATATTATAGGGTTCCTGATTCCCATCAGTTCTTATACAAGAATCCTACTGCTGATCCTGAAACCATTTCTCAGGGTCCTAAGGGGGTTAAGGCCGCTTCTGCTAAAAACCCCATTCCCACTGAGAAGGATTCTAGATCTTTAGAAAGATGGGGCAAAGTGTACACTTCTGCTACTTTATCTATTAGGGCTTTAAACTGTCAGTTTCATATGCTGAAATACCAGCAATTTCTTCTGTCTGTTTTAAAACAAAAGTTAACTTCCATTTCCGCCTGTGCAGATGATAAGGAATTACATGACTTTAATGCATGCCACTGAACAAGTTGGGAAGTATGGTTTACACTGTGGATTTGATGCCTTGGAGGCTTTTTGTAGGGCTGCTGCCTCTGGCACAGTCATTAGAAGGCATGCGTGGTTAAAGGAACAAAACTTGCCAGATCAAGTAAAAGCTAAATTATTGGATGCTCCTGTTCAGCATAATGTTTTGTTTGGATCTAAAGCTGAAGAGGTGATAAAGAAGATGGAGGACAAGGCAAAATCCATGCAACGGTTAAAGATTTCTTACAAGTGCAGCCACTCAGATTTAGTAGGAATTGGCCTACTAAAAATTGGTCCTTTCCCAATTCTGACAGGCCTCAGAGGGGTAGATACAGACGCTCCCGAGGAAGGCCTCAAACGCAAGCCTCTTATAGACCAAGACAGTGGACTGCTTCCACCCCTAGGGGAGGAGAGGACAGGTCGCAAGCTCATAGAAAACAGACTCAATGACTCCCTCTGTTGGGCTGCAGGAACTTCTTGCCTGGAAGCCCCTCTCGGAGGAAAACTTTCTCTTTTTCACCTAAATTGGACTCGTATAACCCAAGACAAGTGGGTTCTGGATGTGGTTTCAAGAGGTTACAAATTCCATTTTCATACCCTACCAAGACCAAGCGGATGGCCGGATCTTCCAAAACATCAAAGCCAACAACTTGGGTGGCGAAGCTCTCTTTGCCAACTCCATAGGGAAGGTTTGGAATTCCCTCCCTAATAACCTAAGACTTTCCACCTCCCTCTGTCAATTCAAAAATAATCTTAAGCTATATTTTAAGTCTCATTGGCTTTGCCCATGTATTAATCCTGATTAACTCTCCCCGACCCAGTGTAACAACTTATAGAAATGATTATTGCATTTGAATTGTATCTAATTCACTCTGCTGAAAAATGTATCTAAAATTTATCCCTGTAACTGTATATTATCTGTATGTATCTGAATGTAATTAATGTTTATTTTTTACTCTGTGGAGCTTTTCTCCCTGGGCCTCCGCTGAAAATGGACATGCATCCAGTCGGACTATCCCGGTCAACAAATGTAAAATAAATAAATAAATAAATAAATCAATGGTTAGAGGCCTTAAACCAGGTGGAAGCTCTCTTGGCTATGAAAGCCATAGAACTGGTTCCACTTTCAGAGATGGGACAAGGTTTTTACTCGAGGCTCTTTCTAGTCCCCAGAAAGCAAAATTCATGGAGACCCACTCTGGATCTGTCAGTCTTGAACACTTTTCTCGAGATACCAAAATTCAAGATGCTTACTCTACAGCAGCTACTTCCAATGCTGACCAGAAATGTATGGATGGTAACTTTGGATTTAAAGGAGGCATATTTACACATTCCCATCAGGCAGGAATGCAGAAAATACCTCAGGTTCAAGGCCGGATCGAGGCACTATCAATTCTCTGCACTGCCCTTTGGATTGTCTACTGCGCCCAGGGTCTTCACCAAATGCCTGGCTCCAGTAGTAGCTTATTGCAGACTCAAGGGAATTCAAATTTACCCTTATCTGGACGACTGTCTTATTCAGGCAGACAGCAAGGATGTCTTACTCCAGCATCAAGAATTTGTTCAGTATCTTCTCAAGTTCTTGGGATTCACTGTAAACATAAAAAAGTCAAATTTGACACCATCACAACAGATAACTTTTCTGGGTGCTCTTCTCAACACAACAACCCAGATGGCATTTCTGACATACGGAAAACAATTACAGCTGGCTTCAACTTTCAAAACCTTGGCAACATTAACTCAGCTATCTGCAAGGAAATTCCTGCAGGCTTTGGGTTACATGGCCTCCTGCATCCTTCTCGTACCATATGCAAGACTACATATGAGGAAAATACAGTGGTACCTAAAAAGTGTATGGTCTCAGCATTGCCACAGTTTAGACATGCAGATTACTGTCCTGCCTTGTCTTCAAAAGGAATTCCTTTGGTGGTCCAAGGCATATACTCTAAACAAAGGAAAACCCTTCAGTCTGCCCCCAGCCACTCAGATACTAACCACGGACGCCTCAGATTATGCATGGGGAGCCCATTTTCGGGGCAACTGTCTGCAGGGCCTTTGGACAAAGGATCAGAAGCTCCTGCATATCAACTTAAAGGAAATGTTAGCCATTCAGAAGGCTCTATTGGCCTTCAGGAATCTTCTACATCCAGGACAACTACTGATACGGACAGACAACACCACAGTTATGTGGTACATAAACAAGCAAGGGGGATCTCATTCCTATCCCCTTTGCAGACTAGCCATGAATCTATGGAACTCAGCTCTAGCTTGCAAACTGGACCTTCAAGCTCAGTTTCTACCAGGGAAGCAAAACTTCCTGGCAGACAGTCTGAACAGAAACCTGTCGGACCCACACAAATGGATGATGTACACCGAAATATTCAAGATGATTACAGCAGTCTGGGGATGTCCTCACATAGACCTCTTTGCATCCCACCTCAGTCATCAACTACAGATTTTTTGCACCAGGACATTCCACGAACTAGCTTGGTAAGTGGATGCACTATCATTCAGTTGGAGAAACCTCTCGGGGTATGCCTTCCCCCCTCTACCTCTTCTTCCACAGGTGTTATTAAAGATCAAACAGGACAAGCACAAGATGATAATCTTGCTGGTCCCAAATTGGCCTCGACAGTTTTGGTACCCAACACTGAAAAACCTTTGTCTGGAGCCCCCTTGGGTTTTACCACGGACTCCGAACCTTCTGTCCCAACACCAGGGTCAGGTTCTGCACTCCCATGTCAAAACTCTCAGCCTGGCGGCATGGTTAATCCAGGGTCTATGATTCATTCTCTCCTACCCAAGCAGGTTATGGATGTCATTTTAGAAGCCAGACGTCCTAGCACTAGAAAATCTTATGCAGGAAAATGGAAAAGATTTTGCTCCTGGATGCAGGCTCTGGATTCAGATCCTCTTATTCCTAACATTCCTCTGATTTTACTTTACCTGACAGACCTCTTACATAAGGGTCTCTCTTTCTCTTCCATAAAAATACATGCCTCTGCTATTTCTGCTCATTATAATACAGACCCTCCAATCTTTTCCCACCAGCTCATGAGACAGTTTCTCAGAGGAGCTAAGAACTTAAGGCCCCCTAGATCTCCACCCATTCCTGCTTGGGATCTCAACTATGTTTTGGAAAAGCTCACCTTACCTCCTTTTGAGCCTGCTGCCACATCTGACATCAAGTTTTTATCTTGGAAGACAGCCATCCTGTTAGCTCTGACCTCTGCGAGGAGAATTTCGGAGTTGCAAGCTCTCATGGCTGTGGAACCTTATATTATTTTTCATCAAGACAGGGTGTCTTTAAGGACTAATCCTACTTTCATGCCTAAGGTGGTTTCCAAAGTGGCTTTAAATCAAACTATTCACTTGCCAACTTTTTTTCCCCACTCCTCAAAATAAGGGAGAAAGGATCTTGCATTCCTTGGATGTACACAGACAACTATGTTTTTACCTGGACAGAACCAAGGACATCAAGAAATCGGAGGAATTGTTTCTTATGCTTCAAGTTCCCAAGGTAAAGCCATTTCAAAACAGACCATTTCTAAATGGATTGCTCATGGAATCAGATTTTGTTATTCACACCATGGAAAGCAAATCCCAGGGAGTATAAGGACTCACTCTACCAGAGCTGCTGCCACTTCAGCTGCCTTCCTCAGGGGAGTTCCTACCAAAGACATTTTGGAAGCTGCAACTTGGAGTTCAGTGCATACTTTTTCCAAGCACTACAATCTACCCCTCTACTCTAAGTCTAGGGCAGGCTTTGCTTCTGCAGTCTTGCAGGGCCTTTTAGCCGCCCCCTCTACTTTATGACCACCTCCTTTTTATTCTGCTTTGGGATTCAACCCTACAGTCATGACTGCAACAGTGAAACACGATGAACATAGTACAGTTGTGTACACTTACCATAAATGTAGATGTCGAGTGTCTTCACTGTTGCAGTCTGGGTTACCCTCCCTCCTGTCCCCTCTTATTTTCTCCTTTGTGTGGTTCCCTTCTTCACCCTTCTTCTGAGGTGTATTTGCAAAGGGTATGGGATCTTACTCATTTTGGAACACCTGACATCTGGGGCAATAAAAACTTGAGAACATGGCGTCGGCTGTCAGCTTTGTATTCCTGGCGCTCTGACGTCAGGGAGCATGGCTGAGCAGCCGACGCCGGACCCAGACTTTGGGATTCTGGTCGACCGAGGACTGCCTGTCGGCAGGGGCGAACCCTACAGTCATGACTGCAACAGTGAAGACACTCTAACATCTACATTTATGGTAAGTGTACACAACTGTACTTGCCTTGTCATCCATTTAAATACATTCATTCTTCCAATCACATTCAAGACAGCATTACATTTAAATTTAAATGAATTACATATTAAAGAACTAGTTGTTGAATTGATGTCTATACTCATAAGTCACACTTAAACACATATAACAAATTTATGCTTACTTTTAAAACACCAATATTAAATAATTGAAATAAATTGAATGTTTGCAAAAGATATATATGACTAACTAAAATTTAAAAATTGGTCTTATAATTAAATGTTATAAGTTCATATTATACATTACTAATTTATATAAAAATGTATAAAAAAATTATAAAACATTATAAAAGGTTATGATATAACAATATATATATATATATCCAGTGGGAGACTATTATAGCTAGATAATTATATATTAAATTATGCTTTCTGTTAAATTAAAGGTAATGTATAGAATATAAAAGAAAAATTAATTTTGTGACTTCTAAAAGTTTACATTCAGGCAGTATGTATCCTTTTATAGTCTACATGACAATTCATACCTGTAATAAAGGTTTAGTGGGGATACATTCATTTAATCCTGGGGGATTGGCTACATTTAACAATATTTGCCACTTTACCTCTTTCTCCCCCAGTTTAGCCTTAATATTTCCCCCTCTTAGACTTGTCGTAACACAATCTAACATAGCAAACCTGAATGTGTCACAACTATGACTAGTTTCAAGATGCCTATATAGGGCATTATTCTTGTCCTTCTTTTTTATACAGTACAGATGACCATATATATGATTCCTGAGCCTTCTGTCTGTTTTTCCTACATAGAAACTAGGCCACTTGGTACACTTACCTAAATATATTACATGTTGGGTCTGACAATTCCCCTTCTTAAATCTTATCCTAGTTTTATTAGGGTTTCCTAGTGGTGTTCTCCTCCATTATAGCATGACATTGGTTGCAGTGTCCACATCTACTGGTACCTTCCCTTGTATCTTTGAAGTTGTTACCCTTATGTGTTGTCCTCATTTCTATCATTCTTTTTAGATTTGCTCCAGTCTTATATACAAAGTAGGGTACGTGTCCTAATTTATTGTGAACCCCTTCATCACTCCTTAAAATATTCCAATTGTTGTGTATAATGTTCTTTACTTCCACCACTGATGGGTTGAATTCTAATATACAGGCTCTACTACATCCCTTGGTATTATCATGGTCTCTCTCCTTGGTAGTTTGATTGTCCATAGTCATGTGTCTACCCAATAGTGGAATATATTTCTTCGCCCATTCCCTTTTGACATAGTTAGTAATGTCCTGTAGTCTGAATATCCCCTCTTACTGAAAATTTCTCCTTTATTACTGATTTCTGCTACCATTTCAGAATATACTGAAGTCATCCGTGTAGCTCTAATGCATTGTCTTTTCAGGATACTTTTCTTCTGGGAGTTAGGATGGTTACTGGAAAATTCCAAATACGAATTACAAAATGTATCCTTACGGTAGATTTTGGACTGGAAACTATTTACATCACTATAAATGTATGCATCCAAATAGTTAATACCCTTCTTGTTATAATTATGGGTAAAAATTTAAATATGAACTAGTACTGTTTAAATAATCTATGAACTGGTTAATAAGATCCACTGGGCCACTCCACAAAATAAATATGTCATCCAAAAACCTGACATAATCGATGGAGTCATACCAGTGGGTGTCAATGATATGTTCTTCCTCCCAGTCTAATAGTACTAAATTGGTGTAGATGGGGGCACAAGCTGTCCCCATAGCTACGCCCTGAGTTTGTTTATAGTACTCTCCTTCAAAATAGATATAATTATTGTCCAATACAATGCCCATGAATTCCTGTATTAAATTGATTCTGTCCCAGTCCAGTTGAGTGTGTTTTTGGATACTATTAATAAATCTCTTAGTACCATCCTCTTTACGTATACTAGAAAATAAGTTGATAACATCAATGGTTAAAAGTACCAAATTTTCCTTCCATAATTCCATTTTAATTATACTTATGAAGTCCCAAGAGTCTTTAACTATATGTGGAACTCCCTTGTTCATAGATTTTAACCACCTGTCTATTGCCTTTCTATATGGGAAAGTCTTGCTTTTACTCCCTGATATTATGGGGCGAAAAGGGGGATTTTCCAAATTTTTGTGTATTTTAGGTATTCCTACTATTGTAGCTAACACTGGATGTTCCACTTTCAAAAACTTATAAGTGTCATTGTCTATACAGTTATCTAACAAAAATTCTTACAAATGTAAATCAATCCTTCTATGGGCAATATTGATTTGGTTGATGGAGGAAGTCTCATAATTCCCTGAATTGTTCAAAATATCGTATATCTTGTGTGTGTATTCTATCACATCGTATAGTACTATTCCCCCTCCCTTATCAGGGGTCATTATACGTATATTGTGGGTGTCACAAATGTCCCACAGTGCTTTTTGTTCTTCAACACTCAGGTTGTCCCTGTGTCTACGATATTTGGATTTCTCCTGTAACCTATACAGATGTTCATCGTGTTACCCTGCTGCAGTTATCACACTTGGGTTATTCTGTCGTCAGGCGGTCCCGCAGTCTGCCGGAATTCCAAAGTCTTGGTCCGGCGTCGGTTGCTGTCGCCTCTTCCCTGACGTCAGTGCGCCAGGGGTATATATAATGCAGCCGACACCATTTTCTTTAGTCTTTCTTGCCGCGCGGTGCCCGAAGCAGAAGCAGTTCACAAGTGCCAGTCGGCCGACTCCTGAGATTTTCGAATTCGAATTTCAGACCGAAGTCTTCTATAAAGCTAAGTACCCCGTTGGGGAAACTTTTCTTGCCTCAGACCGATGTCAGAAAAAGTTAACAATTGTATTTCTTGTAGGAAGCAAATACCTCATAAGGATTTTCATTCTTATTGCATACCTTGCCTACGAACATTTTTTTACTATTTTTTTCAGCATAGTCAAATTGTTTCTTATGTAGTGTCTTCCACTGTGTATAAACTAAATCATTCACTATAGATTCATTTAATTCTTCCACTTCCTTAAGTAACCTGCACAATTTACTATCGTTACATGCTATAATAAATTCCTTAAATTGCATTCCAAACTTGTTGAACATCTTATTACATTCTTTAATATTAGTGTCATTTAATTCAATACCCATGGGTTGTTTAAAAAATCGCAAACCCATAGGTACTATATTGCTGTCCAAACATCTTTTCAAATACAAGTTACCCATTTGTAATGCTTTTATATTACTAAGTTTTTTACCAAAACTGTATATTAGTTCCTTTAAAGTCCCATATTCTAGATTGCGTTCATTGTCCTTGTTATGACTTGTAGCATTAAAGTTTTGAAAGTCATGCTGATTTTTTAAAAAAATCTTATAGGTTCATACTAGGCTATCTGCCCTAGGACATTTATAAGCCTAGCCAGAGTGTGTTTGGCTTTCGCCACCCATTTTAAATGAATTTTGCTATGCCCTTTTTCGAGGTTAGTATACTGTGCCTCTGTCTAACAGTGACACAGAAGTGATACCCGGGGTAAACCTACAATCTCCCATCCACTCATCAAGATTCCTCTTGAAGAGAGTCAGTGAGGGACTCTGCCTAACCTGGACTGGGATTTTATTCCAGAGTGAAGGGAGCCTCTGGGTTATGAATCTGTCCCTCCAGCCTGTCCTATTTATTTCAGTGCTGAGGTTCAAGTCTCTCGAGTGCGTAGCTCGATGGGATTTGGATTTTCTGAGGTGCAGCATGTCCATTAATTCTGGGTTGGACATGGCTTTATACATCAGGCACAGATCGCCTCTGAGCAGGCGGTATGCCACTGAGTAGAGCTGGAGTTTCTTTAACCGGGCAGCATATGGCATCTGTTTGAGCCCTTTGATCCTCTTGTTGAGGTACTTTTGGGGTCTTTCCAGTTGTTGCAGGTGTCTGGTATGGTGCATCCCAAAAGGGGCATTGTACTCAATTATGGGCCTGATGAGGGATGACTAAAGAGGCACGATGACCTCCCCTGATCTAGATGTGAATCCCTTCATGATTAGGTGGGTTATATAAAATGTTTAACCACTTTGGCCACGTGCTTGTCAAATGAGAGATTGCTATCAACTTGGATCCCCAGGTTCCTAATTACTTCTTCTGTACTTAATGGATTACCACCTATGTGGTAATTTGTGGGCACTGTTTTTGCCAAAGGGGATGACTGTACACTTTTTGGCGTTTAGCTTGAGGCCATGGCTCTGGCACCAATTGTCTGTTTCTATGAGGCCTTTTGGAGGATGCTTGTGTCGGCTGGAGAGTCGATTATGGCACTCAGTTTGCAGTCATCTGCGAACTTGGTCAGCCACAGTCCTTCCGTGTTGGCCTGTACCGCCGAGAAATATATGCCGAACAAGAGAGGTCCCAGGACTGAGACTTGTGGGACACCACTTGTAACTGGTTTGTAGTTTGACATGGCTCCAGCAATTCTAACCGTGTGGGTTCTGTCCTTGAGCCAGTTTGCAACCCATCTAGTGACATAGGGGTTTATTTAAGCTGGTGAGCTTATCTATAATGCCCGAGTGGGGTATTGTATCAAAGGCTTTTGTGAGGTCCAGGTAGGCTGTGTGGACCACCTTCCCCTCGTCAATGGCCTTGGTGACTGTTTCAAAGAAATCGTCCAGGTTTAAGAGGCAGGATCTGCCCTTAACAAAGCCGAATTGGGTAGGATCCAGTGTCTGTAGGTCCCCAATATCTTTATTTATGAGGTCCATGATGATCCTTTCCATAGCTTTGCAGACCAAGCTAGTCAGGCTTATGGGGCGATAGTTTCCAGGATCCGTTGAGGCACCACCTTTGTGGAGAGGGACCACTGTTGCTGTACGCCACTCTTTGGGTACATATCCTGTAGTAAGGCTGAGATTGAACAGTAGTTTTATGTTTGGGTTTAGCTCTTCTTGGAGTTAATGTAGGACGCAGCCCGAGACACCGTCTGGTCCCATTGATGCTGTGTTTTTTGCTTTGGAGAGTGCGGCTCTTACCTGAGCATCTGAGATGTCCGGGGGGGCAGCACTCTGCTGGGATAGATATTTGCCCTTTTGGTGGGGAGGGGGGGAGAAGTTTGCGCTGAACCTGTCAGCTAGGATGTTGGCAATGTCTGTGGGTTTGGTGTATTTTTTGTCATTTTGGACTAATTCTGAGCATATCTGGGAATTCCCACCCAGGTTCCTAACATAACTAAAGAAAGCCTTGTGATTATCCTTAGTGTCCTGTGCAATTTTTCTCTTGAAGCTGGCCTTAGACGATTTTATGAGTGCCCGTAGTTTTTTGATAATACTGATCAGAGATGCCTTCCCTTTTTGGGATCATGTAGTAGCTTCCTCCTTCTATTGTATAGTTTGTTTATGGCTGGGGTCCACCAGACAGGACGTCTGCCTTTGGAGGATTGGGTCTTGGTTTTATTTGGCATTGCATGATCCATGCATTCCTGAAGGTGTTCATAGAATGCATTTATAAAGGATTCTGCGGTCTGGGCCGTATTTTCCACAGGCCCGGGGGCTTTGAAGGATTCCACCTTGGTTTTGAGGAGTGTGAAATTTGCTTTAGAGAAGTTTTTCACTGTGGTTTTCTGGGCAGGGGGTGGGGTCGGGATGTGAATATCCAGTGAGATTAGTTTATGATCTGATCTTACCAGTGAGGGATACACTTCTGGACTGGAGCATAGAGTCCCCATGTTGGTGATGATCAGGTCCAGTATGTTTTCCCCTCTTGTGGGAGTGGTAACAAGTTGATGTCCTTCATGGATGCATCTGCAGTCATAACAAGTGGGTTGTCCTGTCGTCAGGCAGCCCTGCAGTCGGCCGGATTCCAAAGTCCGGTTCCGGCTTCGGCTGATGTCGCACTCCACCCGACGTCATCTCTGTTGGTCTTCGGGTATAAAAGCATCAGCCGACGCCATTTTCCTCAGTCTTTCTTGCCGCGTGGCGCCCGAAGCAGAAGCTGTTCGCAAGTGCCGGTCGGTCGGATCCAGAGATTACTTCTACCGAATACTACTTCGAAGACTTCTAAAGCTAAGTACCCCGTTGGGGACTCTTTCTTGCCTCAGCCGATGTCAGAAAAAGTTAACAATTGTTTAACCTGTGGGAAACAAATACCTCATAAAGATTTCCACTCTTACTGTCTGCCTTGTTTAGGCCCAGCCCACGACGTAGCAGCCTGTTCGGCCTGTGCCTCTTTCAACCGACGAACGCTTAGGCGTCGGTCGGAGTTTGCAGAACAGTTTTTCAGTTCTGATTTTGCGTACATTATGCCGTCGGATCCTCCGACTACCCAATCTACCAAAAAACGCAAAGATAAAGACCGACACTCGCGGTCCGCGGTTTCGCCCGAAACCACGGTAAAGCAAACCGCGAGTGTCTCGGTTTCGTCCGAAACCGAGAAAACTGATCAAAGTACAGCTGAACCTATTCTTACAACTGAGGCCCCTGCTACAACTCTTGAATCGACCTCAGAAATTTTACCCACTACGGTGGTTGACTTATCAGACACCATCCCCTTGGATGTCTCTACCCCAGCACGTGGTGCTGCTAGGCCTCCAGCAGCCATGTCCATTAAGGCCTTCGCCAGGGCTAAAGCAGCCAAGACTACTAAAACCGTGCCTGTTAAACCCCCACATCCAGGCCCTCTTCTAGTTCTCAAATGCTTTCTTTGGCAGAAGATTTAATTTCTTTAATTAGAGGATCTCAATCTCACCCAGACAGGGCCTCTCAGCCCCCAGAGAAGAGACCTAGGGCAGAGCCCCCTGAGCCAGTGTCTTCTGATGATTCTGCTGATGAATCAGACATAACTGACCAGCCAGAGGCTCCCTTCTCCAATTTTGAAGATTCTGATGCTGAAGAATCCATTCCAGCTGCTTCCCCACCAGAAGAATTCTCCTTGGGGAAACCTTGCATGCCATGCGAGAACAGTTCCAATGGCAGCAACAGGATTTTCAGACTCCAGAAAAGACTTAGGACCTTTCTGCACCTCCCACAGCACAGACCCTTAGCTATACCTCCTGTTCTCTCTGTGGTGGATGATGCTTTCAATGATGTTTGCTCCGCTCCAGATTCTTTACCCCAGCCCCTGCCAAACCAGACAGATTTTACAGGGTGCCAGATACTCATCACCACCTTTACAAGGCCCCACTTGCAGGCCCAGAAACTATATCCCAGGGTCCCAAGGCAGTAGCCGACCACAGCTAAAAACCCTATTCCTTCTGAAAGGGAAGCAAGGTCATTAGCCACTTGGGGTAAAAACGGCTACACTTCAACTACTCTCTCAGCTACACCTTTAACCTGTCAATTTCACATGATACAATACCAAGAGTTTATGCTTGATCGCTTAAGTAAAAAACTAACCACTGATGAATCTCTTGATAAGAAATATGTATTAGAGATGGTAAATAACATACAACAGGTTAGCAACCATTCCTTAAAATGTGGCTATGATGCACTGGAGGCTTCATTTAGATCAGCCATGACAGGCACAGTGATAAGAAGGCATGCATGGCTAAAGGAACAAGCTTTACCGGATCATGTTAAAGCTAAGTTGCTAGATGCTCCTATGGACAAGACAAGTTTGTTTGGTACACCTGCCCAGCAGGTTATGAAGAAAATGGAAGAAAAGGCAAAATCTGTTCAAACTGTTAAAGATTTCTTGCAGGTTCAACCTCCAAAGTTTAGTAGAAATTGGCCTGCCAAAATTGGTCCTTTCCTGACTCCACAAAATTTCAAAGGGGCAGGAATAGACGTTCCAGAGGCAGAAACCAATCCAGAGGAGGTGCCTACAGAGGACGACAGTGGCAAGGTAACAACAGAGGCACAGACACAGCCACTGCCACTACATCAGCACAACCACAGTGACTTAATCCTAAATCCGCCTACCAGGGAACAAATAGCAGCTCCTCTAGGCGGAAAGTTAACCTTATTTTCAAAGAACTGGCACTACATAACAAAAGACAAGTGGATTTTACAAACCATAGATCAAGGTTACGGTTTCACTTCCACACTTTACCAGTCAAAGAGGAATGCCAAATCTACCTCCAAATCAAAAACAGAGGCTCTACGCCAGATAATGGAGTTAGCAAACATGAGAGCTGTGGAAAGAGTGCCAACAGCAGAACAAGGAAAGGGGTTCTATTCCAGACTATTCCTAGTTCCAAGAAAGGAAAAAGTTGGAGACCAATTCTCGACCTGTCCACCTTAAATACATACATCATTGTCCCAAAATTCAAAATGCTGACCCTACAGCAACTTCTTCCCATGCTGGGCAAGGAGTCTTGGCTGGTAACTCTAGATCTCAAGGAGGCATACCTGCACGTCCCCATTCGACCAATCTGCAGAAGATACCTCAGATTTCTTGCAGGATCAGAGCACTATCAATTCTCAGCATTGCCCTTTGGCTTATCTACTGCCCAGAGTATTCACAAAATGCCTGGCATCAGTAATCGCCCATTGCAGACTACAGGGAATTCAAATTTACCCATACCTGGACGACTGCCTGCTACAAGGGGACAACAAAAGCAAGCTGACAACAGATTTACAAAGGGTCATTTACTTGCTACAAGGACTGGGATACACAGTCAATTTACAAAAGTCAAGGCTGATACCATCCCAAACAAGGACATTCTTGGGCTGAATTGGACACAGTACAACAAATGGCATTCCTGACTACAGAAAAACAAAAGAACTTCCTCTTTACTTCTTGGCACTAACAAAACTGAACAAGTTAACAGCAAGAAAAGTTCTGCAGGCCTTGGGCTTCATGGCATCATGCATAATCTTGGTCCCATTTGCCAGACTACATATGAGGAAACTACAGTGGTACCTAAAGAATTTATGGTCCCAACACAGACACAGTCTAGAAACAGAAATCCCACTAATTCCATGCTTAAAACAGGAGTTCCTATGGTGGGCTCAGGCATGCCAGTCAAACCCAGGCCTACCCTTTCGCAGATGTCAACCAAGCCAGACCATCACAACAGACGCTTCAGACCTAGGATGTGGTGCCCACATGCTGGACAAATGCGTGCAAGGATTGTGGACACAGGATCAACTTCACCTGCACATCAATCTAAAAGAAATGCTGGCAGTAAAACTGGCAATCCAAAAGTTCAAACCATTTCTCAAAGAGGGCCAGTTGATGATAAGGACAGACAACACCACAGTCATGTGGTACATCAACAAACAGGGAGGCACTCATTCATACCCCCTATGCAGAATGACCTTGGAGCTGTGGACCCTGGCACTCAGCTACAACATTCAGTTACAGGCAATATTTGTACCGGGGAAAGACAATACTCTAGCAGACATATTAAGCAGAACCACTTCGGATGCCCACGAATGGAAGCTGCACCCGGACATATTCAAGACCATCTCAAAGAAATGGGGAATGCCACAGATAGACCTATTCACATCACCTCTCAATCACCAGCTCAAAAAATTCTGCACAAGGACATTCCACCCACTAGCATGGAAAGTGGACTCACTCTCCTTCAACTGGAAAGGCCTAACAGCATATGCATTCCCACCTCTTCCTTTGATACACAAGGTACTACTAAAAATCAAGGAAGAACGTCCAAGGATAATCCTGATAGCTCCAAACTGGCCAAGACAACACTGGTACCCACTACTGAAGAGCATGTCTCGGAACAGTATGTGGCCAATACCCTTGATGCCTTTGATGTTAACTCAGAACAACTACAGCATCATACATCCAAGCCTAAAAACGCTGCAACTGACTGCTTGGAACATCACATAGCAGCAGCTAATCCAGAACTTTCCCAAAGAGTTAAAAGACATTATTCTTGAAGCACGCAGACCTTCAACAAGAAGGAACTATGCTGGAAAATGGAAAAGGTTTGTCATTTGGAGTACGGAAAGAGGAAAAGATGTGTCAAACATAGATATGCCTAACATTCTGGAGTATCTGGCCGAACTTCTTCATTCAGGCCTGTCCTACTCCTCCATCAAGATACATGCATCAGCTATTTCAACAGAATACAGCTTTGAGCGACCTGTTTTTTCGCACCCTTTGCTCAGGCAGTTCCTCAGAGGAATCAAGAATGTAAAACCTCCAAGGAAACCACCATTACCAGCTTGGGATTTAAACTTTGTGCTAGAAAAGTTGACACTATCACCCTTTGAACCAGCAGCAACAGCAGACCTACAACACCTGTCATGGAAAACTGCTTTCCTACTGGCAATTACTTCAGCAAGGAGGGTTTCAGAACTACAGGCCTTAATGGCAGTGCAACCCTTCCTAATCTTCCACCAAGATAGAGTGTCCATGAGGACTAATCCTACATTTATGCCCAAGGTGGTATCCAGAGTGTCTTTAAACCAGGCAATCCACCTACCTACCTTCTTTCCCAACCCACAAAACAGAGGGAAAGAATACTGCATACCTTGGATGTACATAGACAGCTACGCTACTACTTGGACAGAACAAAAATAGCAGAAAGACTGACCAACTTTTGTAGCCTATGCAACAGGAAGGGAAGGAAAAGCTATTTCCAAACAGACAATCTCCAAATGGATAGGAAATTGCATACGATACTGTTACTCCTTCCATGGAAAACCAATTCCACAGAACATAAGACCTCATTCTACAAGGGCAACAGCCACTACCACAGCCTTCTTACGAGGAGTGGCAACCAAAGACATTATTGAGGCGGCTACTTGGACCTCCGTGCATACATTTGCCAAGCATTATAATTTGCCTCTATATTCCAGATCCCGAGCAGGGTTTGCCACTGCTGTACTGCAAGGGATACTAAACACACCATAATCTACTTTTATCCTCCTCCCCTAGTTGGCTATGGTATTCTACCCACTTGTTATGACTGCAGATGCATCCATGAAGGACATAGTACAGTTTTGTACCTACCATAAATGTAGATGTCCGAACTGTATAGCATCTGCAGTCAGGATTACCCTCCCTCCTTCCCCTCTGTGGTACTCCTAGGGTGTTTACCCTCCTAATAGCTAGCTGTTGGGGGGGAGTCTTTTATGGTGTATTTGTTTGTATATATGTACATATATGCGTATTGTTGTGTTTACCTCTATCTGTTTGGAAACATTGGCATCTATCCAAATTTTAGCCTGCAAGAGGGCTACTGGCATCTGGGGCAAGAAACACTGAGGAAAATGGCGTCGGCTGATGCTTTTATACCCGAAGACCAACAGAGATGACGTCGGGTGGAGTGCGACATCAGCCGAAGCCGGACCCGGACTTTGGAATCCGGCCGACTGCAGGGCTGCCTGACGACAGGACAACCCACTTGTTATGACTGCAGATGCTATCCAGTTCGGACATCTACATTTATGGTAGGTACAAAACTGTACTTTCCATAGCATTTGAGTTTATAAATTCTAGGAACCTTTGGGCTAGGGTGTTGGAGCTAGGGTAATGCTCTCAGTCTATGTTTGGGTAGTTGAAGTCGCCCAGTATAATGGTGTTTGGAGAGACCTTCATATTTTCCAGTGTTCTCAGGAATGCCGAGTGGGGTTCCTGGGTTTGGGAGGGTGGTCTGTAGCAGGCTATAAACTGGAAGGCAGTTTTACCCACTGTTAGTTGCACATGGATAGTCTCTGATGCTTTGTGCTGTGCCACCAACCTGGAGGTGTGGGTATCTTTGACGAATATTGATACTCCCCCTCCTTTTGTGGTTCGGTCCAAGTTTTGGGGCCAAAAAGCATGGTATGAGGTATAACCTGGTAGTGCTGGTGTGTTCTCGGGAGCCTTGAACCAGGTTTCTGTTACTGCTCAGATATCGATGTTCTCCATGCTAAGGAGAGTTTAGAGTGTGCGCATCTTGACGTTTAGACTTCTGGCGTTGAGTAGCATTACTCTTAGTTTCTTATCCCTTATGATACCTATGGAGGTGGGTTTGTCTTTTGAGCCTTTCCTAAAAAAGGCACTATTGGGGGTAGCAAGAGCCTTTGCCAATATCCGAAAGCCCAGGGGTGACAGGTGCAAACCGTCCCTAGCGAAGCATCGTGGCTTGTCGAGCATGTCATCCCAGGCTGACAGGTATTGGATCCCCTTTGAATGACACCAATACTTAAGCCAATTGTTGAAATTGATCATCTTGTCTTCATATTGTGGCATCATTCTTGGTGAGGGTAAGATGCTACTCAAGGTCAGGGTCATACCGGCCTGGGCTACATGCTCAGAGAGCTCCTCTATGTCTCTTTTCATGTAGTCCAGGGAGGTACGTCTCAGGTCATTCACACCAGCATGGACAATGACCGAGTCATATTTGTACTTGCCTTGGAGTGACCTGAGTGCTTGTGTTATGTGGCGGATCCTAGCGCCCGACAGGCAGCTCACCGTGACCTTCTCCTTGTTCAGCCTGGTGAGCGGGACGTCAGTGTGCCTGACGATAGAGTCACCTACTACAAGTGTATCAGTTGTGTTGTTTAGCCTTAAGGGCTGTGACTGTTCGGCACACTGGCTTTGTGAGCTATGTGTTGCACGTGTTTTGTTTTGGGATAGCAGTTGCTTGGGTGTATGCTTTGGAGGTCTCTGCTGCTTAGGCAGATTTTTATTTAGAGCCTCCAAGTATGTTTTTGTGTGTTTGTGTTTGGTTTGCTGTTGTGGTAGGTCTATGTGAGATTGGAATTGTAGTGAGTGCAGTTTCCTTCTCCTCTTGACTGGTTATGCCACTACTGAGTTGAGAGAGCTTAGCCTCCAGTTTGGCTATATGGTTGCATCTCTCACATGTGTTGGAATTTGTTGGGAGGAGGAGAGGGTTGTCTGTGTACATGAGGCAGTTGTAACATTGCCTCAAGATTCCCAGATTCACCAGCTGCACCGGAGAGGAGATTGACAACTGACCTTTGGACATGCTAGAATAGTATTGGGAATTCCTTTATAATTGAAAAAAGGGCCAATGGGGAACAAGATACTCAAGGGGAGTTTGTGTGGGTGTAGTGCTTTTAATTTTTTAGTGCTGACTTAGTGAGCACGTGCCAGGTAACTTAAATGCAATGCGTTAAGGTAACTTAAATGCAAAAACGACAAACAGTAACTTTCTTTCAAGTGAAACAAAGAAATAAGTACAGTAAGCAATGCAGATATCACTAGGGATCCACAGAAGCGCTGAAAAACCGTGTTTTAGGTGGAATTAGTGTTTCAGGGAAATAACAAGCAAGCAAACAACAAGCATACAATCAAAGCTAGATTCAGCAGGCCTGGATCTAGTCTATGCTACAGCAAACAAGGTGTACCAATTTCAGTAAGAAACAGTTCAAATATGCAGGCACTATAAGCCTTTAACCAGAAATTCCCAGCTCAGAAGGACAGAGTCCAGCCTCTCCTCCCACAAGAGTGCAGACCACGAACCTTCTTAATGTAAAATAACTGGCCTGAAGCCCAAGTGCTTAAACCAGAACTAATACACTTTTAGAATAACAGACACTGAGCCCTCAATCAGCAGTTCCCAAGTTAGAAGGATGTAAGCTACCTGTCCTGCCACCACAGTGCAGGCCACAAACCTTCCTAATGTAAAACAACTGGTCTGAAGCCCAAGTGCTTAATCCAAAAGACTTAGAATGATCGCTACACTTTAATCAATTTACTACCAAGCAGTAATAAATACAATTGAATACTTTAAAGAATGCCTGGATTAGTGCTCAAGTTATACAAACAAAGCTAGATTCACCAGGCCTGGATCTAGTGTATGCTACAGCAAACAAGATGTACCAATTTCAGTAAGAAGCAGTTCAAATATGCAGGCACTGTAAGCCTTTAACCATAAATTCCCAGCTCAGAAGGGCAGAGTCCAGCCTCTCCTCCCACAAGAGTGCAGACCACGAACCCTCTTAATGTAAAATAACTGGCCTGAAGCCCAAGTGCTTAAATCAGAATTAATACACTTTTAGAATAACAGACACTGAGCCCTCAATCAGCAGTTCCCAACTTAGAAGGATGTAAGCTACCTGTTCTGCCACTACAGTGCAGACCACAAACCTTCTTAATGTAAAACAACTGGTCTGAAGCCCAAGTGCTTAAACTAAAAGGCTTAGATTGAGTTACACCAAGTAGTAATAAATACAATTGAGTCCTTTTAAGATGACACAAAAGCAAAATAAAGTAGGAAGAAACACAAATATAGTAAAAGCAGATACATTTTTTTTTTTAAGTGGAAAGAGAAAGGAGTAGCAGAAACTAGGCTGATTGGCCTTCTCAAATGTTCTCCCTGTACTGGGTAGAATGAGGTAATGACACTAGACTGGGAGGAGGGTCCCAGATTAAATTTACACTAGGGGCGGGCAACTGCAAAGCCACCAACTATAAATTACCAACAGGGAGGGAGGGTGGGAAACAACTGCAGAAATGTTTCTCACAGCTGAAAAGCAGCAGTGAGCCTTTAAATGAAAGTTTTAAACAGCTAAAGGAGCCTCTAGAAAAAAGAGTTTAACTGCAACAAGTTATCAGAAACAAACAACCCAACAGATGCTTAATAAAAGTGGACAATTTCCAGTTAATACCTCACACACAGTGAAACTAGCTAGAAAAATACACAGTACACAAACTGCTATAAATAACAAAGAAATACAGAACAAAATAAACAAAAAACAGGATACTTTATGTTATATATATCTTCTAATTTATAATGCTGAAAGTTACAGTTACCAGTCGATCTGAAGTAGGAATTTCATTTGTCAGCAACCTTTGGGATACGGATCAGATCTCGGATCCGAGCCGGCAACTTCTATCACAGCATAGATCCTTCTCCATGAGGGCCCTGAACTATATGGCACACGTCATTCGGATGCAGCGGGATCTAATTAAAGAATACGCTGCTTCCCCCCCAGGGTCCATGTCGGAGGGGGACAAGCAACTGTACTCCTCCCGAATGTCCACCCTACGTTCTATTTCCAACACCTCTATGCGGCTTTTGTCTCATGCCACTGAGGGAGCCGCTAGAGCAGGCGGAGTTGGGCTGGTCATGAGGATGCAAGCCTGGCTCCGACATTGTGACTTCTCGGAACCCTTTAAGGCGTCATTTGCGAATGCCCCTTTTGATGGTTCTGCATTGTTTGGCAAAACCATTCGTGACACCCTTGTCCAGAGCAAGAAAGACGGGAAGACGTCTGCCGTCGGAGTCCACTTCTCTGCTCCCCAGAGGTCCTTTGCCAAGAACAAAAAGGGTCAGAAGAAGATGTGGTTCCGGAAATCGCATCAATCCCAGTCTGCTCCGGACAACCAGTCCTCTTGTGGCAGAGGAGGACAGGGAGGACGCCGCCCTAGAGGCAGAGGGGGTCCCAGGAATTTTGGGTCCAGAGAACCCTTCTCTGAGAGGTCCACACAGAACCCCTGAGGGGTTACCCGGCTGCTCCACTTTGGAGGCAGTCGGGGACGTTTTTCGAGGCACCTAGCAATGTGGGAGTCCATAACAATGGATCTCTGGGTGCTTTGTGTTATATCCAGAGGCTACCAAATTCCCTTTCTTGTAACCCCCAGAATCAGAAGCCTCCCCGATGTACCACCCAATCAGAGGGAGGCGGCTGCTACAGAAATTCAGCAGCTCTTACAAAAAAGAGCCATCCAGCCCGTCCCCCCAGATCGGCTCGGATCAGGGTTTTACTCCAGGTTCTTTCTGGTGCCAAAAAAGATGGGGGACGCGAGGCCCATCCTGGACCTCTCTCTGTTGAACCTGGCAGTACCAAAAGTAAAGTTCCGGATGGTCACACTGCAATCTATTCTCCCACTACTGCGGGAGAACGACTGGATGTGCTCAATACACCTCAAGGATGCGTACTATCATATTCTCGTGGACAGATGCTCCAGGAGGTTTCTCCGCTTCCGGCTGGGAGCCAGCCATTTCCAGTTCAGGGCCCTTCCCTTCGGTCTCACCTCAGCCCCCAGGGTGTTCACCAAGGTCTTGGCAGTGATAGCGGCCCACCTGAGACTCCAGGGAATTCAGGTCTTTCCGTACCTGGACAACTGGCTCCTTACCGCCCCAACAAGGCATCTTCTTTGCTCATGCAAGGATTATTTCCTCGATCTGACTCCACTCTTAGGGTTGACCATCAACATGGCCAAATCCTCCCTGGCTCCTACACAAGTATTGGATTTCATAGGGGCGAGGTTGGACTCCAGACTGATGCTTGCTTTCTTGACTCCAGATCGGCTTCAGAACCTGAGGTTGCACGTGCAAGCCATCCTTCAACTTCAAGCTCCTTCGGCGGAATTGGTCCCGAGGGCTCTAGGGTCCATGACAGCAGCAATTCCACTGCTGCCATTGGCCTGGCTGAATATGAGGGTCATACAGTGGACCCTCCAGGTACAGTGGTCCCTATATCGCAATCCCCTGTCTCATCCCATTCTCTTAAGCAGGGTTTGCAAAAGGTTGCTCGTGTGGTGGCTCCAGTCCTCCAATCTCCACACGGGACGCCCCTTCTCGCTGCCTCCGCCAGTCGCCACAGTGACCACGGACGCTTCTCGCTTGGGGTGGGGGGGCACTATTCAGGCAGAACAGTCCAAGGCACATGGAACAACATAGAGACCTCATTGCATATCAACGTCCTGGAGATGAGGGCGGTGCTTTTGACGTTGCAAGCACTTCACAACCCTCTTCCGGTGAGGACGATTGCGGTACAGACGGACAACATGTCAGTCGTCTGGTACATCAACAAACAGGGGGGAACCAGGTCTTACCCTCTCTGCCGCGAGGCCATGAGAGTGTGGGAATGGGCGATATCCACCAACCGCTTTCTCATCGCAACACACATTCCGGGACGGTCCAACATTTTAGCAGACAGGCTCATTCGTACTATCCTGACTCTTTACGAGTGGTGTCTCAATCCTCTAGTGGCAGAGCAAGTATTTGCCGGATGGGGGCGACCTTGTTGCGATCTTTTTGCCTCTCCCTCAAATACCAAATGCAACGATTACTTCGCTCTTATCCCCCCTCCGGGGGAGTCCCCGAGAGACTCTCTAGTTCATGCTTGGCCTCCCGGTCTGCTTTATGCTTACCCGCCTCTGCCCCTGATGTTGAAACTATTGCAGAAAGCCAGTCAGTTGGGGAGCAAGATGATCCTCATTGCCCCATTCTGGTCTCGTCAGACGTGGTTCCCTTACCTATGGTCTCATCTGATTCATCCACCCTGGATTCTGGATCCCCTCCCGGATCTCATTTCACACCCCCTGACGGCTTGGTTGCTCCAGTTCCACTCCTGATAAGGACTCCCGGAATCTCATCACCAGTCAAAGCCATTCTAGTAGCAGCTCACAAGCCTTCCACCAGAAGGGTCTATCGTTTTTCCATTTGGGCAGAGCACCGTCATTTAGATCCCTTTACGGCGCCGGTAGCGTCGGTTCTAGATTTTCTAACTTCTCTCTTTCACCAGGGGGCTAGTTCTTCCACGGTCAAGGTGCAACTTGCAGCAATTTCACACTATCATGTAGGGGAGGAGTCAGGCCCACTTATTACTTCCAAACTGTGTAAGACCTTCCTTAAGGGTACCTTCCTCCTCAGGCCCCCGGTCAAAGAGGTGGTACCTCCATGGGATTTATCCCACGTTTTACAGGCCTTGACTAGCCCCCCTTTCGAGCCGGCAGCCACTGTTGATCTTAAATACCTCTCTTGGAAAACGGCCTTTTTGGTGGCCATAACTTCAGCCAAGAGGGTCTCGGAACTCCAGGCTCTCTGTGTCAAACCACCGTATTTGGTCTTCCATCCAGACAGAGTTCACCTCAGGATGAATCCGTCTTTTCTACCTAAGGTATCTTCGGAAGCTAACATTAATCAATCTATTAATCTTCCAGTATTCTTCCCCAACTATCAAAACAAAGGAGAGTATAAGCTGCACTCTTTAGACGTGCACAGACAACTACGTTTTTCTATTCATCGAACTACTGGTCATAGGCAATCCGATCAGTTTGTCTCCTTTGCCAAAAACAACTTCGGCAAGTCGGTTTCTAAAGTTACCCTCTCCCGATGGATATCTAGTTGTATTCTCTTAGCATATCAGAGCTCGGGAAGGCCTGCACCTCAGGGAGTCCGTGCTCATTCTACTAGAGCCGCTGCTACATCGGCTGCTTTCAAGGCTAGGGTTTCTCTGGATGACATTTGTTCCGCAGCCACTTGGGCTTCATCTCATACCTTTATCAGCCACTACAAAGTAGATATAGTATAGTATATATATATATATATATATATATATATATATATATATATATATATATATATAGTATAAGTAGATATTGTCTCCCGAGGTAGGGCGTCCTTTGGCTCTGCAGTGCTCCGGAATATTCTTCCATGAAGGCCACCCAAGATTTAGGTCACTAGGGACTCTGTCCCAAAGGTTGCTGACAAATGAAGTTCCTACTTCAGATTAAGAAGTTATGTACTCACCATAACGTTCCATCTGAGTAGGTATCTTCATTTGTCTGCAACCATCCCCCCCCTCCTTCCCCCTGACCAATATGATCGTACTTGGGGTTCTCTAGATTAGTTCCCTCTGGGACACAGTATTAGCTGTGCTATGGGGCAAACTTGATCTGAGGTCAGTCAGGGTTGGTAGGGGATTATGGGTAAAGGGAGGAGCTAGGATCTCGGATATATGCTGTGATGGAAGTTGCCGGCTCGGATCCGAGATCGGATCCGTATCCCAAAGGTTGCAGACAAATGAAGATACCTACTCAAATGGAACGTTATGGTGAGTACATAACTTCTTATTTTCACCCCCCTTATCTGGAATATAAGTTCCACGGTTGTTGACAGTAAGGGTCTGACCAGCAGTCGCTGAGTATGTTTTCTTTGGAAAGTTGCGTTTTGGTTTGGCCCCTAATAACGAATATCTGTCCTCTGAAATGTTGCCAACAGTTGTATATTCATTCCCCATTCTATTTCCTTCATCTGTAACAGCTACATTCCCATAAGAGGCTCCTTGTTCGTCGGCACCAAAAATGCCATCACAACACTGTCCGTTTGGTATACTCCCACTACTAGTACTTCCAGTATTTGAACAAGGAGATGTACGTCATGCAACAGAACTCTGCAAGTGAATGCACACAGAAGATGTACGATATTTTGAACAATTCAGGGAATTATGAGACTTCCTCCATCAACCAAATCAATATTGCCCATAGAAGGATCAATTTATATTTGGAAGAATTTTTGTTAGATAACTGTATAGACATTGACACTTATAAGTTTTTGAAAGTGGAACATCCAGTGTTAGCTACAATAGTAGGAATACCTAAAATACACAAAAATTTGGAAAATCCCCCCTTTCACCCGATAATATCAGGGAGAAAAAGCAAGACTTTCCCGTATGGAAAGGCAATAGACAGGTGGTTAAAATTTATGTACAAGGGAGTTCCACATATAGTTAAAGACACTTGGGACTTCCTAAGTAGAATTGAAACAGAATTATGGAAAGAAAAATTTGGTATTTTTAACCATTGATGTTATCTACTTATTTTCTAGTATACCTAAAGAGGACGGTACTAGGAGATTTATTACTAGTATCCAAAAACACACTCAACTGGACTGGGACAGAATCAATTTAATACAGGAATTCATGGGCATTGTATTGGACAATAATTATATCTATTTTGAAGGAGAGTACTATAAACAAACTCAGGGTGTAGCTATGGGGACAGCTTGTGCCCCCATCTACGCCAATTTAGTACTATTAGACTGGGAGGAAGAAATCTGCGGTAGTGGTGCTGCAGTAGCGTTGTCGCCTCACAGCAAGACGTTGTCACGTTCGATTCTCAGCTAGACCGTCTTCTGTGTGGAGGCATGCGTGAATGGGCGTGCCTTCGTTGAAGGTTGTGCATCAGGGCTGGTAACTCGGCACGTAAAAATCCACAACCAGACATTAGCGGACCGGAGTTCCGCTGTGGCGACCCCTAACCGGGATAAGCCAAAAGACCCAACAAGACTGGGAGGAAGAACATATCATTGACACCCACTGGTATGACTCCATCGATTGTTATGTCAGGTTTTTGGATGACATATTTATTTTGTGGAAAGGCCCAGTGGATCTTATTAACCAGTTCATATATTATTTAAACAGTACTAGTTCATATTTAAATTTTACCCATAATTATAACAAGAAGGATATTAACTATTTGGATGCATACATTTATAGTGATGTAAATAGTTTCCAGTCCAAAATCTACCGTAAGGATACATTTTGTAATTCGTATTTGGAATTTTCCAGTAACCATCCCAACTCCCAGAAGAAAAGTATCCTGAAAGGACAATGCATTAGAGCTGCACAGATGACTTCAGTATATTCTGAAATGCTAGCAGAAATCAATAATATAGGAGAAATGTTCAGTTAAGAGGGGATATTCAGACAATTTAATACAGGACATTACTTTGTCAAAAGGGAATGAAGAAATATATTCCAGTGTTGGGTAGAGACATGACTATGGACAATCAAACTACCAAGGAGAGAGACCCTGATAATACCAAGGGATGTAGTAGAGCCTGTATATTAGAATTCAACCCATCAGTGGTGGAAGTAAAGAACATTATACACAACAATTGGAATATTTTAAGGAGTGATGAAGGGGTTCACAATAAATTAGGACACGTACCCTACTTTGTATATAAGACTGGAGCAAATCTAAAAAGAATGATAGAAATGAGGACAACACATAAGGGTAACAACTTCAAAGATACAAGGGAAGGTACCAGTAGATGTGGACACTGCAACCAATGTCATGCTATAATGGAGGAGAACACCACTAGGAAACCCTAATAAAACTAGGATAAGATTTAAGAAGGGGAATTGTCAGACCCAACATGTAATATATTTAGGTAAGTGTACCAAGTGGCCTAGTTTCTATGTAGGAAAAACAGACAGAAGGCTCAGGAATCATATATATGGTCATCTGTACTGTATAAAAAAGAAAGACAAGAATAATGCCCTATATAGGCATCTTGAAACTAGTCATAGTTGACACATTCAGGTTTGCTATGTTAGATTGTGTTACGACAAGTCTAAGAGGGGGAAATATTAAGGCTAAACTGGGGGAGAAAGAGGTAAAGTGGCAAATATTGTTAAATGCAGCCAATCCCCCAGGATTAAATGAATGTATCCCCACTAAACCTTTATTACAGGTATGAATTGTCATGTAGACTATAAAAGGATACATACTGCCTGAATGTAAACTTTTAGAAGTCACAAAATTAATTTTTCTTTTATATTCTATACATTACCTTTAATTTAACAGAAAGCATAATTTAATATATAATTATCTAGCTATAATAGTCTCCCACTGGATATAGATATGTATTGTTATATCATAAACTTTTATAATGTTTTATAATTTTTTATACATTTTTATATAAAATTAGTAATGTATACTATGATTTATATAACATTTAATTATAAGGACAATTTTTAAATTTTAGTTAGTCATATATATCTTTTGCAAACATTCAGTTTATTTCAATTATTTAATATTGGTGTTTTAAAAGTAAGCATACATTTGTTATATGTGTTTGTGTGATTTTATGAGTATAGACATCAATTCAGACACTAGTTCTTTACTATGTAATTCATTTAAATTTAAATGTAATGCTGTCTTGAATGTGATTGAAAGAATGAATGTATTTAAATGGATGACAAGGAACGGGTACATGTTCTGATGAAATCTACGGACTAGCAGATGAAAGCGCTCAACATTGGTGATTAATAGAGATTTATGCTGATTACAGACTGTTGGGATGTGACACTCATTTTTCAGTGAGCTAGTTTAACTTTTTGTTTTTTGATAGATCTTCCATTTCTAAATCTGTTTATGAAAGTCCCAGAGTTCAAAATTTTGACCTTACAGAACCTGTTACCCCTCATTCCTCATACGAATTACTTAGTAACCCAAGATCTAAAAGATGCTTCATTACCACTTTCTCATAGCCGTGGGTTTCAATAAATTTCTAACTATTTCTGTTAGTCACTTTATCGGTTCTCTGCATTACCCTTTGGTTTATTTACAACTTCAAGGATATTTATAAAATGCTTAGCCCCAGTCGCAGCTTATTGCAGACTGAATGACATTGACCTCTTTTCTTATTTAGATTACTTGCTTATCTTTATGGAGTCATTAACTTGGGTAATGTCTGTCTTGACCAATGTGGGCTTCTGGATAAATATTGCAAAATCCTTCTTGACTTCTTCTCACAGGATTCTATTCCTGGGTTGCCTTATAGATATGTCTCTTCAAAAGGCCTTTTTACACAACAGAAGGGATTTATCTGGAATTTTTCCCAAACGTCCCATATCAGTTTCAGACTTCTAGATAATTTCTCAGGAGGAAAAAATGAGCCCTATATTTGCATTTTCTGGAGTATCAAATTCCAGTTTGGGGCTTTGTAGAAAGGAGCTGCATTGGTGGAGATAAACATTCAACTGAATCTGGATTTTGCTATCTCTTCTTAGACCCCAAACCAGTCTCTCACCACAGATGCATAGATTTTGTTTGCAGAGTAGTTTTCATGGGGTAAAAGTGCAAAGTCAGTGGAACCCTTCAGACCAACCAAAGTTCGTCAACTTAAATGAGATGTTGGCTGTGATCCATGCCTTGAATTCTCTCCATCACCTGTGGTTGCCAGGACCAAGTTATGTGATACAGGTAATAACACAGTCATATGGAACATAAACAGGGCGGTACAAGGTCACACCCCATATGCAGGTTGGCAATGATGGCTTGAAAGTTAGCTCTTCAGCATTCCTTGACCCACCAAGCATCTTGCAGTCAGTAAGAATACTGATCCAGTTGTAGGGAACATCTCATATAGATTGCTCTCTTCTTTTCAAAACAGACAAAAAAACAAATTTTGTTTGAGGGCTCCTTGCAAGCAAGTCTTGAAAACAGATGCATTTTCATTCCATTGGAAGAAAATGTTGCTCTTTGCTCCACTGATATCCAGGGTAATTCTGAAGTTTCATACGGATTCCCCAAAAATTATTGTGGTGACTTCTTTTTGGGCCAGGCAACATTGGTTCTCCATTGTTATGAAATTTGCAAAGGACAATTACTCCAAGTTTCCTCACAGACTAGATCTACTCACATAAGACAGGGAGAATTTATCCAGCATCAATCAACTTCACCACACTGCCTGAGTGATTCAGTTAGAAAACCCTTTAGGCACTTATTTCATGAGAATGAGTAGCAGGTACTAAAGGAAGCAAGAAAGCCCGATGTTCATCATGTTACACTGCTGCAGTCATTACACTTGGGTTATCCTGCCATCAGGCGGTTCCCCAGTTGGCCTGAGTTCCAAAGTCTTGGTCCGGCGTCAGTTGCTGTCGCCTCCTCCCTTACATCAGTGTGTCAGGGGTATATAAGATGCAGCTGACACCATTTTCTTCCGTCTTTCTTGCCGCGCAGCGCCCGAAGCAAGAGCAGTTCGCAAGTGCTGGTCGGCCGTCTCCTGAGATTTTCTTTCCGAATCCAGAACCAAAGTCTTCTACAAAGCTAAGTACCCTATTGTGGAAACTTTTTCTTGCCTCAGACCGATGTCAATAAAAGTTAATAACTGTATTTCTTGTGGGAAGCAAATACCTCATAAGGATTCCCATTGTTATTGTATCCCATGCCTAGGCCCAGACCACGACGTCACTGGTTGTCGGTTTTGTGCTAGGTTTAACAAATGCACTATTAAACGCCGGTTTGATTTTGCCCAACATTATTTTGGTAGAAAATTCAATTACACCATGCCATCGGAACTTCCAACGACCAGAATACATAAAAAGCGCAAAGACAGGGATAGGCATCCGAGGTCCAAAACTGACGACGAAGCCTCTTCTAGGCCGGTCGCCGGTTCTCCGGTTTTCAGCGAGGCGCCTTCCCAGCCCCTGACGACCGCTTCTGTAGAACCACAGGCCGCCTCTGACTCCCACGTGGAGATGGCTGGGCCTTTGGACGCACAAGTTATTCAGCCTACTGTAACTAACCCTTCAGAGGGATCCGGAGTAGCTGAGCTGCCCGCAGTTTCAGAGGGTGTCTTCAGACCTACTCAGTTAAGCATTAAACCCTCTGCTAAGTCTAAACCAGCTTTAAAATCTAAGAAACAAATACAGCGTTCTCCAGCACAGGCCTCCATGCCTAAGAAACAAATGCTCAAAATGGCCGAAGACCTAATCACTCTGGATCAGGGGGTCCCACCCCCCCCCCCCTCCTGATAAAAGGTCTAGACAGGATGCAGACTATGAATCATCTGACCAGGTGTCCATCTCTTCAGATTCATCCTCAGACCTAGGATATTCTTTACCCCCTTATGAGGATGCTGATGCTGAGGAGTCTATTCCATCAGTCTCTCCGCCTGAGGACTACCCCTTTGGGGAAACCTTGCATACCATGAGGGAGCATTTCCATTGGGAAGGCCAGGATTACACAGAATCCAAGAAAAGGCTCAGAGACTTCCTTTTATTACCTCAGCACAGACCCCTTGCTATTCCGCCATTGTTAGATATTGTGGATGATGTGTATACTGAATCCAGCCTAAATCCTGATTCCTTACCTCCAGCCCCAGTTAAACCTGACAGATACTACAGAGTCCCTGACTCTCACAAATTTCTGTACAAAAGCCCTGTTGCTGACCCTGAAACTATTTCCCAGGGACCCAAAGGTGTTATGGCCTCATCAGCCAAGAATCCAGTTCCCTCTGACAGAGATTCCAGAGCATTAGACAGATGGGGAAAGAAAGTATATACGTCTGCAACTTTAGCAATGAGAGCCTTAAATTGCCAGTTTCACATGCTAAAATATCAACAATTTGTACAGTCTCAGTTGAAACAAAAAATGCTTCCAGAATCAGGTCCTCCTACTTTTAAAGAAATGCAGGATTTATTGCATGCAGCTGAAGAGGTGGGAAAACATACTTTGCAATGTGGTTTTGACTCTTTAGAGGCCTCCTGTAGAGCAGCCATTACAGGCTTGTCATTAGAAGACATGCTTGGTTAAAAGAACATAACGTTACCAAACCATGTTAAAGTAAAATTATTGGATTCACCTTTGCAGCAGGATGTGTTATTTGGAGTTAAGGCAGAAGAGGTATTAAAGAAACTGGAGGATAATGCAAAATCAATGCAAACGGTGAAAGATTTCTTACAGGATGTTCATCGTGCATACAGCTGCAGTCATAACAGATGGGTTCTCCTGCCGTCAGGCGGGTCCTCGGTCGGCCGAATTCCAAAGTCTAGGTCCGGCGTCGGTTGTCGTCGCTTCTTCCCTGACGTCAGTGCGACAGGGGTATAAAGGAACCAGCCGACGCCATTTTCTTCAGTCTTTCTTGCCGCACGGTGCCCGAAGCAGAAGCAGTTCGCAAGTGCCGGTCGGCCAGCTCCTGAGATTATGAAATTTGGAAACCGAAGTCTTCTTAAAAGCTAAGTACCCCGTTGGGGAAACTTTTCTTGCCTCAGAGCGATGTCAGACAAAGTTAATAATTGTATTTGTTGTGGGAAGCAAATACCGCATAAGGATTTCCATTCCCTCTGTATACCTTGTTTAGGCCCAGACCACGACGTCTCGGTCTGTCGCTTTTGTGCTACATTCAACAAACGCACTATTAAGCGTCGGGCGGAGTTCGCGTAGCATTATTTTGGGAAAGCATTTAACTATACTATGTTGTCGGATACTCCGACTCCGGTTTTGTCTAAAAAACGCAAAGACAAGGACTGACACACGAGGTCCGCGGCCTCTACCGACACCACGCCAAAGCCGACTACACGTGGTCCGGTTCTCAGTGAGGCACCTACGCAGCCCCTGATTACCGACGACACTTCTTTGATGGTGTCTCCTGTACCCGAGGTCGCAGGCTCCTCGGCCCACACCCCGACTACAGATACCGAAGCCACTCTTGGCGTTGAAACTCAGAATGTGGACAGGTCCACCTCCACTTAAGGTGTCTTCAGACCTTCCTCTTCTTTCTCCATCAAGGCTTTCACAAAGTCTAAAGCAACCATGCACTCTAAGAGACCAGCTACACAGGGCCCATCTCCAGGCCCCATGCCTAAGAAACAGATGCTTAAAATGGCTGAGGATTTAATTACTCTAATCAGAGGTTCTCAGCCCCCACTGGAAAAAAGGCCCAGAGTGGAGGAAGATTCCCCCTCCTCTGATCAGGTCTCCATTATTTCAGAGCACTCTGATGATGAGGAACATTCTTACTCCCCTTTTGAAGACTCTGATGCGGAGGAGTCCATCCCTTCTGTATCCCCCCCTGAGGATTACTCATTTGGGGAAACTTTGCATACCTTAAGGGAACACTTCCACTGGGAAGGCCAGGATTATTCAGATTCCAAGAAAAGGCTCAAGGAATTTCTCTTGTTACCTCAGCATAGGCCTCTGGCTATACCTCCTGTCTCGGACAATCCTAGATGATGTTTACTCGGAGGCCTGCCTTAACCCGGACTCTCTACCTCCAGCTCCAGTTAAGCCTGACAGGTACTACAGGGTTCCTGACTCACACCAGTTTCTTTACAAAAGCCATGCTGCTGACCCAGAAACCATCTCACAGGGCCCCAAGGGAGTTAAGGCCTCCATTGCCAAAAATCCATTGCCTTCCGAGAGAGATTCCAGATCCTTAGAAAGGTGGGGAAAAAGGTATATACCTCTGCTACCTTATCCATGAGGGCCTTAAACTGTCAGTTTCATATGCTAAAATACCAACAGTTTTTGTTATCACAATTGAAGAGTAAAATGTCACAACCTGAACAACCAGACTTGAAGGAGTTGCAGGATTTGATGCATAGTGCAGAACAAGTGGGTAAGCATACCTTACAATGTGGTTTTGATGCTCTAGAGGCCTCATGTAGAGCTGCTGTTACAGGATCAGTCATACGTAGGCATGCCTGGCTCAAGGAACAAGCCTTGCCTGATCATGTCAAAGCTAAATTACTAGACGCCCCTCTTCAAAAGGATGTACTATTTGGTGCTAATGCTGAAGAGGTATTAAGGAAAATGGAGGAAAAGGCTAAATCAATGCAAACGGTGAAAGAATTTCTACCGGTTCAACCCCCACGTTTTAGCAGAAATTGGCCTTCCAAAAACTGGTCCTTTCCTGCCACAGACAGACCCCAAAGAGGCAGATACAGGCGCCCGAGGGGCAGAGGACAATCCCAAGGATCGTATAGAGGCAGACAATGGCAAGCTCCTACACAAAGAGGTGGTGAGGACAACTCGCAATCTTTCAGAAAGCAAACCCAATGACTTTCCCCTTTGCATGCCAACCAGGTCTCAAATGGCAGCCCCCTTAGGAGGAAAGCTGGCATTATTTTCAAAAAATTGGCATGTTGTCACAAAGGATAAATAGATCCTGGACATTATAAACAGAGGCTACAAATTCCATTTTCACACCCTTCCAAAAATGAGAGGCATGCCAAACCTGCCACACAATCAAAGGGCAGAGGCACAAAGGCAAATTACAGATCTCATAAACATGAAAGCTATTCAAGAGGTACCTACGCACGAGCAAGGTCAAGGTTTTTATTCCAGGCTATTTCTGGTGCCAAGGAAGGGAAAAGATTGGAGACCTATTTTGGATCTATCCATCCTAAACACATTTCTACTCGTAAACAAACCAAAAAAGACAGGGTTAGGTGGCGGTAAGTCTGCAATATGGATAATATCAAAACGTAGCAGCAAGACAGATCCTTCAGATCCAATAATGTTCCAAATCGTCCAACAGGAAACAACAATCCAAACGTAATAGGACAAAAATGTTTAATGCATATGCGTTAGCGCTTTCACCCAACAGGCTTCTTCAGACGTTCAAATGCATACAAAAGACAAACACATTTATATTAACACACTCTGTTCTGATTGGATGTCATCACTACATAACTAAATTCAAAACAGGTATACTCTTATACTCATTAGAAAAAGATAGCAAGATAGAACTAAACTACAATGCATAACGAAGTCCTACACATATAATCTTAAAACCATATACATATATATATATGTATGTAAAAAATCAACTGTACAAATACATATATAGAAAAATATATTAAAAGATTTTAAAAAACATATGTGCACTTAAAATAAGCATATGGGATACACTACAATATATTCTACATGTACATGTAAATAGATGGATAAAAACATATATGACTATGGAAATAAATACACTAAACTAAAAATGTATAAATATCAATAAATGTCGACATGACATATTGGGTCCCAAGCCATCAATGGTTTAAGCATATAATACACCTCAAGAAATAATATATCTGTGATGGAAAATGGATGTCTAATAGGGGGCTTATAATAGAAATAATGTGGTGAAAAAATGTGATGAAAAAATTCATCAGATGGCATAACCAAATCATTTCCTCTGCCTATGGCACTTCTTTTTCTTCAGGATAGGTCTAATATTTACCTTATCATTCAGGCCAGGGGGCCGATCTGCCCTACATCTAATTATCCACCTCAGTTCGCACTCCAAAGTGCGATTGAACATATCACCACCCCTGATATTCTCAGATATTACCTGCATCACCAGAAATAAAAAATTATTGTGTTCACATCCAAATTGTTTAACATGTTTAGCCAGAGCATTGGTGTCAGAGCCAATCCTGATGTGATACAAATGCTCTCTAATCCTTTCTCTGAGCATTCGGTTCGTTTTTCCTATATAATAAGCGGTGCGAACTGAGGTGGATAATTAGATGTAGGGCAGATCGGCCCCCTGGCCTGAATGATAAGGTAAATATTAGACCTATCCTGAAGAAAAAGAAGTGCCATAGGCCGAGGAAATGATTTGGTTATGCCATCTGATGAATTTTTTCATCACATTTTTTCACCACATTATTTCTATTATAAGCCCCCTATTAGACATCCATTTTCCATCACAGATATATTATTTCTTGAGGTGTATTATATGCTTAAACCATTGATGGCTTGGGACCCAATATGTCATGTCGACATTTATTGATATTTATACATTTTTAGTTTAGTGTATTTATTTTCATAGTCATATATGTTTTTATCCATCTATTTACATGTACATGTAGAATATATTGTAGTGTATCCCATATGCTTATTTTAAGTGCACATATGTTTTTTAAAATCTTTTAATATATTTTTCTATATATGTATTTGTACAGTTGATTTTTTACATACATATATATATATATGTATATGGTTTTAAGATTATATGTGTAGGACTTCGTTATGCATTGTAGTTTAGTTCTATCTTGCTATCTTTTTCTAATGAGTATAAGAGTATACCTGTTTTGAATTTAGTTACGTAGTGATGACATCCAATCAGAACAGAGTGTGTTAATATAAATGTGTTTGTCTTTTGTATGCATTTGAACGTCTGAAGAAGCCTGTTGGGTGAAAGCGCTAACGCATATGCATTAAACATTTTTGTCCTATTACGTTTGGATTGTTGTTTCCTGTTGGACGATTTGGGACATTATTGGATCTGATCTGTCTTGCTGCTACGTTTTGATATTATCCATATTGCAGACTTACCGCCACCTAACCCTGTCTTTTTTGGTTTGTTTACTTGCTCAGACTGTGTTATCAGGGTTACGGCTCCTTTGGTTCTGTACACTACTTTATGCTGTTAACATTTCTACTCGTACCAAAATTCAAGATGCTTACTCTACAGCAACTTCTTCCCATGCTGGGCAAGGAGTCTTGGCTGGTAACATTGGACCTCAAGGAGGCATACCTGCATGTCCCAATCAGACAAAATTGCAGAAGGTACCTCAGATTTCTTGCAGGTTCAACCCATTATCAATTCTCTGCATTGCCCTTTGGCTTATCTACTGCGCCCAGAGTATTCACGAAATGCCTGGCATCAGTAATTGCGTACTGCAGACTTCAAGGGATACAAATATACCCCTATTTGGATGACTGCCTGATCCAAGCGGACAGCAAGCACATTCTTCTGAAACATCTGGCTTATGTAATAATGTTATTGAAATCTCTGGGATACACAGTCAACAAAAAGAAATCAAGGCTAATACCCTCTCGGAAGATAATTTTCCTGGGTGCCAATTTGGACACAAACACCCAGATGGCCTACCTCACGCCAGAGAAGCAGGGGCAACTAATTCAATACTTCAGAACACTAGCAAATTGCACCAAGCTGACTGCAAGGAAAATCCTGCAGGCTCTGGGATTCATGGCATCTTGCATCTTACTAATCCCATGTGCAAAGCTGCATATGAGGAAACTACAGTGGTACCTGAAAAACATATGGTCTCATCACAGCCACAGTTTGGAAACAATAATACCACTAATTCCATGTCTGCAAAAGGAATTTCTGTGGTGGGTTCAAGCATGTCAAACAAACACAGGTCTTCCATTCAGCAAGCCTCAAGCAAATCAAGTCATCACAACAGACGCCTCGGACTACGCCTGGGGGGCGCACATGACAGATCGGTGCATTCAGGGCAAATGGTCCCAAAAAGAAAAGCACCTTCACATCAATCAAAAAGAAATGCTAGCAGTAATAAATGCTATTATAGCTTTCAAGGGCCTTCTACAACCAGGTCAACTATTGATAAGAACGGACAGCACCACAGTTATGTGGTACATAAACAAACAGGGAGGAACACATTCTTACCCCCTATGCAGACTGGCCATGTCACTTTGGAACATGGCCATGGACTTACAAATGGAACTACAAGCACAGTACTTGCCAGGCAAGGAAAACACGCTGGCAGACAACCTAAGCAGGAATATGACAGATCCACACGAATGGAAATTGCATCCAAAAGTTTTTACAGAAATAATCCAAGAATGGGGAAGGCCAGACATAGATCTCTTTGCCTCCCACAAGAATCATCAATTGACAAAATTCTGCTCAAGGATCTTCCATCCAGAGGCCTGGAGAGTGAACGCTCTTTCTTTCAGTTGGACATCAATGACAGTTTATGCCTTCCCTCCTCTTCCTCTGCTGCCCAAAGTTCTATTAAAGACCAAAGCAGACAGACCAAAGATGATTCTCATTGCTCCGGACTGGCCAAGGCAACACTGGTACCCACTCCTGAGGAGCCTGACGCATTCCCCACCATGGACCCTGCCTTTAATGCCTCTTCTTCTGACTCAGCACAGTTTCAAAACTCTTCACAGCCAGCTAAAAACACTCATGCCTCTTCTTCTGACTCAGCACAGTTTCAAAACTCTTCACAGCCAGCTAAAAACACTCAATCTAGCCGCATGGAAGATTCCTTAGCATCACAACAGGCCCTACTCTCCAAGGAGGTGCAGGATGTCATTTTGGAGGCCAGAAGGCCATCAACTAGAAAAGCTTACTCCGCAAAATGGAAACATTTTTGTGTCTGGAATGAGAAAAAGGGCCAGGAAAACTGAATTTATCTCAAATACTACAATATTTGGCTGAACTGCTAAGCAGTGGACTTTCTTTCTCCTCCATCAAAATACATGCCTCAGCCATTTCTGCAGAATACAACACTGATCCACCTTTATTCTCTCACCCTCTCTTAAGACAGTTCCTCAGAGGGGCTAAGAATTTAAGGCCTCCAAGGAAACAACCAATACCTGCTTGGGATCTTAATTTCATTCTGGAAAAATTGACCTTGCCTCCCTTTGAGCCAGCTGCCTCATTAGATTTGCAATATTTGTCCTGGAAAACAGCTTTCCTTCTGGCTATCACCTCAGCTCGTAGAGTTTCAGAACTACAGGCTCTCATGGCTGTCCAGCCTTTTATCATCTTCCATCAGGACAGAGTTTCCTTACGAACCAACCCGTCCTTTATGCCTAAAGTGGTATCCAGGGTAGCTTTAAATCAGGCCATAAATTTACCTACTTTTTATCCTAATCCTCAAAACAAAGGGGAGAAATTACTACATTCCTTGGACATCCACAGACAACTGCGTTATTATTTGGACAGAACAAAGCCTTTCAGAAAATCAGAACAGCTCTTTGTGACCTATGCGGTAGGAGCTCAAGGGAAGCCAATTTCCAAACAGACAATCTCAAAATGGATAGCTCACTGCATACACTTTTGCTATTCCTTTCATGGCAAAACTGTTCCTACAGGCATTAGAACTCATTCCACCAGGGCCACGGCCACCTCTGCAGCCTTCCTCTGAGGAGTTCCTACCAAGGATATTTTGGAAGCAGCCACTTGGAGTTCTGTGCATACCTTCTCCAAGCACTACAACCTACCATTATACTCCAAATCTAGAGCAGGCTTTGCCACTGCAGTCTTGCAGGGCATTTTGGCTCCTCCTAGTTCCACCTAGTGCCTACCACCCCTTTCTTAGCTTTGGTATTCTACCCATCTGTTATGACTGCAGCTGTATGCACGATGAACATAGTACAGTTTTGTACCTACCATAAATGTAGATGTTCGAGTGCTAATATAGCTGCAGTCCAGGTTTCCCTCCCTCCTTCCCCTCTTGGGGCAGGCCTATAGGCTAACACATCCTCATACAACCTGATTGGGGTTTTCATTTATGATGTATTTGCTTGCAACTACTGTATTTTGATTATATTGCACTGCATTATCACACAAATTTATGTATTGCCTTCCTTCTGGGGGCACCTGACATCTGGGGTAAGAAAAACTGAAGAAAATGGCGTTGGCTGGTTCCTTTATACCCCTGTCGCACTGACGTCAGGGAAGAAGCGACAACAACCGACGCCGGACCTAGACTTTGGAATTCGGCCGACCGTGGACCCGCCTGACTGCAGGAGAACCCATCTGTTATGACTGCAGCTGTATTAGCACTCGAGCATCTACATTTATGGTAGGTACAAAACTGTACTTTCAGCCTCCTAGATTTAGCAGAAATTGGCCAACTAAGAATTGGTCCTTTCCAGTTACAGACAGACCTCAAAGGGGTAGATACAGACGTCCAAGAGGTAGAGGTCAACCACAAGGTCCTTACAGGCCTCTACAATGGGTTGCATCAAGCCAGGAAGAAGGGGAAGACAGGCCCCAACCGTAAAAAAGCAGCCCCGATGACTTCCAGCTACAGCTGCCAAACAACTCTCTCTTGGCAGCCCCCTTGGGAGGAAAACTGGCACTTTTTTATCACAATTGGCATATGATCACCAAAGACAAATGGGTTCTCAACATGGGAATTGAATCCACAGATATTCAGAATGATAACACAGAAATGGTGGAGCCCGGGCATAGATCTGTTTGCATCCCCAATGAACTGCCAGCTACAGAAATTCTGCACAAGGAGTTACCATCCACAAGCATGGAAAGTGGATGCCCTCTCATTCAGCTGGAAAAACCTACAAGTATACGCTTTCCCACCACTACCTCTCCTGCCAAAGTTACTCATAAAAACCAGGCAAGAAGAGCCAAAGATGATCCTGATTGCACCAGACTGGCCACGCCAGCACTGGTACCCAATCTTAAAGAAATTAGCACAAGAACCACCCTGGATTTTGCCTCAAATCCCACATCTGCTGACTCAGCACAACAATCAGATACTACACAGCCAGCTAAAGACCATAAACCTAGCTGCATGGAAGATTCCTTAGTCAAGCAGGCAATGCCGCTCTCCAAAGCTGTTATGGATGTCATTCTGGAGGCCAGAAGGCCTAGTACCAGGAAAGCCTATTCGGATAAATGGAAGAGATTCTGTGCCTGGAACCAAGCACACAGCCTTGACCCTTTTGTTCCAAAAATTCCTCAGATACTACAATATTTAACTGAGATGCTGGACAAAGGACTCTCCTTCTCATCCATCAAGATCCACGTCTCTGCCATCTCTGCTCATTACAACACGGATCCACCAATTTTCTCTAATCCTTTGCTAAGACAGTATCTCAGAGAGGCTAAAAGCATAAGACCACCCCGTAGAGCACCTACTCCAACTTGGGACCTCAACTTTGTTTTGGAAAAATTGACTTTACCTCCTTTTGAGCCAGCTAACACAGCAGACTTAAAATATATGTCTTGGAAAACTGCTCTAGGAGGCGACAGCAACCAATGCCGGACCAAGACTTTGGAACTCAGGCCGGCTGGGGAACCGCCTGACGGCAGGATAACCCAAGTGTAATGACTGCAGCAGTGTATACACTCGAACATCTACATTTATGGTAGGTACAAAACTGTACTTTACTAGAAGATTCTATTTATTTATTTGATTGCTTTTGCTTACTGGGAAAGCCCAACTGGGCGACTGACACATTTTCAGCAGAGACCTAGGGAGAAAGGCTTGACTGTACAAACAGTGGCAATAGACAGAGTGGTGCTATCATTTGAAAGGCAATAATATACACTAGTCATTACAAAATTTTCCAAAAAAGAAAGGATGCCACATTTCAAAATTGATAAAATGTACAGATAGCCATATTGTTTTCAAAAGAAAGCAAAACGTCATACAAGCAGTATAGTGATGATAGCTAGATTTGAGAAATAAAAGGGTAGTTGTGGGCGAAGGAGTGTAACAGGGGGGCAGGACAGTGAGATCCTTTACAGATAGGAGGAGGATATGGAGGGAGGTGAGTTGGATGAGGTTGAAAATGAGTGATGTGCTGATCTAGAGCTTTACATTTGCAGGGTTAGGAGTTGAGTAAGCAAGACTTTAGCTGTAGTTCGAATAACATTAACAAGCAGTCCTGTCTTACTGTTAGGAGGATAGAATTCCAGGTTTTTAACACTTGGTGGGAGTAGAGGAAACAGCCTGCAGAGGTATTAGGTTTTGATATATGTAGAAGGTCTTTGTCAGAATAGTGCAAGCTTCTGGGTGGGCTGTATGGTTGTACAAGTATGGGTAGAAATGGACAGTCGTTTGCTTTGTTTGTTATATTGTGGACACTATGGAATTTGGGAGTATGTGGGTTGGTGAGGTAGTTCAAACCACTAGAGGTCTCTGAGGACCAAACAGTGGTGTGCTGTATGTGGGAGGTTGGCTGCAAATTTTGTTGCCTTGTTGGCAAGTGGAAGTGATTTTCTAGTTGGTGCCGAACCCATAGCCAGGGGCCCAATCAGGGATTTTGTAACACTGGTGCTGAATGTGAGTTACTTCCATCTGGACTCTCTTATTCCACTGTAAAGGTTTTATCTTGCGGCCATTTCAGTATGTCTGCCCATGGATCCTCTTATTTCTTCTATTTGTTGTGAAGCACTTTCTGAAAGGAGTTTTACATCTAAGACCTTCTCGTACACAGATTGTGAAACAGATTCTGAAAGGAGTTTTATACCCGAGACCTCCTCGTACATAGGTTGTTCCTCCTTGGGATCTCAACTTTGTGATGGAGAAGCTGACTGTCACCCTTTGAACCCACTTATCAAGCTGACTTAAGGTTCTTGTCTTGCAAAACTCTTCTCATCATTGCACTGATGTCTGCAACTGCAAGAAGAATGTCTTGAGTTGTAGGCTCTCATGGAGGGATGAGCCTTATCTGATTTTCCCCAGGGATAGGTCTCTAAGAATGACCCACTGGTTCATGCTCAGAGTTTACTTTAAATCAAGCCATCAATCTTCCAGTTTTCGACCCAGAACTGAAAAAAAAAACCGCGAGGAAGGATTTTGCATACTGAGGGTGGGCACTGGTAGCTCAGGCAATGTCTTGACAGAACTAAGCCCTTTAGAAAAGCAGATCATCTCTTTATTTCTAAGGATGGGACAAAGCAAAGACAACCTGTATCGTAACTTTTACAAACTGGATTCCTTTTCCAGGTCAAGGACTGGCTTTGCCAGGACCATTCTCCTGGGGCACCTTGGACCTTTAAACAACTTCCTCCCAGGTTGTATAGGGTTTGGTAATTGAAGGCTACTGCAGCAGTGAGAATGATGAACATATTACATCTGTGTAAGTTACCTAATTTTGTTATTTTTTATTTCTTTTATAGGTTGAGTAAAGTCTTTGTCTTTCTATATAGGCAAAAAAAAGAGTGCTGATTTTTTTCCAAGGGTTTATTTATTTATTTTATTTAACATTTGTTAACCGGGAAAGTCCGACTTGGAACAAGCCAATTTTCTGTGGAGGCCTGGGGAGAAATGCTCCATATGCATGTCTTTGTAACGTAGGAGGAAACCGGAGCACCCGGAGGAAACCCACATGAATGCAGGGAGGACATGCAGAATCCGAGAATTGAACCGGAGAATGCTACCGCTGCACCACTGTGCCATCCGTTTAGCCAGTCAGTATAGGTTTGAGAGGGAGCCAGAGCTTTGTGAAGCTAGCTTCTTGTTGTGTCCTAGGAAGGATGCAACCCAGATAGCTAAAATCTAATGCAACAGTCAGGAATTTGAACATCTGCTGTTACGATAATTGCAACTTAAACAACTGCTTTCTCCATACCTGTGGAATAAATCCAGTGGAGAGGCTGAGACTGCATAGACTTAGTAATGAATCAGCCTTGCAGTGTTTAGTGCTGACAAGAAGACAGGCTGGCACATTATCCAGTCCCATGGAGCTAGTGTTTTTATCCTTGGAGAGAGCACCTAGAACTTGCTCATAGATGACTACAGTGTGGCATAGGCATACTTGTATTCTAAAGATAACTAGGATGAGATAGGGGAGTAAAGGCTGTACTGAATTTGTCTGCTAATTTATTGGCTATGCAATCAGAAACATGAGTATTTAATGTTTTCTATTACCTCAGAGCATTGTTGAGTAAATCCCGGATGGGTTTGTTTATAAATTTGAGGACTCCTTGCAAAACTGAAAATGTGCATAAAACCTCTCTGTGAATGAAGCAATGTGTGATGTGAAATCAGTAGGGTGAGAAAGATGTCTGAATTTCATCAGGTCATCAGTTAGTTGAAGTAGATTTGCCTTGAAGTAGTCTCCTGAGATGGAGAGGGGTACAAGGTAACTCCAGTCTTGCACTTAATGTTACTGCACAGTGGATAGATTTAACTAGTGATTTTATAAGCTTAGATGTTAAACATGAGGGGGGGCTAGGTTCATGAGAACCAGGTCCAGCATTTTTGAACCCTCATGCGGCTTGAACTGCTTGGTCTAAGGGGTTGGCATTAATGTAGTCTAGGAACTTTGTGCATACTTATTTGTGGTAGTGCAGGTTTCCTAATTAATGGAGTTGCAATTGAAGTTTTCCAGGAGGATCATGTGCTGTACAAACAGGGATGTCATTTTGCTTAGATATGCCTCATAGTTTGCCAGGGTCATAGAAGGGTGTGATAGTTGATAGATATCGATTTACCTGTTTTTGTAGATGTATTAACTGTATTGTCAAAATGTGCTGTATGATGGTTTAGACCTGTTGATGCTGTGTAGCATGCAGAAGGTAGAGCTCAGGGTTAAAGCCGATGCTTGGGTTTAGGAGCTCTAAGAAGCTTGAGTAGAGATTTTTTAATTGCATAAGCATAAGGCAGGTTTGTCTTTACAGTATGTGGATACTGCATAGGTCTGGGTGGAGTAAGACTGTGTTAACTTTGCTGCATGGTACTCGTTGAAGTGGTGCTTTCAGGTTAGTAAGTATTTGTCAGTCTCACAGATAGAGACCTCTGGGTTAATTTGGTGTTTGTTTTCAGCGAGCATGAGGCAGTTCTTAAAATGCCTTAGGGTACCGTGTGCTATAGGTCTGGCAGGAGGAGGAAGATCAGTCTGCTTTCCTCCCCATGATGACCATTGCTGCTTTGTGATGAAGATTAATGAGGAGCTACATAGGGACAAGGTGAACAGTACAGGGGAGACTTTTGGACTAGAGGAACGTAGGACCACACAGCTAAGAAGGATCACAGAAATTTGCTTAAGTCAGCTCATATCTCAGAGAAGCTCAGAGAATGGTGATTAAATGGAGCAGAAGTAGTTAACTCACTCACAGGAGGAAGAAGGTGCCATTTTAATAGTACAAGAGGAGAGAGAGTTTACTTGCACGTGTGACCCACTATGTATATATACAGTTACTGGGGCATTATGCACAGTACAGCTCTGTGCAGTAAATTTTAACTAAGAAGACAAAAAATGAAAAACAAGTGAAAACTGAATTTTAAGTGCTGTAAGCTGCCTAGGATCTACATTAGTCTCATGGAAATAAAAATCAGTACTTGAATCCAAGATTGCCAAATACACTTATACCTGCACCAGTACAGCAGGATAAACAGATTGTTCAAAGCAGAAAATAAAATGAAGAAACAGTCAAAGCAGAAAATAAAATACAGTATCAAGCAATGCAGAAAACTTCTCTAAATGGCTAGATTATGGCTAGATTAGTTTAACAGCTTAAGCATGGATGCAAAAAGAAAAAGTACTGTCCAGTCTTTTTGTTCAATTTTAAAAGCCAGCAGTTAGTCCAAAAGTGAGTACACACAATGCAGGTTTCAGCAGTCTTTTCAGAAGGACATAGCTGAGCTCTGTACAGTATCTATTAATCATGAAAACAAAAGAACCAGTGAAAGAAAAGGGAAATGGTTCAGCAAGGTACATGTTGCTGCTTAAGGTGCAGAGTCGAGCACCTTGAAGTAGCACAAAGTTATTGTAGTAGTGCTATATTGTGCAACTTAGCCCACAGCTGCTACTGTAATGCAGCAGTTTTCCAGATACGTGCTTATCACAGGCATATTTAAACCCAAGTTATTTATTTACTTAGACATTCATGCGTACACTAATTCCTACCTATAATTATATCAAAAGACCATGGATGTCTGTTTTATTTAAGCTGTACAACTTATTTATTTTTATTTATTTTACATGTTGACCAGGAATGTCCGACTGAGCTAAAACCCTTTTTCAGCAGAGGCCAGGGGAGAAAAGCTCCAAGTAGTACAATTTAAAATAGCATAGAAATATCATGGTAGTTTTAAATCAGTTACAGTAGTTACAAAAGTTTAAAATAAAAACAAAAGGCAGATGACATTAGCATAGTAGATGACAAATCTAAGAGCAGAATAGCTGATAACAACAAGGCTATGGAGTTTATATTAAAAGCATAGGGAGTAAGCCGTTTATCCTATTTATTATGTATTACATAAACAGTTACAGCAACTGTAGAGGTATTTATAGATATGGAAGTAAGAAAGTAAATTTGAGGTTGTTAGGAGAGAAGAAATAGAATAGTTAGGTCAGCAGATAGGATAAATGAGGGGAGGTTATTAAGGAGTAAGGAGATAGATGTTTTTTATGAAAGATGGTTGTGGTCAGGGAGGGTGTGTACAGTGGCAGGTCCTATGCCTATTAAAGTACTCTCTGGTGGCTGACTTAAATTGTTTGGGGGTGTGTAAGGGTCCTAATCTGTAGTGGGAGATTGTTCCATGCAATAGAGGGGTGGTAACTATATAAGTTGCACCCAATCTTTGACTTGGGTTTGTAAACCGTTAGCATATTTTGGGATGAGCTTCAGTAATGTCTTGTAGGGGAGTAGTGGGAGATGAGGGATGATAGAGTTGGACAGGAAGCTAGCTGATATAGAGTAGAGTGTATGATTTGTAGCCGAGATTGAAGAAGTAGGTGAGGTAGCTGGAGCCATTTCAGATATTTTAGGGAGAGAGAGTGGTGGGATTTGTAGGTTTGTTACACTGTGAATCTAGCTATCTTGTGATAGGTTGTCTCTAGTTTGCTAAGTAGGGAGGAATTGAGATTTGTGAGTATTTGGGAACAGTATGTTAAGGAGAGTAGAAGGTACGCATGTTTGAGTAATTTTAGCTTCACTGGTGAGGAATCTTATTTCTATACAGGAGTCCTAGCTTCTGATGGGTTTTCCTGATGCAATTATTTATGTGTAGATCAAATTTTAGTTGATCATCGATGGTGATGCCAAGTAGTTTAGTGCTAGGTTCGACTTCAATAGAAGTATTGTTTAGGGACATTATGGAGAAGGAGGATTTTATATGGTTCATGGTTTTAGGAAGAAAAAGTAGCAGTTTTGTTTTTTTGGGGTTGAGGATGAGCTGGTTATTTGACAGCATGTCTCAACTGAGTTAAAGGATGTCTGAGTAGTTGATAAGAGTTTTGAGGGTGAGTTGGGGACAGTGATGAATGTAGAGTCATCTGCATATTGGACAATGGTAGACAGAGGACAAGAGGAGTGGAGTAAATTGGTGAAGATATCAAAAAGTAATGATCCAACAATGGTTCCTTGGGAGACGCCCATTTTTACTGGAAGGGGAGTCTAGATTGTTCCCATCATTTCCAGGCTTTATCTCTGGTTTTCATAAGGGTGTGAGTGGTTTTAGATAGCCAGGGTGATATTTTAGCTTTTATCCGGACTTTTCTGAGTGGAGCTTGTGAATTTAAGATATTAAGGAAAGTTGAGTTGAAAGCTTTAACAGCATAATCTAGACGAAGCTGGGTGAGGAAGTTCCAGTTAACTCTAGAGAGGAGGGTTCTAAAAGTTTCAAGGTTAAAGTTGGAAAATTTGCGGCAGGTGATGATCCTATGCGGTTTAGAGAAATGAGTATATCTGAGGACATTTATTGGCGAGTGATCACTCAGGGAGTCTGGAAGTGTTTCTGGCTTGTGGTATTTGCTTGGGTTTGAAACAAGTATCCAGTCTCAGTGGGCTTGGACAATGAGAGTTATTTTTATGGATAGGTTGAGAGATTAGTTGTGTAAATCCAAATAGATTTATGTGATATGGAGAGTTGAGATTGCTGAGGATTTGCCAATTAATGTTTACATCCCCAAGGAAGATGGTCTCATTTAGGATGTTTTGGGATAGATGAGAGAGTATGTTTTCCAGGAGGGGAATGTTGTCCCCTGGTGGAATATAGATGGCTACTACTGTAATGGTAGTATAGTCATTGAGTTTAAGATTTGTTGTCAGTACTTCAGCAGGTGAAAAGGATTGGACTGGTTGCTTAGGATGGGAGAGAGTCAGGTTATTGGAGTATACTATGGCAACTCCACCACCTTTTTTGTTTAGGCGGTTTATGTGAAGTATATTGTATCCAGGGGGGAGAATATCTATATCTTTATTTTGGGGTTTAAGCCAAGTTTCAGTTACAGAAATAACATCTGGGGTATGACAAGATATCCATGCATCAAACTGGCTTACTTTAAGGATGCTTTGAGTATTGATAGAATAAAATGAGATTTGTTTATTGGTTATGGATGGTTGGCTAGAGTTGGGAGAGGTATTTAGTAGGGTGGTAGAGTTAGACGTGGGTCCAGGATTTGGATGTATATCACCAGATAAGAGCAGGGTCCTTGGGAAATAGTATGGGTTCCTTTTTTAGTGGGCAGGTGCTATGATATATTGTCTAGTTTGTAGATGTTAGTGAGTGGGAGGGAGGATTTTTTTATTTTAGGGAATTGGGTGTTCATGTAAAAGATAGATGGGTTTCCTGGGATAAGAGAAGGTATGTGAGTATGGGCTGGTGGGAACATTATGAAGAGGGGTTAAGAGTGTGGGAGATGATGCGATAGTGAGAAGAATAAAAAAATGGAAGCAGGATTAGGGCAGAAATGACTGAGATAGGCATCTTCGATGAGGGAAGGGGTATTATAGTTGGGAGAAATAGTCAGAGGTATAAGTATGACAAGGTTGACAGTTTGTGAAAGGTTAATAGACAGTAGTTGAAGTATGGAAAAGGAGTGTAGTAGAAATTAGCTGCTGTGTGCTTAAGTATATTAGGAGTAAGCAGTAGGAGTTTGCTTTTGTATAGGAAGGGGAGGAAATGGGTGGTTAGGTATAAAGGAAATTATATGGGGGGGTGGGTGGGGAGCTAAGTGAGCCCGAGTGTAGAGGGGCTACACCTGAAACGAAGGATACTGCAATGCAAAAAATAATTTGTAAGTAAATATGGATTGAGAAAAGCTGTATTAATCAGTCGGGGTAAAGGAGGACAAGCTGTAACCTTTAGCATTTTGTTTTGCTGGGGGTCTTTTGATCAGTGAGAAGGGTTAGAAGCAGAAGGGAGTATGCCAGGTACAGTTTTATATGGTTAAAAAGCAAATTTAAGGCAGGGATGGTTAGGGTATATATGCACCAAATCAGGAAGTAGAAAACAGCAAGGCGGTCATGATAGAGTGCTCACCACTGATAGAGTGCTCACCACTGCTAGCTCAGTTAACAATGCCTTTAATTCTGTCTTTATAATTTATTGTTCAAATTACAGTAGCGGTTAGCTTCATTCACATACTTTGTTCAATATCTAATAGAGTTTTACTTCACACTGGAAAAAATGAAAGGTCAGTATACCTATCTCCCCTCTGTTGTCAGCCTCATAGCATTAGGTTACCTAAGGCAGTGTAACAACTTCCTAAGCTCATTTATAGTAAGCTTTTACTAAACAAAAGTAACTCTAGAGATATAAAGGCCTCGCTCTCACAAAAAATAAATAAAACACGCACAGACTGGGAACATCACACTAATTCACCACACTCTGTGCAAAAAACCCAGATGCACAATATAATGTCATATACTGACACTAAAAAGAAATCCTTACCTAAGCTGCCTAGACTCATAAGGATCAAGTCTCAGCAAAAATCAAAATCGGACATTGCGTCACATAATATGTCCCTCCATTCACTGGTTGCAGTATTCTTAACCATTGGGATTCCCTGCCTTGTGAAGCCCAACGTTCGGCCAGTATACAAAAGCCTAAGGTACGGCGTACTTAATGTATGCTCCTTGCGTAGTGTAGGGCTTAAATGTGACATTCAGACATACCATCCTCAGAACCTCTTTGCCTCCAGTCCGAACGTATCTCTTGATCATCGAACTGAATGCCTGTGTCCTTTCATTGAGTCTGAACACATCTTCCAGTCATCGTTCTGTATGCCTACATCCTGTTTGCTGGTCTCCAAGAAGGTGCAGATAAGTGTTCCATTGGGGTTTCATTTTTTCTTGTTGCTTTTAGGGGTTAATGTCTTCCAGTAAGGGTAAATGCCAGTGTGGGAGACAGATTCCCCTTAAAGGCCACCATGACCAGTGTTTATTTTGCCTAGGAGTCTCTCTCAGCTATAAGTCCTACTCCATTTGTTGGGTTTCATACTGAAGACTCTGCATAGTAGGCTCTCTTCCCTAGTATTGTATCTAAAGAGTAAGTGACTCAAGCATCTTGGTTCAGGATACCATGGAAGGAACTTCTCCCCCAACGGTCATCCGTTAGGGAAGAAGAAAGTTGAAAAAAAATAAGACCTGAATTTTTTGCTGACCAGTGTCCACCAGCCATTTGTCCCAAGGTCAGTGAGAACACGGAAGCTCGCCCAGCTTTGTTGTCAGATTCATTTGTTGCGACCGGGTTGGAGGCTGGCAGGGATCTGGCTTTTAGCACATCCAATGAGGCTTTGCAGACGTCCATTTGGGACGATCAGGGGGAACCACAATTAATTATTCCCAGGGAGCCTAAGGGTGTTCCTCAAATCTTAGGGAAGAAGTTCCTACTACTGTTCTTCAATGATGTCCTGGGTCAGAGTCTTCTACATTTTACAGGTCAGACATCCCATTAAAGAAAAAACTAAAAACTAAACATCTATTCAGCTCCTAGGCATCCTCAGAGTTGGTGGAAGGCCTTCACTCAGGGTTTGTTTAATGCTTTGATGGCACTAAAACCTCCTGAGGGGGTTTCTGTTCCAGCCCCTGCCCCCCCGGTCCTGTGCTCCCCTTAAAAGGCCCAGGGAACAGGATTCCTCTGAGGAGTTGGATTTTGATGAGGAATCTCTTGCCTAGTCTTCTCAAATTCTTTCTCTTTTGGACTGTGGCTCAAAGGAAGAGGAGTCTAATAGTCCCGATACTCCCTTCAAAGAAATTTCTTTTGGAGACACAAATCTCCAGGATGGAATTTTTTAAATTGGATTGCACTCAGATTTCTGAAATCCATAAAAGGTACTGTAAGATGCTGCAGATGGAATCTCTGAAGCTTTCTGCTATTCTTCCTGTTTTGGCTGCTTTGTTAGGTGCATTTTCTAATGCCTCTAAAGCTCCTGATTCTCCACCCCCTGCTCCCAAGAAGCCTGATATAAGGTGCCTGAGGACTAACTTTTTGTACAAGTGTCCTGCTGCTGACCCCTCATTGGTGTCTGTAGCCTTGGACAAGCTATCTCATTTGCTTAATTTGCCCAAGTTACTGCCTTCTGATAAAGGCAGCATAACTATGGAAAGGCTAGGTAAAGTTCACAGCTTGGCTTTTAGGGCTGTTATAATTATCAGACCCATATGTCCAGGTATGTTGGCTTTTCTTTCTCAAGCTTGTCAGGTCATTTCTGATCTCCCAGACTCTGATAGCAAATCTTCTGCTGTTTCCCTGTTAGAGACTTCCTCACAGGGGTTCCGTCATTCCATCAAGTGTAGTTATGATTCAGCAAATACCTCTTCTGAGGCTGCTAGTTTTTGGTTAATGCCGAGGAGATATTCTTGGCTTTGGCTTCAACCATTTGCCTGATGATGTCAAGGCTAAGTTGATGGGTGCCCCTCTTGATAAGTACTTGTTTGGGAAATATGCTGCGGGTTTGTTTAAGTCTCTCCAGGATAAGGGGAAGGCCTTACAGGAACTCAAACATATGATCTGAAGTTGTTTTCATTTGGTCTTCATGTGGAACCCAGATCCGGCATGGATCCGACTTGACCACATACTCCAGCATCGGATGCAAGCTCCTCTCGTACCCATAATGCCCCTGTCTCCCTCCTCCCCCCAGATTTTGTTTGTTACTCGTGAGAGAAAACAGAGTGGTTACAGCTCCTAGCTTCCTTTTAAAGTAAGGTGAGGTCTTTGATATTTTTTTCTGTCTTCCTTCTTCCTTTCATGTCTTTATCACCTTTACCCTACTTTATCCCTATGTGCTTTGCATCGGTTTCTTTAAAACAAACAAAAAAAACTGTCTTGCTTTTCTCTTTTCCACCTCTAGTGTTTTTTTTGGTGTGTGTGTGGTATAGTGTGGTGTTCCTCTTGCCACAGCCGAACCTCCTAAGCCAGGCTTTAGGAAATGCACAGTGTGTGGCCATAAGCTTCCCCCTTCTGATGGCCACACTCTGTGCATTGTGTGTCTCTGTGTAGAGCACCTAGAGTCCTCCTGCTCGATCTGCACCGGTTTCAATCCTGGTGCTTTGATTGATAGGAGGAACAAGTTGATTCTGAAGGGTCTCCTCCCTTTGGAGGCTTCTACTACTTCCTCCTCCCCATCTTCTGGAACTCAACCTCCCACCAAGAGGTCCAGGGAACGGGAAAAAAACACACATTAAGGTACAAGACAGACCCATGAAGTGGTCCCCTGACCACTTTTTTGTGGTTGAGCCCCTGGCCAAGTCTCTGACAGATCCGACTCCGGTCTCCACACTTTTCTCCAGAGCCAGAGATTCCCCTTGCTCAGTCCCCCCCCTCTACCTCCCCATGGCGCCACTCCAGGTCTGGGTTGGGGGCTTCTTCCTTCTGGTCTTCCCGCAGCCTTTTTGAAGCCGAGGTGGACAGGATGATACAGAGGTTTATTCGGACCCAGATTCAGATGGGAGTCTTGCCTGCTCCTTCCTGGTCCGGGGCTGGGAGCATGCAGTCCATTTTCCTTCTCATTGCTCCTTCTCTGATCCGACCTCCAGTTTGAGTCATCCTGTCCGAGGTTTCCTGGTGTCGAGGGGTCAGCGCCTGTGCTTCCAGGTACCTCAACACTGATCATTGCCCTGAGTGGTTCGGCTCTGACATTTTTGGAGCCAACCGACTCTCGGAGCAGTAGCCTTGGCGTCGGATCTGAGGGGATGTGTCGACTTCGAGGTTTTCAGAGTTGGCCCTTCTAGCCAGAGTCTCAGCACCTGGAGGCTTGAGTTCGGCTACACCCTTGGCGCAGAGGGTGGCAGATCCCGTTATGCTCCCTGCTCTGGGGATTTGTTCATCCTCTGCTTTTTGATGTGGTGGAGAGAGTCCTCTTGGCACCCTTGAGACTCTTGACACTGTCATTCTCGGAGTCCATTCTGGCTCCTTCTCTTTCTGGGCCTGAGTCTGCCATCCTGCCCACCTCATGGACAGCATGTCACCACTATGCCCCAGAAGGTCCCCCCCTGGGAAATCCCCAAGGTTTCAGAGTCCTCCCCAGAAATCCCCCTTGAGCTCCCTCGGAAATGCACGGTGCAAGAGGAGGCACTTGGACCCCACATCGGAGCCCCTCACAGAATATACCGACTTAGAAGAAGGGGAGAGTTCCCCCCGATCACCCCTGGAAGATGTCTCCTTTGGAGACATCATGGAAATCCTGCGCCAGTGAGGAGGATGGTCTACCCAAAAGCCCAACCCAGATGAGTTGGTGTTCCTGGAGGCATTTGGCACAGGACCCTGTACCCTCCTGGGTGTCCACTCCTGCATCTCCCCTTGTAGATTTAACTTCATCTAGGGCATGGAAGGAACTGGATGCAGAGTAGCCTGTCCTCAAACACCCGCACAAAGTACTCAGCACTCCATTGGATAGACAACATTGGTTGAAGGGATCCCTGGTCAATGCTATGGAGGTTGTGGTGGCCACCGAGAAAGAGCTTACTCAGGAGAGCTCTACGGTCCATCCTCTGGACCGAGAGTCGCGGACTGTGGACAGTTTCGGGAAGCAGGCCTAGGCTTCAGCTACGTTTGCATTGCGTGTGCTGAATTACATGGCACACGTTACCAGACTGCAGTGGGACCTAGTCAGAGTTCGCTGATTCTGCCTCAGAGGGTCCATGTCGGCAGAGGAGAAAAAGGTGTTTTCCTCCTCCCATATGGCCACCCTTACTTCAATATCCAATACTTCTATGAGGCTCCTGTCACACTCTACGGAAGGCACTTCTAGGGCTGATGGAACAGGCATAGCCATCAGATGTCTTGCCTGGCTCCGGTGTCATTCATGAATGCTTCCTATGATGGTTCCACTCTTTTTGGCAAGACTGTTTAAGACACCTTAGTCCAGAGCGAGAAAGACTGGAAGACCTTGACTGCCATCTGGATCCACTTCTCAAACCCGCAACGATCCTTTTCTAGGAGTCGGCATGGGGTGAAGAAGATGTGGTTCTGGAAATCTGAAGGCTCTTCCCACGACATTCCAGACTCACCTTCCCCCCCGAGGCAGAGGGGGGATTTGATAGATGCCACCCTTGTGGCAGAGGGGACCAGAGGAAACCAGGGTCGCAGCATCCTTTCCAAGACAGACCCTTGCAGCAACCCTGAAGGTTTGCCTGACTGTCCATCTCTGGAGCAGTCAGGAGGCATCTTTCTCTGCACCCAACAGTTTGGGAGTCTGTCACTGATGATCGTTGGGTTTTGCAGATAATATCCATAGGATGCTCTATACCCTTTCTTCAACCCCCAGTCCCCCCAAAACACCTCCCAGACGTCCCACCCACACAACGGGAGCAGGCAGCCATAGAAATTTCCAGGCTGCTCGAAAAGCGAGTCATCCAGCCCATCCCCCCAGACCAATCCAGATCAGGCATCTATTCCAGGTTCTTTTTAGTGCCAAAGAAAACTGGGACTTAAGACCCATTCTGGATCTTTCAGCCCTAAACCTGTCAGTTGCCAAGATGAAATTCCGGATGGTCACCCTTCAATCCATTCTGTCCTTCCTGCAGATAAATGACTGGATGTGCTCGGTGGATCTCCAGCACTCGTATTATTACATCAAGATGAACAGACACTGTTGGAGGTTCTGCCGTTTCCGGCTGGGAGCCATTAATTTTCAGTTCTGAGTGTTCCATTTTGGGCTCACCACCGTCCCCAGGGTGTTTACCAAAGTGATGGTGGTAGTGGCGGTTCAGGGGTTTTAGGTATTCCCCCACCTGGATGATTGGCTCCTTTCCGCTCCCTGCAGACATAGACTGTGTCAAGCCAGAGATGATCTTCTCAAGACTGCTCACTCTCTGGGCATAACCATAAACCTCAAGCCCCAGTTGGCACCAGAACAGGTTCTCAACTTCACTTGGGCTTGGGTAGGCACTATCCAAGGCAAGGTGTTTCTGCCTCCAGACAGACTGGTATTTTTCCGACATTGTCTCACATTCAATTCACACATCCCCCAATGGATTCAGTTCTTTGGACATTGGGGTCCATGGAGGCCATGATCACTCTTGTTCCAATGGCACACCTTCATATGAGGGTCCTCCAGTGGACTCTGGTGGTTCGGTGGTTGTTGCTAGACTTTCTGTTTATCGCATCTGGTTTGATTATCTCAGGTTTGCAAGGATTCTCTTTGGTGGCTTCAATCCCTGGACCTTCTTCTGGGTCATCTGATCATTCTTCCCTTGCCTGTTACCACGGACGCCTCCCTGCTCGGGTGGGTGGAGGGCATTTCATGGGAAGGATGGTCCAAGGCACGTGGTCTTCCCTGGACATACATCTGCATATCAGTGTCTCTGGAGATGAGGGCAGTGCTTTTTGCATTGCAAGATCTACATGGCTGTCTTCTTCAAGAGACTGTTGCCATCCTGACGGACAGTATGTAGTAATCTTGTACATTAACAAACGGGGGGGACTAGATCTTGCCCCCTTTGTCACAAAGCCATGAAATTGTGGGAGTGGGTGAATTTCTCCAGCCGTTTTCTGGTGGCAACGCACATTCCAGGGAGGTTCAACATACTAGTGGACAGGCTCAGCAGATCTATTCTGATGCCTTACAACTGGTCTCTGAATCCTTCAGTAGCGGAACAGATATTTATAAAGTGGGATCAGCCTTGCTGCGATCTCTTCGTCTCTCCTTCCAACATGAAGTGCAGTGAGTATTTTGCTCTGAACCCCCATCCAGGGGAGCCCCCCCGAGACTATTTCATGCTTGGACCTCCGGTCTACTATATGCCTACGTGCCTCTGCCTCTGATATCCAAATTCATTCAGAAAGCTCGATGGCTGGGGAACTTAGTGATCTTCATTGCCCCTTTCCTGCCTCACCAAGTTTGGTTCCCCTCTCTGTAGTCTCATGCAATGTGTCCTCCTTGGACGGCAGATCTGGTTCCGGATCTGATTGCACATCCCACAGGGATCCCTCACCTAGTCTTGGTCAGACAGTCTTATGGCTTGGCTGTTCCAGTTCCCTTGATGGCCCTTGATAGGGCTATGTAGTAGACTAGATGGAAGAGGCATAACCCCTCTATTCTGGATAGTTTCTTTCTTGTTAAGCTTTGTGGTATTGCCAGGTTTATTGGCATATGGTCTAGGTTGGGGTGCTGCTGTTCTGCAGCAAACTCGATCTGAGGGGAGAAAGGAGGCAGGCATTATGGGTAGAGGAAGAGCTTGGATCCGATGCTGGAGTATGCGGCCGAGTCGGATCTGTGCCAGATCTGGGTCCCACAGGTTGAAGGCAAATGAAAAGCAACAACTCAGGTGGAACGTTATGGTGAATACATAACTTTTTTTTCCTCTTGTTCCTAAATATCAGGGAAGCTACCCTAATAAGCCAACCTTTGTTCACAGGCAGTCTCACCCTCCTGCTAAGGGCAGAAAGAGCAGCAAATGGTCTCCTCCTTCTAAGGCTACTCAGGCTTCAGGGACTCAGAAGTCTTCCTTTCTAGACAAAGCAAGTGGTGTCTGACTGTCCATCTCTTCCCAGCCACATTCCTCTTTCTCTTAGCCCTTCTCACTCTCTTCTTGTTTGTCTTCAGGTTACTCAAGATGTTTGGGTTTTGTCTATTATTTGCCAGGAGTATTTCATGGTGTGGAAATCGTGTCACTTTTTTATGGGCACTCCTCAGCCTCCTCGGGAACAAATTCCTTTTTTTCCAGGGGGTACTTTGAGCCCTTTTGACTCTGGGTACTATCCAAGAGGTGCCATGTTTCAAAGGGGAGGGAGTTTTACTCCAGAATGTTTGTAGTTCCCAGACAAAAAGAGTACCTGGAGACCAGTTCTAGCCCACTTTCATCTTAACACCTTTCTGAAGATGCCCACTTTTCAGATTTTGTCCCTTCAGACTGTTTCCTCTTTTGCTTCCTTAGGCTTATAGTGTCTCTGGATCTCAAGGATCCTTCTTTCCATATTCTGATTCATCCCCTTTTCAGAAAATGTTTGCATTTCTGTGTTGCTACCTGGCATTTTCAGTTCTCTGCTTTGCTGTTTGGCCTTTCGACTGCCCCAAGGATATTCATCAAAAGCCTCTCTCCTGTGATTGCTTTTTGCAGCCTTTGGGAGATCCAAGTATTTCCTTACTAGAACGACCTGCTGATTCAGGCCTTATCTCTAGACATCCTGTTGCAAAATCTTCATTTTTGCTGTTTCTCTTCAGAGCCTGTGGTTCACAATTAACGTCAAAAAGTCTTCTTTGACTCCTTCTCAGGAGCATGATCTGATGTTATCTGTGCCATTATTCATCACAGATGGGACTAGGATCTGGCCAGCAGTTTGTCAGACAGATCCAGAGCTCAGGCTCCTCCCCTTCCCATAATCCCCTGCTACCTTCTAACCCTCAAATCTCATTTGCTGCTGAATCGCTCAAACGTGGTCCTAGGCATTGGATATAGACTTAATTGCTGTTTTTTTCTTGGCTTTTTTTTCCCTTCCTTTTACCTTTCTGGTGTTTTCTGCCTCTTGCAAGTCTTATTTAATCTTAATACCTCCCCTCCCTGTTGCAACCTAGTTTTTGAGTTAGATAGGTCCCCCCCCCCCCCAGTTTGTGTGGTGCTTTTTGCCTTTCTGTCTCGGCTGGTCTTTCTTAAAAATAAAAATCGCTTTTCTTTTCCTTTCCTTTCTGTGTGTCTTGTTAGTTCAGACATGGCTGAAAAGCTTTCAGGTTTCAAAAGGTGCTCCTCGTGCAGTCGAAAAATGCTGTACTCTGACTCGCATGAGGAGTGTTTCTACTATTTGGGGTTAGCGCACCTCGAGGTTGAGTGCGACTTTTGTGCTGCATTCAACCCCAGGGCCTTAGAGCGCTGAAACAAACTTTTGCTGAAGGGTTTGGCACAGGGTGGTACCTGGCCTTTGGACTCCCCATCAAAACCCTCACAGGAGCCTGAAAAGAGACCTCTTCCTCCTCCTGGGCATCCTGTTCTTCATCTCTTTCAAAAAAAGCCTAGGCTCTGGGATTGCAGGATCCCCAGATCTCAGCCCATCCTCTTCAGCTTCGAATCCAAGGTCTTTCCCTCCTAGTGGTTCGGATCAGACTCTCTGATCCTAGGCTTCGGCAGATTCGAGGCCTTCAGATCAGAGTAGAAGCAAGCCGTCCCCGGATCCGACCTGTTTGTCGGATCCATCCGGAACGGCTTCCTAGCCTTAGTCTTCCAAGCAGTCGGATCTGAGTCGTCAGAGCAGATCTCTTTCTCGAGGGCATAGGGCTTGCAGGATCCATGGTTGGATCCCCAGCAAGATCTAGCCACTCTTCAGTTTCAGGGCCTCCAGAAGTCTCCTTCCCCCGGATGTGGATAGGATGATGAGGAGCTTCCTCAAGGCCCGAATCGAGTTGGGCTTGCTGCCTTCATCTGCCCAGGTGACTAGAACATTCCCCGTCCACAGGACTCCACTCTCCTCTTCCAATCTAGCAGATTTTGGACCATTATGACCAGGAGATTCCTTGTGAGAAGCCGATGGTGTCGGCTATCACCCCTTCTTGGCACCGTCAGGGTTCCTACCCAGCTCTGTTCCCCAGCCCTTGGACCAGAGTGGGCCTCATCTCTGAGGGGTCAGTGCGAGTTCCCTTGGGGGGTGGGTTCAGGTCTAGCTTGAGGCCGATATTGCTTGGGGGCATTGGTGCTGCATCAAGGTCCCTTCTCCCTTCCCAGGTGGCCACCGCTGCTGGGGATGGGGAGAGGGCTTTGTCCAGTCCATCAGCCTTCCAGGTGGTAGAGAGGACCTTATCTAGCTTGGCAGTTACCTCTCCTCCTTCTCAAGGTCTTCCCCAGCCTTTCTCGGGATTGGGTGCTGAGGCGTCATCCACCAAAGTTCAAGCCGTCCTGCGAGCACCTTTAGATGGGTTCTGCCCCACTTGGGGTACCCATCTCTTCTGAATCCTCCCCTGAGCCCACTGTGGAGGAGCCCCCTCAGAAGAGAACTTGTAAGAGGAGGCATTTGGACTCCCCTAGAGAGTGCCTCACAGAAGACATGGATTTTGAGGAGGTAAACTGGTTCCCCAGACTTCCACCTGAGGAGGTGTCCTTCAGAGACATCCTGGAGGTTCTCAAGCAGAGAGGTGGATGGTCTTCTCCAACCCCGTCTTCGGAGGAGTCTGTGTTCCTGAAGGCATTCAAGTGGGCCCATTTTCTACCTGGGTTTCCCCACTGCTAACAAGCTTGTGGACCTTGTCGCCTGCAGGGCTTGGAAGGAGCTGGACATGGTGGAACCTGTGCCCAAGAAAGCAGACAAATTCCTCAGTCCTCCTAAAGATAAGTCTTTTTGGAGCAAAGGGGTCCCTGTCAATAGCATCATGGTGGCAGCTGCTACTAAGAAGGAGGTAGATGAGCAAAGCTTCTCAGTCCATCCGCTGAACAGGAAGTCCTGGGCGATCGACTGTTTTGAAAAGTGTGTTTGCCTCAGCTACGTTTGGTCTGAGAGCAACTAATTACTTGGCCCACTTTATCTGGCTTCAGAGGGATTTGGTTTCAGAGCTTAGCACTTCCCTGTCAGAGTTGTTGTTGCCTCCATAGAGAGTCTCAAGTTAGTCTCTCCAAGTCTGTTTACTCTCACGTCTTTAGCTAATGCTTCAATGAGGCTGATCTCCAATACAGTGGAGGCCACCTCTCGAGCGGCAGGCACAGACATTGCTATTCGATGGCATGCCTGGCTTCATCTTTGTGGGTTTGCAGAACCCTTTATGGTGTCTCACTAATGCCCCCTTTGATGATTCCACTTTGTTTGGACCTTCTGTTAAGGAAACCTTAACGTGTAGCGAGCAGGAAGGCAAGACTCTTTCCACAGCAGTGATCATATTCTACCCACCATAGGTCCTTTTCTAAGACTCAGAGGAGCAGTAAGAAGCTTTGGTTCCAAAGGACTCGTCTTCCTTTCAGGATGCTCCCCAGGAATCCTCTTCCACAGACCGGGGCTGGGGATTTAATGGTAGACGCCACCCCAGGGGCAGTGGGGGTCCACAAAACTAGGGCTCCTGAGAACCCTTTTCGGAGAAGCCCTTCCAGCACTCATGAGGCGCTGCCCGACTATCCTGGATTGGAGGCAGTTCAGGGGTCATCTCTCCCTTCACCCACTAGCCTGGACAAGTTTCACCTCTGATCAGTGGGTGCTAAAAATTATTTCCAAGCATTACTCTATTCCCTTCTCTCAGCTCTCTCCAATTCGGGACTCTCTCCCAGACATATACCCCCTGCCAAAGGGAGTTGGCCTATCTCGATTTGCAAGACCTCCTTTGAAAAAGAGACATTCAGGAGGTCCCAATAGGACAACGAGTGTCTGGAACATACTCTTGCTTCTCTTGGTGCCAGAAAAGATTGGGGACCTGCATCCAATTCTGGACCCCAGTGAGCTAAACTTTTCTGTCAAGAAGTGAAGTTCTGTTTGTTCACTGTACAGTCCATTCTGCCTCTCCTGTGCAAGGACGATTGGATGTGCTCAGTGGATCTCAAGGATGCATACTGTCATATAAAAGATCAACAGATGCTCCAGGAGACACTTACACTTTTGGTTAGGGGGCCAATCATTATAATTTCAGGGCCCTGCCCTTTGGACTCACCACTGCCGCCCGGGTGTTTACCAGATGTATAGCTGTGGTGGCAGCTTATCTCCGGCTGCAGGGTTTCCTCTCATGGCTCCCACAAGGCATCGACTAACTATGGTGACCAGATATGTCCTCATTCTATTCCAGCATCTAGGCATCACAGTGAATCTACCCAAGTCAAATCTAGTTCAGAGCCAAAATCTAGAATGCTGGCGACTGTATCAGCCTCCCTGCAGGGTCCAGGTCATTCGGGATCAAGTCTCTCTTTTGTTGGATCTAGCATTCCCACCTTTTCATTGATTCTCAAAACTCTAGGCTGTATGGTGGCTGCCATTCAGTTGATTTCTCTCGCCAGGTATCACATGCGAGTTCTGCATTGTCCCTGGATAGCCCAGTGGTCCATTCTGTCGCAGCCCTTGTCGATAACAATAAAGTTGACTCAGGTGTTCAGGCATCATCTTGCTTGGTGGCTTCAGTCTCAGGAACTATTTCTAGGCAGGCCATTTTGTCTTCCCCCGCCCAAGGCCACAGTGACGGACACCTCCGTGATGGGGTGGGGGGCATTTACAGGGCAGGACGGTTCAAGACACCTGGCCCCCCATAGAGATCAAATTGCGTATAAATGTCCTGGAAATGAAAGCAGTCGTCCTAATTTTGCAAGCCTTTTAGGAATGCCTCCCTCTGGGGACTATAGCAGTTCAGACGGACGACATGACGGTTGTCTGGTATATCGACAAGCAAGGATGAACACTGTCTTATCCTCTGTGCAGAAAGGCCATGAGACTGTGGGAGTGGGCAATGTCTTCCAGGTGCTTTCTCCTTGCAACTCATGTTCCTGGGAGTACCAACATGTTAGCTGACAAACTCAGCATCTCCATCTTGTGTCCTCCTGAGTGGTCCCTGAATCCGTCAATGATGAGGCAAATCTTCGAACACTGGAGTCAACCATCCTGCAACCTCTTTGCTTCCCCAATCAATCACAAGTGCAGCAATTACTTTGCCCTGTTCCCCCCCATTGGGGAAGTCACTCAGGGGCACTCTTGTTCACGATTGGCCTCTGGGTCTCCTCTATGCTAGTCCTGCTATTCCTCTAATACCCAAATACAGAAAGCTCGTCTCCTGAAGACCTCTCTCATCCTCATTGCCCCTTTCTGGCCTCATCAGGCATAGTTCTCCTTCCTAAGGTCTCCTATGCAGTATCCACCTTGAATACTAGATCCCATTCCGGATCTCATTTCCCATCCCTGGGGGCTTCCACTTCCCATTCTCCGGACCCTTCGTCTAACAACATGTTTTCTCCATTTCCAGTAATCCTTTCCCAATCCAGGCTTCCTTCCTCAGTGAGAGGCTTTATTTTGTCTACTCAAAAGCCATCTACAAAAAAGGTGTATTCCAGTAAGTGGAAAAGGTTTTCCATTTGGGCCAGACAATGGACTCTGATCCTTTTTCAGCCCCTATTCCTGATATTTTGATTTTCTTATCTTCCCTTTTTCAGGATGGGAAGTGTTTTTCTACCATTAAGCCCCAGTTGGCTGCCATCTCTAATTTCCATATTAATAATGAGCCTACCTTTTCTTCCAAATTGTGCAAAGGCATTCTGAAAGGAGCTTTTCTTTAGGCCTCCTATTAAGAATCCTTCCCTACCATTAGATTTGACTTTGGTGCTGCAGTCCCTAATGCAAAAACCTTTTGAACGAGCTAGTTCATGTGATAAATTTCTTTCCTGGAAAATAGCTTTTTTTAGTATCCATTACTTCTGCCAAGAGGGTCTCAGACCTTCAGGCTGTGTGAATTAAGCCACCGCTCATGGTGTTTCATAAGGACAGGGTGTCTCATAGAACAAATCCTTTTTCCCTAAAGTGGCCTCTGAAGCTAATCTCATTCAGTCGATTCAACTACCGGTGGTCTTCCCTTATTACTGTAATAAAGGGGAATATATCTTGTATTGTTTAGATGTCCACAGGCAATTACATTTTTATTTAAAGAGGACTGAGGAGTTTAGAAAGTTGGACCAACTCTTTGTGGCCTTTTCTCAGAACAGAAAGGGGCAGACAGTTTTTAAAGGCACTATTTACAGGTGGATTGCTGGTTGCATTTCCTTCATTTATGCTAGTCGACATCTAGAACTATCCAGACCAGTGAAGGCCCACTCTACTATGTCTTCGACTTGGTGTAATCCTCACACTTTCATTTGACACTACAAAGTGGGCATGGTGTCCAGGAACAGGGCTTCCTTTAGTTCCTCCATGCTCCGCCATATCCTTCCATGAGGCCACCCAGGGTACATAGTAGCTGGGGACTCTGACCCATCTGTGATGAATAATGACACGGGTAGCATCAGATAAAGTTTTATGTACTTACCATAACTTGGTATCTGTGCTGTCCTATGTCATTATTCATTACATTCCCACCATCCTTCCCCCTTCCTTCTAGGGGTTCTGGCTAGGCTGAAGTGGCTTGTATTTTGTGAGAAGTTTTTTGGCTCTTTGTTGCAGATTTTCTGCGGTTCAGCTAATTTTAACAAACTCTATCTGAGGGTTAGAAGGTAGTAGGGGATTATGGGAAGGGGAGGAGCTTGAGCTCTGGATCTGTCTGAGAAGTTGCCAGTTCGGGTCAGAGGTTGGATCCTAGACCCATCTGTGATGAATAATAACACTCGATAGCACAAATACTAAGTTGTGGTAAGTTCATAACTTTAGTTTGTTTTTCTAGGTTGCAGGATTCAGACTGTGCCTATTCTGGCATCCGTGCCTCCTCCCAAAGCCTTAAGTCTTATCTCCCTCTTTCAAAATCTCCTTTCTCTGGCCTCTATAAAAACTAGGGAGTTTCTGAGAGCTCTAGGATTCATGGCATCCAATATCCCTATGCTCCCTCTGGACAAACTCCACATGAGAAAGTTACAGTAGTTCCTGAAGACAGTTTAGCTTCAACATGCACATTCTCTTGACTTTGTAGTTCCTCTTCTTTCTTGTCTCAAAAAGGAAGTTCACTGATGGATCCAGCAGTTGTCTCTAAATCCCGGGCTCCTTTTTCATCCATCCTCTTCCCTCTCAGGAACTGTTCACAGACTCTTCAGACGTGGGATGGGGAGCGGCTTTTGGCTCCCTAAAGGTACAGGGGATGTGGTTGTCTCTTCAACAGAAGGAGCACATCAATGTCAGAGAGATAGCTTTTCATCCTTTTTTCTCCTCAGGATCTCTCAAGGTATTTCCAGACAATACCCCAGTGGTGTGGTATATAAACAAACGGGGGAGCAAGATCTTAACGTCTTTGCCAGTTGGCACTCCTGGTATGGGATCTTGCTATCCAGTATCAAGTGACTTTTCAGGCAGTTTACATTCCCTCAAGTCAAAGCATTATGGCAGATGCACTGAGCAGGTCTTTAACTCGATCCCACAACTGGATGCTTCCCAAAGATGTGTTTCTGGACATTTTCCACTAGTGGGGTACTTTTCAAATAGATTTATTTGCCTCCCCTCTCAACAGGCAGCTTCCTCTATTTTGTGTCTGGTGGGAAAGATGGACACCCTCTCTTTTTCGTGGACGGGCATGTTTCTTTATGCATATCCTCACCTTCCTCTTATTCCAAAAGTCCTTTTCAAAATTCAGCAAGACGCTCCCAAAATCTTGGTGACTCTGTTTTAAGCGAGACCGCATTGGTTTCCTCTCCTACATTTAGCCAAGGACGGTCATCACAAGTTACCTCACAGTGTGGACTCGTACAAGATAAGGGATCTCTCATTCATCCCCACATGTCCACTCTTCAGCTGACACTGTTTGTGATAGAATTTTGATTCCACATAGACACCTTTTTTTCTGAGGACATGCTTAGGGTCCTGCAGGAGGCCAGGAAAACCAATACTAGGAAATTCTACTTACCCAAATGGAAGAAGTTTAAATGTTTGGTGTCTTTGTCATAACCTAGACCCACTTACTGTGAACATTCTTTTGGTTCTTTATTTGTCTGGATTGTTCAGTGCTGGTTTTGCCTATTCTTCTGTTAAGGCCCACTTATCAGCTGTCTCTGCTTGTCTGCCTTTATCTCTTCCTTTACCTTATAGATTTGAAGCTAAAAAGTTCCTTACAGGTGTCCTTCATGTTCGGCCTCCCAGGAAGCCTGTTCCTCCTCCCTGGGATCTTAATTTTGTTTTGGAGAAGTTGACCCAGGCTCCTTTTGAGGCTGCTGCTTCAAATTCTTTGCAACATTGCTCTTGGAAGACTGTTCTTTTGTTGGCCCGTACTTTTGCCATATGGGTGTCTGAGCTTCAAGCCCTTATGGCTTTTTCTCCCATTTTAGTGTTTCATAAGGACAGATTGCCCTTGCATTCTAAGCCTTCTTTTATGCCTAACGTGGTCACTTAATCAGCCTATTCATTTGCCTACCTGTTTCCCCTCTACACAATCTGCCAGTGAGAGGGTGCTGCATCCTTTGGATGTGCATAGACAACTCAAATTTTGTTTGGATAAGACTTAGTCTATTAGAAAATCTGATCAGTTGTTTCCTTTCATCATAGGACCCCGGATTTAGTTGTAACCAAGCAAACTATTTCTTCTTGGATCTCAAAGGCTATTTCTTTTTGTTATACTTTTCATGGTAAGAGCCATCCTTCTTCCATAAAGGCTCATTCTGCTACAGCTGTGTCTTTTTCTGGTGCTTTTTTCAAGGGGTTGGATACTAACTCTGTTCTTGAAACAGCTACCTGGACTTCTCTGCATACTTCTACCAAGCAGTGCAAGTTGGATGGAATCTCCAGAGCTAGAGCTGGTTTTGCTTGGGCCATCCTTCATGGCTTCCTAGAGGGCTCTGCTGGTCTGTCCTCCTCCCAAGTGTCTTCTTGAGCTTTGGCACTCCGCCAACAGTTAAGAATACTGCAGCTAGTGAATGGAGGGACATGGTGTAGTTGTGTAAAATCTTACTGTAGCAGTAGATGTCCTTTCCTTCATTGTTGCAGTATATACTCCCTGCCTCCTCCCCCTGGTCCATTGATGTACTTGTTACCTCTTGGTTTTCTTTGGAATGGCGTTCCTGCTGGGGCTAGCAGTGCTAAGGATGGTACTATATCTGAGCTCTCTGTGTACATGACAGGTGCAGACAGGATAATGTTGTGGAGCAGAATCCTCCCTTCTTTATGTTTAATACCTAGATAAAGAAAATGCGATTAGCTTAAACAGTTGGATAAAAAATAGCTGTCATTCTGGGAGGAGCCAGTATGTGTCAGCTTGGGATGAGATGCTTGACAGTCTTGCTTGCTTTACAAAAGGATCATCAGCAGTTAGATTCACAAAAGAGTAATATACCCAAATAAATAAATGTATAAGATTAGCAGTCCCTTATAGATCCAAAAACAAACCATCCTGGTGGTTCACTGACATAAATAAAATCTACAATAAAAGGAAAAACCTCAGCATACACAATATGTCTAAAGACATGGGGCTAGGTAACATACCAAGCTGTTTGTTGTATAGTTCTAAACATGCCCTAGCAGAGGAACCTCTTTGTAAGTTATTTAACCTGTTACTAGCTGCAGGCTCAGTCATGGAAGTATTGTGTACAGGTCTATATAGTAAGCGAGAATGCTTAGGTTGTCGAATATGGCATGATCGACACCTAATAAGCGAACCGCTAGTACACCAAAAACGCTGGAAACCACAAAATTTGAAATCCCAATTCAGAATGGTCTGCCCTTCTCTGGTGTAGCTCCCTAAGGTAAGTGTGCGATAGTTACGGACCTTAGGGTTAGGGTGCGGGTTAAGGTAAGTGCATAGATAGTAATGTATATAAGGGTTAGAAGTAGGGTTTGGTTCATAGTTTAGTACTAAGCTAACTGCCCTTGTGAGCCATTTTAAGCCTAGCCAATTATCCTTTATGAGACTCAAACCCTGCACCTTGTGTTTGTAAGGCAAACACCTTAGCCATTAAGCCACCCTCCCACACATAACTTAAGTGTATGTGTGTGGATTATTTATTTTGTTTGGGTATAGCTTATTAAGGTAAGTGTGCGATAGTTACAGACCTTAAGGTTAGGGTGCAGGTTAAGGTAAGTGCATAGAAAGTAATGTATGTAAGAGTTAGTGTAGGTTTAGAAGTAGGGTTTAGGTTAGTGTATGTATGTGGCTTTATTTTGTTTGGGTGGGTAGTATGTAGCGAGCGGTGTAGTGGGAAGTGTGTTTTGTTTTCGTTAGTGGGTGGAACGGTGTTGGTCAAGTAAAAGTATTCGGTGATGTGTTTTTCTGCGTTGTGAGGTTTTGCTGACTTGTGCGTTCGCTGAATAGATGTCGATCATGTTCTATTCAACAACCTAAGCGTTTGTGCATATAATATAGGCCCTTGTGTACAGCGCTGGTGATTCCACTCCATAAAGATGGCCCTACTACCAACCCTGGAAACTTTGGCAGGTATGAGGACTCTGCAGACACTGCTGATGTGCTGATGTTTAAGGTGGTTGCCTGTATTTTCTCCACCAATTAGATTTGCACTATTCTGCGACATTTTATGGTTAGGTATGTCCAGGTATAGGTTCATAGGTAGGTACTAGACTACTGGACCAAGGGCCTAAGTAAGACTAGCCAACAAGGTTCCCTGGCTTACGCCACCTAAGAAAGTTATTTTCCTGTGCCCCTGTCAAGCAGAGCCACAGAAGTGATCCCCGGGGTGTATTTCCTATTTCCCATCCACTCATCAAGATTTTTCTTGGAACAGTGCTAATGAGGAACTCTGCTTGACATAGATGGGTAGCTTGTTCCAGAGTATGGGAAGTCTCTGGGACAGGAATCTATCCCTCCAGCATGTCCTGTTTATTGCGGTGACAAGGTTTAAGTCCCTAGAGTGTGTAGCTCAGAGGGATTGGGATTTCTTTAGGTGCAGCATGTCCAACAGCCCTGGGTTTGACATAGCTTTATATGTTAGGCAGAGATCACCTCTGAGTAGGTGATATGCTATGGAGTAAAGCTGGAGTTTGTTTGAGACGATCAGGGCATCAGTAGGGCATCAGTTTGAGGCCAGTAATCCTCTTTGTGAGGTACTTCTGTGACCTTTCCAGCTGCTGCAGATGTCTTGTGAGGTACATTCCAAAAGGGGCATTGTACTCTATAATGGATCTAGGGTCTAATGAGTGTCGAGTAGAGGGGAACAATGACCTCTTTTTTCCTAGATGAGAACCCTTTTGTGATGAGGTGTGCCATGTAGAAGGATTTCCTTGACTACTGTGGCGATGTGATTATCGAAGGAGAGACTACTGTCCACCTGGGTCCCAAGGTCTTGTATCACACATTCGGCGTTAAGTAGACTGCCGCCTATGTGGTAGTTCATGGGTACAGAGTTTTTACTAAAGGGGATGACAATGCACTTTTTGCATTGAGCTTGAGGCCATGGCTGTGACACCAGGCATCTGTCTCAGTGAGGCCCTTCTGTAGGATGCCCACATCATTTGGGAACTCGACTATGGCTCCTAGTTTGCAGTCATCTGTGAACTTCATTAGCCAAAGGCATTCTCTGTTAGCCTGTACTTCAGAGAAGTAGATACCAAACAGGAGAGGTCCCAGGACTGAACTCTGTCGTACTCCACTTGTCACTGGTTTGAAGTCAGATTTGGAGTGTGCAACTTTTACAGTGTGGGTTCTATCAGTGAGCCAGTTGGCAACCCATCTTGTGACGTAAGGATTTATACATAGTTTAGTGAGTTTATCTATAATTCCAGAATGGGGGATGGTGTCGAAAGCCTTGGCGAGGTCAAGATAGGCTATGTGAACCACCTTACCCTCGTCTACAGATTTAGTGACTGCCTCAAAGAAGTTGATCAGGTTCAGGAGGCATGATCTGCCTTTCACAAACCTGAACTGGGTGGGGTCCAGAGTTTGCAGGTTACCAATGTCTTTTTTTATGAGTTCCATGGCCTTACAGACCAGGCTCGTCAGGCTAATCGGGCGATAGTTCCCGGGATCAGTGGTGGCTCCCCCTTTGTGGACTGGGATAAGTGTTGCTGTGTGGTCTATGTGTATCAAAGCTCACCAAGCCATGGAACTCATTATATCAGACATGATTAACATTAGCATTACAATCTCACCAGTCTAGATCTCCAACAATTTGGTTTTGTAAAAGGTGAATCCTGTCTCGTTAACCAGGTAGCTTCAAAAAAGTTGACAGCGGTCACATTGTACACACAGACTACCTTGATTTGGCCAAGGCATTTGACAATATCCCTGTGAATAACATAATTAATAGATTAAATATGTTGCAAATAGACCCCCCTATGTGGTAAGATGGATGGGTAATTGCCTAAAAGACAACCCACATGGTGCTGGTGACGGGCAGCATCAGAGAAAGTGAAGGTAGTCATTGTCCTACAGGGCTCAGCATTGGGACTGATTTAAAGATTAGAAGCCAACACCTTTGAGTAATTAAATTTGCAGATGACTGCAAAGTAGAAGTTGTCAAATACACCTCTGACGCAAAAGCCCTCCAACAAGAACTTATTGCCTGGTGTATTGAAAACGGGCTTAAATTAAATGTTAAAAAAATGCACCATTGCTGCATTTGATGGAGAAACCATCCACCAGTATACAACATTAACAAATCCCCACTGCAGAATGAAAATGTGTTTAGAGACCTGTGAAACTGGGTTGATAATTCCCTCTCCTCTGATAACCATATAACAGCAGTTGTCAAGAAATGTTTCTACTCGTCACAGCTGATTGCCAAGGGAATGTCATCCAGCTCTAAGGATGTTACTGTCCCTTTGTATTTTGGGGTCTATGTTATAAACACAAAACCTCTCGTCAGTGAATACATATACATCGACACATAAAGAGCAATGTATAAAAATAGCAAAGTATGTATTTAACAAAAGTAAAAACACTGAACATGTATGTTTAGCCAACAACGCGATTCGGGGTGTTGTAATTAACTAAAGACAATTAAATAACACAATTTTGCAGGGGGACAAGCCCTCCTGCACCCCCCATGGGTGGCTACCAACTCCAAGATTGCACTACAGTGAGGAAAAGGATATATTTCCTTATCCCCAAATGGCTACATAAGACGTTACTGAGATTGTTTGGGCAACTGTGATACCCTTCAAAACAGTGTTGTTTTACTTTTCTTTAGTTATTTAAACCACACCCGGATCGTGCTATTGGCTAAATAAACACGTTCTATGTTTCTTTTTCACTAAATACATGTTTTGCTATTTTAATACATCGCTCTTTGTGTCGATGTATATGTATTTGCTCTTGAGAGCTTTTCTGGTTTTAATATAGACCTGTATTTTGCACTATTGAGACCATTTATAGAATACAGTGCCCCCCTTTGCATGCAAACCTATCAAACTGTTGGAAAGATTCCAGAGATTCCCAACAAAAATAATCACTTTTTTAATTTCTCCAAATCTTTTGGGTTTCTAATACCATGACGGGAATGGACCCCATTCCTAAGTCAAAGTACGATTAAAGTTCATGAAATTTGTATTGTTTCAATCTTTTATGTCCGCCAGAAGTGCTCTTCGCAGCAACTGCAATGTGCCCAGTAATGACTCCTGCAATTCGTATGGAGTTTGCATGTATTGGTAACATAACTAAATTATGATTGTAGATTCTTTTTTATATAAGACCCATTGCTCCTACGACTGTTGGAACTATCTGGGTATCTTTCTTCCACATTGCTCTTGTTTCTGCCTGCAAATCCTGATATTGGCTTACCAATGTAAAATCTCTAATGTACCAGAAAAGACTCAAAGCACTGTCTGTTTTTTTCTGTATCTTGTTGGCTCTTCAGGAGAGAGACTTGTGCCTTGCTTTCCAGGCAATCGAGGACCCAGTAGTCCAGGATTTCTCTTAAATCAAACAGTCCCACAAATACTAGAACAAGGCATCTAAAACTGCTTCAGCAAGTCAGTACAAACAAAATGTAGAGACAGATTTATTACCCAGCATCTCTCTCACATCTGGAATAGACTCCTGCAGATAAAGCAGTGTGAAACAATATCTTCTTTCAAACGGAAACTACATAATTGTATGTGTATTCATAAATTACCACAGGCTTGAATGGCCTGGCCGTCTTTGAGAGGGGAAGTGCAGTCTAGTGTGGGAACTGGCAAAGCGTAATGGTCATAAGCCTCAGTATCTTTGAAAGTCCTTTGATTCCTATGTTTAGATGTCTTCCTTTTGGCCTAAATCCATGTGTGATGGATCAAACTATAGCAGAGATATTGCTGGAAACATCTGCAGTTATTGGTGAGTATGGCCACAACATAACTGGACATTATCTATTAATTGAAATAGTGATCTGAAGTACTTTACTTCATTTGTCTTCAACCTGTGGGTCCTCAGATCTATATCAGATCTGACACGGATGCATTTTCCACCTACGGCACCGAGCTCCATGCTCCTCCCCTTACCCATAATGCCCCTGTCTCCCTTCTGACCTCGTTTGCCACCTGAGAGGAAGCAGTGTGGTCCGACCTCCATTGAGATAATGGTGTTCTTTAAAAAGTAATTTTTGCACTTTTTTGGCTTTTCTACGTATATATTACACTTCTAACCTTTCTATACCTTCCCGGGGTTCTTCGTAACTATTTTCTTGTAGGCTTTTCTATCTTTCCTCCCCTCTTTTCTTTCCTTTTGTGTGTGTGTGTGTGTGTGTGTGTGTGTGTGTGTGTGTGTGTGTGTGTGTTTTGTTTGGGGGTGGCTCACCTCCAGTCCCCCTGTCCTATTTGCGCTGGGTTTAACCCCAGAGCACATAAGGACAGGTGGGATAAACTGATTAAGGGCCTGTTGCCCTCCTCTGCTGGGACTGAGGTCCCACCTTCCCCCACTAAGAAAGCATGAGGCTTCTGCATCATCTTCCCCTTCCTCGGCCTCTGGGACTCACCTTCCCGCCAAGAGGCCCAGGGAAGGGGATAAAGTCAAGAAGGACCGGCCTCGCAAGCGCTCCACTGACTGCTCGTCGGAGCCCCCCCCCCCCCCCACACTGAAGTTTAAGCATGTTTCCAGGCCTGTTACACCTCGGCTCAGGTCCCCAAGATTCAAGTTAGCCAGTCTCCCTCTAGGCCCTCTCCTCACCGGCTTTCCCAACCCACTTAGGCGGCGTCCTCCCGCTCTACCCATGAAGCGGAGATGGACAAGGTGATGTGGAGGTTTATCCACACTCAAATCCAGATGGGGGATTTTGCCAGGGCCTTCTCCAACTGGAGCGGGCGCCTTCCAGCCAGTATTTAGACCTATCATTCCTTCTCCGATCCGACATGCAGTTTCGCAGTTGTTCGATCCGAGTATTGTCGGAGTCAAGGAGTCGGCGCCGATGGTACCCTGTACCTCAAAGCCGGCCAGTGCCTTGAGTTTGTCGGATCTGACTAGATCGGATCTGGGCTCTCAGATCCATTGCCTCGGGGTTGGATCCAAAGGAGGTGCTCTCTGCTCCAAGCTTGTCGGAGAGAAGCATTCCCCTCTGCTCCTATATGCTCGGCTCAGGGGGGAGCAGCTTCCACTAGTTCACCGCAGGAGGTCCCTTCCCCCCTCTGCATTCGACGTGATGGAGAAGGTTCTTGCAGGGTCGAGGCCTCTGACTCTTTAGTCTTCAGAGCCCGTCCAGATGAGTGCAGGTCTGACCATCTTGCCCTCAGGGACAGCCCGTAGCCGTAGTGCCCCAGGATGCTCCGGCCTTGGAACAACCCACTTGCAAGACCTCCCCAGATAGTCCCCTGAGGAGTCCCATGCAAGCATATGTGTAAAAGGTGGCACTTGGACTCTCCCCAGAGTCCCTCACCGAAGACACGGACCTGGATGAAGGGGAAGGTTTCCCAAGATCACCCCTTGAGGATGTCTCCTTTGGAGACATCATGGAGATCCTCTGCCAAAGAGGGGGGTGGTCCACCCCAAAACCAACCTCTGACGAGTCCGTGTTTCTGGTGGCATTTGGCTTGGGCCCATCTACCTCTTGGGTGTCCCCTCCTGCTGATCCACATGTGGATTTGATAACATCTAGGCCATGGAAAGAGCAGGACACCATAGAGCCAATACCCAAGTTCCTGGACAAGGTTTTAAGCCCTACAGCAGACAAATTACACTGGCACAAGGGGTCCCTGTAGATGCTATGCCGGTGGCGTTGGCCACCAAGAAGGAACTCGCCCAGGAGAGTTCCACAGTCCATCCATCTGACTGATTGTCAAGAACATTGGATTGTTTTGGGAAGAGATATTATGCTTCAGTGACCTTGTTTGTGAGGGAGCTGAACTACATGGTGCATGTTATTAGACTCCAGAGAGATCTGGTCAAGGAAGTCACAGAGTCGACCCCCAGGGGCCATGTCAGCAGAGGACAGGAAGATGTTCGATGCACGAATGGCCACCTTAAAATCTGTAGCCAACACGTCTATGCATTTGCTCTCCCATGCCACAGAGGGAGCCACATGGGCGGCGGGGTCAGGCGTTGCCATCTGGCGCCACGCCTGTCTCAGCTTATGCCAGTTCTCGGAAACCTTCAAGGCATCTTTTACCAATGCCCCTTATGATGGTTCTTCCCTTTTTGGGAAGATGGTCAGAGGTCCAGATCGAGAAGGATGGGAAGACACTGTCTGCCATCGGGGTCCACTTCTCACCGCCTCAAAGGTCCTTTTCCAGGAACCAGCGAGGCCAGAAGATGATGTGGTTCCGCAAGTCTCAGGTGTTTTCCAGGGACGCTCAGGACTCGCTTTCCCCCAGAGACAGAGGGGGATATGATGGACGCCACCCTAGAGGCAGAGGGGGTCTTAGGAATTTCAGGTCCAGAGAACTTTTCTCTGATAAACCCAGACAGCAACCCTGAAGGGTTTGCCCGGCTGTCCATCTCTGGAGGTAGTCTGGGGTCGCCTGACGCTTCACCCACTAGCATGGGAGTCCATCACTACAGATCAGTGGGTGCTGCGAGTCGTATCCAGAGGATATTTCGTTCCCTTTAAGGATCTTCCCCATCCAACAAAGCCCTCCCGGATGTCTCACCCACGCAGCGGGAGGAAGCAGCAGTGCAGGTAGACTCACTGCTAAGAAAACGAGTCATCCAACCAGTCTCCCCAGACCAGTCCATATCCGGGATTTATTCCAGGTTCTTTTTAGTGCCAAAAAAGATGGGGGACCTCAGGCCAATTTTGGATCTGTCCAAATTGAACCCGTCAGTAGCCAAGACAAAATTCCGGATGGTCACAATTCAATCTATCTTGCCTTATCTGCAGGACAGAGACTGGATGTGCTTGCTCGACCTCCAGGACATATACTATCAAGATGGACAGCCAGTCCCGGAGGTTCCTTCGTTTCTGGCTGGGAGCCAGTTATTACCAATTTTGAGTCCTCCCCTTTGGTCTCACCACAGCCCCCTGGGTGTTTACCAAGGTAATGGCAGTAGTAGCAGCTCACCTGAGGCTTCAGGGCATTCAGATCTTTCCGTGCCTGGACAATTGGCTCTTTACTGCCCCCTCAGAGCATCTACTATGTCAGGCCAAGGACTCCTTCCTTCAGCTAGCCAATAAGTTGGGCATTATGATCAATATGCTCTTCACCTAGCCCAGATTCTAGATTTCATTAGGGCACAACTGGACACAATACAATCAAAGGTATTCCTTACCTCAGACAGGATGCGCAGCTTGAGGTTACACATCTTACACATTCTTCAGACCCATTTACCAACAGCCGAAGCAGTGTTAAGAGCTCTAGGTTGTATGGCAGCCACGATAAATCTTCTCCCCGTGGCACACCATCATGTGAGGGTACTGCAGTGGACACTGGCAGTTCAGTGGTCACTGTTATACCTTCCTTTGTCTTTTCCAGTGAGAATTTCAAAAGCGTGCAGAGACTCCCTTTGGTGGTGGATTCAGTTCCTGGATCTCCTCAAGGGATGTCCTTTACAACCTCCTTTACCACAAACCATGGTGATCACGGACACCTCCCCTACTAGGGTGGGGAGACACTGCTCAGGAAGGACAGTCCAAGGCATGTGGTCCCCTTCCAAGACCTATCTGCACATCAGTGTTCTAGAGATGAGAGTGGTTCTTCTTGCATTGCAGGCCCTCCATGCTCATCTTCCTCTGGGAACAATTGCAGTTCAGACGGACAATATGTCAGTGGTCTGGTATATCAACAAACAAGGAGGAACCAGATCTTATCCCGTATGTCTAGAAGCCATGCGAGAGTGGAAATGGCCAATCTCGACCGGCCATTTTCTTGTGGCAACTCATATCCCGGGACGGTCCAACATTTTAGCAGACAGGCTCAGCAGATCTATCCTGATGTCTTAACGAGTGGTTTCTGAAGCCTTCAGTAGCGGAACAGATCTTCCTGGAGTTGGGTCATCCTTGATGCAATCTCTTCGCATCTCCAGTGAGTTTTTTGCTCTGAACCCCCCACTGGGGGAACCCCCAGAGATGCTCTGATTCATGCTTGGCCTCCCAGGCTTCTTTATGTATATCCTTTTCGTCCTCTCATGTTGAAGTTTCTAAAGAAAGACTAAATGCTGGGGAGCACTGTGATCCTCATCGCCCCATTCTGGCCTTGTCAGGTTTGGTTTCCCTTACTCAGGTCTCATCTAGTTATTCCACCATGAACTTTGGATCTGGTCCCAGATCTGCTTTCACATCCCTCGGAGACTCCTCATCCAGATCTGGATAGTCTGAAGCTCACTGCTTGGCTGCTCCAGTTCCCATGATTCTTAGGACTCCTAGTCTGTCATCTCCTGTCAAGTCCATTCTGGTGACAGGTCATAAATCGTTCACCAGAAAAGTTTATTGCAGTAAATGGAAACGTTTTTCTATATTGGCCATTCAAAGGTCTTTAGACCCTTTCACTACACCGCTTTCAGCGGTTTTAGACTTTCTAGCTAGCATTTTTCATCACAGCACTAGTTCCTCAATGGTGAAAGTTCAGCTAGCCACCATTTCTAATTTTCATGGTGGGATAAACATGTCTTCCTCTAAACTTTGTAAAACTTTTCTCAAAGGTGCTTTTCTTCTCAGACCCTCTGTTAAGGACCTGATTGTGCCATGGGACCTCACCTTACTGTTGCAGGCATTGGTTTCTCCTCCCCTTGAGCCTGCGGCATCTGTGGATCTACAATTTCTGACCTGGAAAACTGCCTTCTTGGTTGCCATTATGTCTGCTAGAAGGGTGTTGGAGCTTCCAAGCTCTTTCTATCAAAGTGCCTTACGTGATCTTTCACAAGCCAAAACGAACAGGAAAGTAAATTGCTCAATAAAAGCAGCCAAAACCAAGAAAAAATAGAGCAATTCCACCAAGGCACGACTCCACTGGTATTTTCCACACGAACAAGCTTTATTGAAACACACTTTCTTCAGAATAAAACCATAAACACTGTTATCACCACAGATGCGTTTTCGTACTGTAATTACTTCCTCAGATGAAATAGAAATGCATACCTTTTACAATTCTTCCCCTAAAATACCCTTCACGTAATTAACACTGCTATCCAGTTGGTGTATATTCTTAATGCGGTCACATGTACTTAATAGATGTTCAACCCTATAAAACTTTTTTTAAAAATTCCTTTAAACCAGTCCTTAAAAACAGTTCTAAACAAATCTAAACAAGTTCTAAATGATCTTTCACAAGGATAGAGTGTTGCTATGCACTAACCCGTCCTTCCTTCCCAAGGTAGCTTCAGAGGCCAATATTAATCAGATTGTTAATTTACCAGTATTTTATCCAAACTACCAGAACAAAAGGGACTACAAATTACATTTACTGGATGTACATAGGCAGTTGAGGTTTTATCTGCACAGGACTAAACCTTTCTGCAAGTCTGATCAGCTTTTTGTGTCCTATGCCAAGCACTTCAAAAGTGACTATTGCTCGCTGGATTTCACAATACATTGGATGGGCTTACTCAGAGGTTTGTCTCTTCCAGGAAAAGTGAAGTCTCATTCGACTCGATCTATGGCTATGCCAGCGGCCTTTAGGTCTAGGGTCTCTTTGGATGATATTTGTTCAGCTTCTACTTGGGCCTCATCTCACACCTTTATTTCTCATTATAAACTAGATTTGGTCTCTAGGAGTAGAGCATTCTTTGGCTCTGCAGTGCTCCGGAATATCCTTCCATGAGGGCCTCCCAAGAGTTAGGCAGCTTGGGGACTCTGTCCCACAGGTTGAAGAACAAGTGAAGTAAACTACTTCAGATAAAGAAGTTATGTACTCACCATAACATTCCATCTGAGTAGTTCTACTTCATTTGTCTTCAACTGTTCCCCCACTCCTTCCCACTAATTATCCTTTGGGATATGACATGTCCTTTGTACCGGACAGTTATTGTTGGGATCTTTGTTTCTGTCGGGGCTAAAGTTCTTTTGTAGTGTTTGTGTTAGAGGATAAGGTGTCATTGGGTCGGGTATCTGATACCTGATTGGCAGCAAACTCGATCTGAAGGGAGACGGGCATTATGAGTAAGGGGAGGAGCATGGATCTCAGAGCTGTAGCTGGAAAATACAGCCGTGTCTGATCCGATGTGGATCCGAGGACCCACAGGTTGAAGACAAATGAAGTAGAACTACTCAGATGGAACGTTATGGTGAGTACATAACTTTTTATTGCAACGTGTAGATGTTAATTCAGTTTCTGCCACCCTAATTGTATCTGTAGAGTCACATGAATGTACATTTACACCTGGTATGATTTTTTTTTTCTCACTCTTTCTAGTATACCAGGATTCAGCGGTAGTGAGGATTGCACTGCACTTGAGCAGCTCCTGGAGGGATATAATGAACAAGACCAGGACCAAGTTTCTAGTGTCTGCAATTCAGCTCTGTTCAAATATATGGACAATGATGTAAGTAGCTTCACTGGACACCTTACTTTGTGCTTCTTTCTCACTGTAGCAGCATATTTCATTACAGGTTTTATTCTTCCTTTGCATTTAGGTGTGGTCTGAACATTGACTATATGTAGTGGTAGAACACATTGAGTTAGTTAATGGACATTTCAGAATAATCACCTTTGAGTGCTCCCTTTTTGTTTAATATTTCAGAATCCAACACCAATTTGTGGCACCTGTCTGTACTGTGCTTCTGTGCACTACAAGCACTGCTCATTTGGGTTTTGACAGTTAATATAATGACCACACAGATGCTGCTGCTCTTTAAGGTTGCCTGTAATTTTTCCACCAACTTGATTTCCACTTGTTTTTGTGGAATCTTATGGTTAGAAATATTCATGCTTGTGTGCATGCTAAAGCTCACAAAGCCTTGCTGTATAAGCTTGCATGCTTTCAGAGCTCGCTGCTGTTCTGATTGGAGCTAAATTCTTGATGTAAATTGCAATGTTATGCATTCATGTACTTAAACATTAGCACATCAGCACAGTGTCTATATAATCATCGGACTACCACTCATAACCCACATTTGCATTGCATGTAGTTCAGAGAAGCAGAATATTGACAGCTGCCTCATATTTCACATGCGTATTCCAACTTCTTGAAGGTAAAGGAGAGAAAAACGTTTTGCCTACTTTGTGATCATAAACGTAGGTGCCATCCAAAGCCTCTTGCATGGAAACTAGCGTGAGAGTGCTTTTGACTGACCCAGGCAGAAGTCAGGGCTGTGTCACAAGGACAGATATTTGGAGAACATGTCAATTCTTAACTTTCTAGATGTAAGTCCTGTATGGAAACAGGCCTCTTATCCCCCTGAACAGTAAGCTCACCCTTGTTTAGTTAGAAATGGGAGAGACATCCACAGGTTTCCACCCTTGAAGGTAGATTCCAGATGTCATGTTCCACCCTCCCCCAGTTGATTGACTAGGAGTGTAAGGATCACCAGCTTGATGCAGTGGAACAAAGCACAGCTGCTGGTACTTTGATTAGACAGTATGTTTGGCTAGGCTGTAGCCTACACCAGAAGGTTTAACTTTTTAGGCATCCTCCACAGCTTATTTTCAAAAACTTGGAAGAGAATGACAAAACAGTGAAGGTTGTGAAGCAGTTATTTCACCTTCCTGTTCCAAGATGTAACAACAACAACTGCTCATTCCTGTTCCAAGATGTAACAAAAACTGCTCAGCTAAAAGGGGTAAGCCTTTTGTAGAAAGTAAATCAGGGCATATCACTGTGATCGAAAACTGTCTTCTAGGGGTAAAAACAACAAGCCTGTAAGGGGTAGCAGGAGTAGAGGTAGGAAGTAGAAGAGAAGGTAAGCTCTCTCCTCCTCAAGAAGGAAGTGTTAATACTGCCTATACTCACAACCCTTCCCTCTGCTTTGGAGGAGGGGGTTACAGGCTTTTACACTTATAGACAAATTGATACAGCCTGACTTACTGACAGGGTAGGCAAGGAAATTATTTCAGCAGGCCAAAAAATGGAGTTCAAAGCAGACCCTTCCTTTAAGAGGATCAGATTCATCCAGAACTTTTGTGCTTGGTCAACTTATATAATGCAGTAAATCGAGAGAATCTGAAGGAATTTGCCTAATAGATCCTTTGCCTGCACCCAGTTGACCCATTTGAACTGTGGGGCAAAATTTGGGAGAGCCTGACTAGTCAAGAGCTCTACAAATACCATTCATTCATAGCTTCATAGGTTGGTACTAGGCTATCGGCCCTAGGGCCTATACAAGCCTAGCCATAACAATTCCCTGGCTATTTCTTCCCTCACTATTTACTTTCTTGGACCCCTATCTAGCAGGGTGACTGACGTGATCCCCGGTGTGAATTTCCTTTCTCCCATTCAATCATCAAGGTTCCTTTTGAAGAGGGCCAAAGAGGCGCTCTGCTTGACATGTATGGGCAGTCTATTCCAGAGTCTGGGGAGTCTCTGGGTCAGGAACCTACCCCTCCATCATGTTTTGTTTATTGTGATGACAAGGTTTAGATCCCTGGAGCATGTGGCTCTGAGGGATTGGGATTTCAGTGTAGCATGTCCAACAGCTCTGGGTTTGGCATGGCCTTGTATGTTAAGCAGAGATCGCCTCGGAGTAGACGATATGCAACAGAGTATAGCTGGAGTTTTTTAAGGCGGTCAGCATAGGGCATCTGCTTTAGGCCTGCGATTCTTTTAGTGAGGTATTTCTGCGGCATTTCCAGTTGTTGCATATGTCTTGAGAGGTACATACCAAATGGGGCGTTGTATTCTATAATGGGTCTAATGAGTGATGAGTACAGTGGAACAATGATGACCTTTTTTCTTGATGAAAAGCCCATAGTAATGAGGTGTGCCACACAGAAGGATTTCCTGAATGTTGTGGCAATGTGGTTATTGAAGGTGAGACCACTGTCCACCTGTGTCCCTACGTCTCTTATCACACTTTCGGTGTTTAGTGTAGTGCCACCTATGTGGTAATTCACGGGTACATGTTTTTTTCCCAAAGGGGATAGCTATACATTTCTTGGCATTGAGCTTGAGCCCATGGCTCTGGCACCAAGCGTCTGTTTCTGTAACGCCCTTTTCTAGAGTATCCACATCATTTGGGGATTCGGTAATGGCTCCCAGTTTGCAGTCATCTGCGAACTTTGTTAGTCAGAGTAACTTAGTGTTGGCCTGTACTTCAGAGAAGTGGATGCCAAACAAGAAAGGTCCCAGGACTGAACCCTGAGGTACTCCACTTGTCTGGAGCTGGATTTGGAGTCAGCTACTTTTACAGTGTGGGTTCTGTCAGTAAGCCAGTTGGCAACCCATCGAGTGACGTAGGGATTAATGCCCAGCTTAGTAAGTTTATCTATGATTCCAGAGTGGGGGATGGTGTCAAAGGTCTTGGCGAAGTCAAGATATGCTGTGTGGACTGCCTTACCCTCGTCCCGGCTCTGGAGACTGATTCGAAGAAGTCAATCAGGTTCAGGAGACAACATCGGCCCTTCACGAACCGAAACTGGGTGGGGTCGAGTGTTTGAAGGTTGCCAATGTCTTTGTTTACAAGTTCAATGATAATACTTTCCATGGCCTTGCAGATCAGGCTCGTCAGACTGATGGGGCGGTAGATGTTCATCGTGCATACAGCTGCAGTAATCACAGATGGGTTTTCAGCCGTCAGGCGGTCCCTCGGTCGGCCGAATTCCAAAGTCTTGGTCCGGCGTCGGTTGTTGTCGCTTACTCTTCTGACGTCAGGAAGGCCAGAGTATATAAGACACAGCCGACGCCATGTTCTTCAGTCTTTTTTGCCGCGCGGTGCCCGAAGCAGAAGCAGTAAGCAAGTGCTGGTCTGCCAGCTCCTGAATTACGAAAAATATTTGGAACCGAAGTCTTCATTAAAGCTAAGTACCCCGTTGGGGAATCTTTTCTTGCCTCAGACCGATGTCAGAAAAAGTTAATAATTGTATTTCTTGTGGGAAGCAAATACCGCATAAGGATTTCCATTCCCTTTGCATACCTTGTTTGGGCCCAGACCACGACATCTCGGGCTGTCGCTTTTGCGCTACCTTCAATAAACGCACTATCAAGCGTCGGGCAGAGTTCGCCCAACACTTTTTTGGTAAAGCTTTCGACTATAAAATGTCGTCGGACACTCCGACTACCGTTTTATCCAAAAAACGCAAGGAAAAGGACCGACAGGCGAGGCCCGCGGTCTCCACCGACACCACGCCGAAACAGGCTCCACGTGGTCCGGTTCTCAGTGAGACGCCTTTGCAGTCCCTGACTACCGACGACACTCCTTCGGCGGTGTCTTCTGTACCCGAGACCGCTGGGTCATCGGCCCTTTCCCAGACTACAACCGAAGCCCCAGCTTATGCCGAGCCTACTAATGTGGACAGATCTACATCCACCCATGGTGTATTTAGGCCTTCATCCTCTTTTTCTATTAAGGCCTTTACTAAATCCAAAGCAGCCAGGCATCACACTAGGCCTGCTGCACAAGGCCCATCTCCTGGACCCATGCCTAAAAACACATGCTTAAAATGGCTGAGGATCTAATAACTCTTATCAGAGGTTCTCAGCCCCCTCCTGACAAGAGACCCAGAGTGGAGGAAGAATACCCCTCTTCTGATCAGGGATCCATTTTATCAGAGCATTCTGATGCTGAGGAACACTCTTATTCCCCTTTTGAGGATTCGGATGCAGAGCAGTCTATTCCTTCTGTATCCCCCCCTGAGGATTTTTCTTTTGGGGAAACCTTGCACACCTTGAGGGAACACTTCCATTGGGAAGGCCAAGACTTTTCAGACTCCAAGAAAAGGCTTAGGGAATTTCTTTGGTTACCTCAGCACAGACCTCTGGCTATTCCCCCTGTTTTGGAGGTACTGGATGATGTCTATTCGGAGGCTTGTTTTAATCCTGATTCACTGCCTCCTGCACCAGTTAAGCCTGATAGATATTACAGCGTACCCAGTTCTCACCAATTTCTCTACAAAGGCCATAATGCTGACCCTGAAACCATTTCACAAGGCCCTAAGGGAATAAAGGCCTCCACTGCCAAGAATCCTCTTCCTGCAGAAAGGGAATCTAGATCTCTAGAAAGGTGGGGTAAGAAGGTTTATACCTCGGCCACCCTAGCCATGAGGGCCTTAAACTGCCAGTTTCATATGATTAAATATCAACAGTTCCTGTTATCACAATTAAAAACAAAATGTCTCAACCTGAACAACCAGATTTAAAGAGTTACAGGATATGATGCATAGTGCAGAACAAGTGGGTAAACACACTTTACAATGTGGTTATGATGCCCTAGAGGCCTCCAGTAGAGCGGCTTCTACAGGATCAGTCATTCGCAGACATGCCTGGCTTAGGGAACAAAATCTGCCTGATCATGTGATAGCTAAACTTCTTGCTGTACCTTTACAAAGGATGTTCTTTTTGGTACTAATGCTGAGGATATATTACGAAAAATGGAAGAAAGCCAAATCTATGCAAACTGTCAAAGCTTTCTTACAGGTCCAGCCACCACGATTTAGCAGGAATTGGCCATCAAAAAACTGGTCCTTTCCAGCCACTGACAAGCCCCAAAGAGGCAGATACAGACGCGGAAGGGGCAGAGGGCAATCACAAGGGTCATATAGAGGCAGACAATGGCAATCTCCAGCACCAAGAGGTGGTGAAGACAGTGCACAACAATACAGGAAGCAAACTCAATGACTCCCTCATTTCCATGCCAAGCAAGTCTCAGCTGGCAGCACCTTTGGGAGGGAAACTAGCATTATTTGCAAGCAATTGGCATATTGTCACAACAGACAAATGGATACTGGACATTATAAACAGAGGCTACAGATTTCAATTTCACACTCTTCCAAAAATGAGAGGCATGCCAAACCTACCACAAAATCAAAGGGTAGAGGCACAACTGCAAATTTCAAAGCTCCTAAACATGAGGGCTATACAAAAGGTACCTACGCACCAACAAGGTCAAGGTTTTTATTCAAGACTTTTCTTGGTACCAAGAAAAGGAACCGACTGGAGACCCATTCTGGACTTATCCATCCTAAACACATTTCTACTCGTACCAAAATTCAAGATGCTCACATTACAGCAACTTCTTCCCATGCTGGGCAAGGAGTTTTGGCTGGTAACATTGGACCTCAAGGAGGCATACCTGCATGTCCCAATCAGACAAAGCTGCAGAAGATACCTCAGATTTCTTGCAGGTTCAATCCACTATTAATTCTCTGCATTGCCCTTTGGCTTATCTACTGCGCCCAGAGTATTCACCAAGTGCCTGGCATCAGTGATTGCCTACTGCAGACTTCAAGGGATACAAATTTACCCTTATCTGGACGACTGCCTGATCCAAGCGGACAGCAAACATATACTACTGGAACATCTGGCATATGTGACACGGTTACTGCTTTCTCTGGGATACACCATCAACAAGGAGAAATCAAAGCTAACACCTTCTCAGAAAATAACCTTCCTGGGTGCCAGCTTGGACACAAACACCCAGATGGCATACCTTACGCCAGAAAAACAAGGGCAATTATCTCAGTACTTCAAAATACTAGCAAAAAGTACCAGGCTTACTGCAAGGAAAATCCTGCAGGCTCTGGGATTCATGGCATCTTGCATTCTTCTAATCCCATGTGCAAAGCTGCCTATGAGGAAACTTCAATGGTACCTAAAAAATCTATGGTCTCAACACAGTCACAGCTTGGAAGCAATTATTCCAATAATTCCCTGTCTACAAAAGGAATTCCTATGGTGGGCCCAAGCATGTCAAGTAAACACAGGCCTCCCATTCTGCAAGCCTCAAGCAAAACAAGTCATAACCACAGACGCCTCAGATTACGCCTGGGGGGCGCACATGAAGGACAGGTGCATTCAGGGCAGATGGTCCCAAAAGGAAAAGCACCTTCACATCAATCAAAAAGAAATGATGGCATTAATAAATGCAATTACAGCTTTCAAGGACTTCCTGCATCCAGGACAATTGCTCATAAGAACAGACAACACCACAGTAATGTGGTACATAAACAAACAAGGGGGAACTCACTCATACCCCTTGTGCAGACTAGCCATGACTGTTTGGAACTTGGTTCTGGAAAGACGAATCGAACTTCAAGCACAGTACTTGCCAGGGATGGAAAACACACTGGCAGACACTCTGAGCAGAAATATGACAGATCCACACGAATGGAAGCTACATCCACAGGTGTTTACGGAGATAGTCCAAGCGTGGGGAAGGCCAAATATAGATCTTTTTGCCTCCCACAGAAACCATCAATTGAAAAGGTTTTGTTCAAGGACCTTCCATCCAAAGGCCTGGAAAGTGGACGCCCTTTCCTTCAGTTGGACAACATGGACAGTTTATGCATTCCCACCTCTGCCTCTTCTGCCCAAGGTACTTTTGAAAGCAAGAACAGACAAACCGAGGATGATACTGATTGCTCCAGACTGGCCGAGGCAACACTGGTATCCACTCCTGAGGAGCCTAACACATACTCCTCCCTGGTCCCTGCCTCTAATACCTCTTCTGCTGACGCAGAACAACTTCAAAACCCTTCACAGCCAGCTGAAAACACTCAACCTCGCTGCATGGAAAATTCCTTAACACCACATCAAACTCTACTCTCCAAGGAGGTGCAGGATGTCATTTTGGAGGCCAGAAGACAATCTACTAGAAAAGCTTACTCCGCAAAATGGAAGCGGTTTTTCTGTTGGAATGAGAAAAGAGGGCAGGACCCTAGAAAATTGAACTTGCCTCAGGTTTTACAGTACCTAGCTGAACTACTGAGCAGTGGACTTTCATTTTCCTCAATCAAAATACACGCCTCAGCAATTTCTGCAGAATTCAACACGGATCCTCCTTTATTCTCACACCCACTCTTACGACAGTTCCTCAGAGGGGCTAAGAATATAAGACCTCCAAGGAAACAACCAATACCAGCCTGGGACCTTAATTACATACTAGAAAAATTAACATTGCCTCCCTTTGAACCTGCTGCTTCAACAGATCTACAATATTTGACCTGGAAAACAGCTTTCCTTCTGGCCATCACTTTAGCTCGTAGGGTTTCTGAACTACAGGCCCTCATGGCGGTGCAGCCCTTCCTCATCTTCCATCAGGACAGGGTTTCCCTTCGTACCAACCCTTCTTTTATGCCTAAAGTGGTATCTAGGGTAGCCATAAACCAAGCCATACACCTTCCTACCTTTTATCCTAACCCTCAAAACAAAGGGGAAAGGCTGCTTCACTCTTTAGACATCCATAGGCAGCTACGTTACTATTTGGACAGAACAAAGTCCTTCAGGAAATCAGACCAACTTTTTGTGTCCTATGCTGTAGGGGCTCCAGGGAAACCAGTTACCAAACAGACCATTTCCAAGTGGATTGGCCACTGCATACGTTTTTGTTACTCCTATCATGGGAAACCTGTCCCTACTGGTATCAGATCTCACTCCACCAGGGCCACAGCCACCTCTACAGCCTTCCTCAGAGGTGTGCCTACTAAGGATATCTTGGAGGCAGCCACTTGGAGTTCTGTACATACCTTCACAAAACACTACCATCTGCCCTTATATTCCAGAACAAGAGCAGGCTTTGCCACTGCTGTTTTGCAGGGCATTCTGGCTCAACCCAGTTCCTCATAGTACGTACCACCCTATGCATAGCTTTGGGACTCTACCCATCTGTGATTACTGCAGCTGTATGCACGATGAACATAGAACATGTAGATGTTCGAGTGCTAATACAGCTGCAGTACAGGTTTCCCTCCCTCCTTCCCCTCTTGGTAAGGCCAGGGGGCCTAAAAACCTCTTCATACCTCCTGACTGGGTTATCCTGCTATGTTTTATTTGCTTGCATTGTGGATTAGCTTTATTTATGTATTGCCTTCCATTTGGGGGCACCTGACATCTGGGGCAAGAAAGACTGAAGAACATGGCGTCGGCTGTGTCTTATATACTCTGGCCTTCCTGACGTCAGAAGAGTAAGCGACAACAACCGACGCCGGACCAAGACTTTGGAATTCGGCCGACCGAGGGACCGCCTGATGGCTGAAAACCCATCTGTGATTACTGCAGCTGTATTAGCACTCAAACATCTACATTTATGGTAGGTACAAAACTGTACTTTCCTCTGATCCAAGGTGAATCCCTCCTTGTGGAGTGGGCTAACTGTAGCTGTGCGCCACTCAGTGGGCATGAAGCCTGAGGTGAGGGTATGATTAAACATGACACTTGGGTCAGGTGCCAGTTCATTTTGTAGTTCATGTAGTACACAGCCGGGGATGTCATCTGGTCCCATGGTTGCTGTATTCTTAGCTTTGGAGAGTGCATTTTTACCTGTGTGGACGTTATTACTGGAATTTGCAATCTTCAGGTATTGAGAGGGGCCATTTAGGGGGTGAGAGGGGGGTGAAGTTGGCACTCATTCCATCTGCCAGGATATTGGTAATATCCTTGGGATCTATATATTTAATGTCGATCTGTTGTAGCTCAGGGCAGATCTGAGCATTGCCATTTAGATTCTTGACATTCCTGCTCTGTTAGTCTTGCTGGCTCATTTGAGTTGCAGCCTACCTATCACCTACTCCCTCTCAGTGCCCCCCCCCCCCCCGAGCTCCCTGCATGCTGCAGGAAATGTGCATCCTCATGTCCCCAAGCTGTGTACATGTGCATGATGACAGCACATGCCCTACAGGCCTATGATCCATGGGTGCAGTACCAAGTAATCCCACTTGGTGTCACTCAAGTGATGAGCCAGAGGTGCATTTTCTGGCCAGGGTAGGCAAGCTAGCTCACATTTTTCACTGCCAGATCCACCAAGTGCCTGAACTATTAATCAAGGTCAGGTTATCTTGATCATAGTTTTGTCTTTCTTTCTCTACACCACAGGAGTTGGCTTAGGGATAAGGTTTTTGTACCAGGATCTTCCTAGTAGCAAAGAAGGATGCCCTGTAGAGGTTATCCTGGATTTATCAAGACTAAAAACGTTCTTAATGGTGACTAAGTTTAAGATTCTAACATTCAATCCTTTTTGCCTCTTCTGATCCACAGGATATTTTTGGCCACACTGGACTTGTTTATTTTACTTATTTTAAATTTGTTAACTGTGGTAGAGGACTGATTTCCATTAGACCCCTTTCAGTCTCAACCCAGAGAAAACGCAATAGATACATGACATTGCATACAGAGAGAAAAGAGAATGACAAAATGCTATATACACATATATTTAATTCAAAGGGACTGTCGTAGTTGGATTGAGGGTATCTTTTTCTTCTTCTTCTTTCAGCTTTTCCTGGTTAGGGGTCACCACAGCGGATCACCTGTCCGCTCATGATTGGCAGTGGAGTTTTACGGTGTCGAGTTGCCAGCCCGGCACCCAACCTTCTATGGAAGGCACACGCACTCACACATTCACGCCTAGGGCGAATTTAGAATATCCAGTCCACTTACAGCATGTCTTTGGGATGTGGGTGGAAACCGGAGCACCTGGAGGAAACCCACGCAACCACAGGGAGGACATGCAGACTCCACACAGAAGGCACCCCAGCTGAGGATCGAACCGGAGAGCCTCTTGCTGTGAGGTGGCAACGCTAACTGCTGCACCACCACGGCCAGCCAGTTCGCTTGAGGGTATAAAGGCAATAAGTAATATTATGTGCAGAGTGACTTAAAAACGTTGCAGTGCATACATGCATGAAATGTAGTGGTATCAGAGTTGGAATGCTGAAAGAATTGCATCAAAAATACAAACTTGAAAGATGTGTACTTTACCTTATCTATGAAGGCCATGATTCAATGTGGGGCAGGACCCCTTTCAGTTTATTTCTATACCTTTTTGCCTTTACGCAGGCTAATCCCAGTGTTGGTGTATATTTGAAGACACAGACTGTTCACATTTTTCCTTGCTCAGACAACTGTTTAAGTCCTGTCAGCTGGGAATATGTAAAAATTACAGATTCTTCATAGGTAGTAATTTACCTGTCTAGGCTTTTCCCTGAATCTACAAAAACAACAAAGCCTGGTCTTTAAGAGGTCAAAGATTTTATGGGGAGCTGTATTGGATACAGGCAAGGGGCAGCTTTAGCTTCCCATGGATAGTTTTCTGTTTAAAAGTTTGTATTGTGAACCTGTCACAGAAATTGCATATCAGAGAATACCCAACACACAGAAATTATTTTGTCTAAATGGAGATTTTCTTTTTGATGCTCTTCCAGGGGATGATCTCCACAGAGATTAAGCAGTCTGAGTTCGTCCATTGTTTGACAGAATCTTTTTAGTTGGTTGCGCTGTCAATAAAATCAACCTTTCAAATGTAGGCCCTTGTCTTTCTAATATTGATCTTTTGAGTATTGATCTCAAAAGGTCAATACTGTAATGCCCACGCTCCTTTGCCCTCCTGCTCTTTGGTCAAGTAATTCTTCAGAGGGATGTTACACCTGTAACCAGCCAGAATGCCAGTGTCTCCCCCTATGAGACTTAAATTTTGTCACTGAAAAGCTAATCCTGACCAATTTTGAATTGAACATCTTGGTGGCACTTAACTTTTTGTCCTAAGGGATCCTACTTTTGGTGACTATCAGTTCAGATAGAAGGGTATTCAAACTCTCGTCCCTCATATGGAAAAGAACCTTATTCTTCCTAACAAAAGGATGCATCTAAGAACATTTCTTTCATATTAAAAATGGTCTGTGACTTATTATTCAGTGAAAAAAACAACAAATAAAGCACTAATAAAAAAATAAAGGGCTACAGCACCAAAGGCAAACCCTGATCTGAAGAATTTCATTTGATTTGAGTGAACAAAAGCGCTCACATATTAAAGTTTTGGTTTGCCTTTGGAGCTGTGGCCCTTTATTTATTATTTTATTACTTATTATTCAGTCACTTTGCATAGTATTCTGTCTAACTTATACAGTAAAGTGGGAGGGAGATTCTACATTTATTTGATGCACAAAGATGGCCCGAGTACAAACAGTGGTGGTCAAGTAAACAGATCATCTGTGCCTGAAAATACAGACCACTTTCCAGGAAAATGTCCAAATGACTGCTTAGCTATATTGCTCTTTTTGCTATGATAAGTCTCTGGTGTGTCCATTAATAGCAAATTCTGTCTGAGTAGCATTTACCACAACAACTTTCTTTAGAAATGTACCAGACCAGAAAATTTGTGAGGCTACCACTTAGACTCCTGTTCAGTCCTTTCTAAGAACTACAGGCCGGACTTTGTCTACACTGCAGTCTTGCTGGGCATGGTGTAAATACCTCCTGCTGTGCTTGTCTTCTTACTGCATTAGCAATCTTCCCATGATTAAGGATTTTCACTACAGCAGTAATCCCTTTGATAACCATAGAACTGCCGATTGAGAAACTCATAGCAGTCAATATCGAAGTATGTTGATCACTTCTGCAGTATGGGTTTTCTACCCTCCTTGGTTCTATTTGATATCCTTTGTTTCAGGCTATAGGATGAGGGGACAAATGATACTTTTATATGCCAGTATTTGTGTGTGTGTGTGTGTGTGTGTGTGTGTGTGTGTGTGTGTGTGTGTGTGTGTGTGTGTACATACACGCACACACACACCCTAGATCTGGTACTCACAAATATCTGAGAATGGTGACACCCCCCCCCCATATGATGTTCTCACTGGTAAGATCATATCACAAAGCGGTCTTCCTTGAAGTTAAGTTAAAACTAGTCCCCCCACCTAACCCCAAAAACTTATAGAACTTCCTTAAGGTAAAATGTTACATTGTCCTATCTCGCTTGTATTCTTGCTGGTTGGGTTCGGAGCCGAACCTCTGCTCCGACTTGGCCGCATACCAAAGCTCGAGAGCATCAACTGGCTCGAGGCTACAATCTGTCGCATGATGCTTAGCGGCTTTTCCCCAGATCTTGTTTGCCGCTTGAAGCATCAAGATTGTCTTCGCTGGCTCAGGCTAGCAATTACATTTATTATATATCTTTTACGATATTTTTTTCACAATATCTTTCTATTAGACTCTATTATACCTTCCAGTCCACGTAGAGTGCTCGTGTGCGTGTGTGTGTTGTTTTATTACTTGGGTGTGTCTTCAGCTGTTCTCTTTGAGCCCTTGTTTTTTTCTCCTATTCCCCTTAAAGAATCCATTTAAGTTAGAGGATTCTTTCTCTTTAGCTCCTTTTTTTTCTTCAGGGCTTATTTCCCTTTTCTTAAAGAGTCACTTTAAGTTAGAGGCATCTCCTTGGGTTGGAGGAGACTGTTTAACTTAGAGACTTCTCCTCCTCCCACCCCTTTCCTTTCCTAAAAAAAAATCTCTTTCTACGTGCCGTTTTCTATTGCAGTTACTGTTAGCTGTTATTGTTGTTGTTGCTAGTAGTTGGTTTACAAGATGTCTAAAGAACCTGTTAAGGAGTCGAGACAATCTGGTTTTAAAAAGTGCGATCTGAAGTAGTTAAATTAATTTGATCAGCAACCTGTGGGTATCGGATCTGATTCGGATCCGAGCCGGCAGCTTTCCTAGCAAAAGATCCAAGCTCCTCCCCCTACCCACAATGCCCTGCTACCTCCCTCTAACCCTCAGATCTTGTTTGCCGCGGCTTCTTGAAGCATCTGAGAACGAGCTCCTAGCGTTGGGTTTTGTGAGTCGAGTAGATTATTTAACTATTTTCCCTTAAAATCACTCCATTCTGAGTGTGTTTGGTACCCTTTCTCCCTTAATCTATCTGGGTAGTTTTATCTTTAGTTTTGTCTTAGTTTAGTGTAGATTTTAAATCCCCTCCCCCTTTCTGTGTGTGTGAAGGTGTGTGCATGTGGGCCTAATCCTGTCAGTATGTGCGAGGGCCCAAAAGCTATTTTTTCTAAATGCTCCGAATGTGGCCATAAGCTGTCCCCAGCGGATGGCCACACTCGGAACGTTATTTGCCTGGGTGTGGACCATCTCTCTTCAGGCTGCACTATCTGTGCAGCCTTCAACCCCAGGGCTTTGAGGGATAGGCGGTCTAAGCTAGTCCTCGCGGGCCTTTTGCCCCCGGACTCTGCTTTGTCCTCCTCCCCCTCCGTGGCGCCAGCCGCGGCTGCCTCACAGACCATTCCCGCTCCCCTGGCCGGGATTCAAACTCCCTCTTTGGCTCAGGAGGAAAGGGACTCGAGAAAAAAAGGATCGGAAGAATAAAGAGCGTGAGAGGGACAGGCATCGTAGCCACAAGAGGCGGGCCGATTCAGCTCCCTCGGCCCCGCCATCTAAGCAGTTGCCTCCCCTCTTAAGGTCTCCGGGTCTTCCCCCTCCAGGCTTCGTTCTCTACGTTTCTCCCCAGAGCCGGAGGAGGAGACCCGGTCACCTTCGAGGTCATCCAGGCGGCCTTCCCAGCCAGCCTCAGCAGCCTCATCCAGGTCAACTAGAAGTTTATCTGACACGGACATGGATCGGGTGATGCGTCGATTTCTTCAGGCCCAGCTCTTGCCTCCTCCCCCTCCGGGGGGGAGCTCGACCCCATTTTTCACCAGGGTTCGGAGCTATCGGATCCGAGTAGCTTCGGAGCTAGGGTGGTGTCGACTCCGACAGTGTTTCCGACTTAGGCGTCGACTGTACTTTTTTTTCGGATCCGAGCTCTCAGGGCCGTGAGATGAGCGTCTGATCCGAAGGGGTTAGTGTACCTTCGGCTCCATTGAGGTTGGATCGCACTGCCCTTTCGGATCCGATCGGGTCATCTCCGGCACCGATCCACGCGCCAGATCCAAGGGGACTGCTTTCGGATCCTAGGGAGAGCAGCTCAACCTCGGCATTCAACGTCTTGGAGAGGGTCCTTTCGAGGGATTCAAGGTCCCAGGCTCTTGCTGCGGATCCACCCGCCATTCCCTCTCAGACGGGCCTGTCTTCCATCATCCGACCCCAGGGACAGCCTGCGCCTACGTCCCAGATAGTTCCCATGGAGGAACAGGACATTGTTGGTGAGCCCTCCTCGGACAGCCCCCCCATGGAGGTCCCTCACAAACGAAAGTGCAAGAGGAGGCACTTGGACTCACCCGAGTCCCTCACAGAAGACACGGACTTGGAGGAAGGGGAAGGTTCCCCCAGGTCACCCCCCCCCCGAAGACGTCTCCTTTGAGACATTATGGAAATGCTTCGTATTAGAGGGGGGTGGTCAGCCCAAAAGCCTTCCTTGGACGAGTCTGTCTTTCCGGAGGTGTTCGCAGGCCCATCTACCTCTTGGGTGTCCCCTCCCACCGATCCCTTGGTGGACCTCATAACTACCAGGGCATGGAAGAAGCCGGACACTGTGGAGCCAATACCCAAGAGACCGGACAAGATTTTCAGCCCCCGCCCACAGACAGGACAGTTTGGAGCAAAGGTGCCCCTGTAGATGCCATGTTGGTGGCAGCTTCCACCAAGAAGGAATTAGCACAGGAGAGTTCCTCTGTACATCCTCCAGACAAGGAGTCGCGGACAATGGACCTCCTCAGAAAGCGGAAGTTCGCTTCAGCGACCTTCTCTGTAAGGTCACTGAACTATATGGCACATGTGATTAGACTCCAGCGGGACCTAATCAAAGAGTACGCTGGGTCACCCCCAGAGTCCATGTCAACTGAGGACAAACAGACCTTCTCGGCGCAAATGGCCACTCTTAGGTCTATCACAAATACCATTATGCGGCTTCTCTCCCATGCCAAGGAGGGAGCGGCTAGAGCCAGCAGAACAGGTATGGTCTTATGACGACAGGCCTGGCTCCGTCTCTGCAACTTTGCTGAACCCTTCAAGGTGTCCTTTGCGAACGCCCCCTTTGACGGTTCTATGCTTTTCGGCAAAATGCGCTACTCCAGAGCGAGAAGGACAGGAAAATGTCTGCCGTCGGGATCCGCTTCTCTGCTCCTCAGAGGTCCTTCTCCAGGAACCAAAGAGGACAGAAGAAGATGTGGTTCCGGAAATCCCAGCAATCCCGTTTCGCTCCGGATCCCTCGTCCTTCAGAGGCAGAGGAGGACAGGGTGGATGCCGGCCCAGAGGCAGAGGGGGGCCAAAGAATTTCTGGTCAAGGGAACCCTTTTCCGATCGACCCGCGCAGCAACCCTGAGGGGTTGCCCGACTGCTCCTCTCTGGAGGTAGTCAGGGGGCGCTTCTCGGAGCATCTAGCACATTGGGAGTCCATTACTACAGATCGCTGGGTGCTCCGGATCATATCCAGAGGTTACTCAATTCCATCCCTAAGTACTCCTCCCCGATCGGGGCGCCTCCACGATGTACCACCCAATCAGCGGGAGGTAGCAGCCTTCAAAATAAAAGAGCTACTAGAAAAAAGAGCCATCCAGCACACCCCCCCCCCCGGTCAATCCAGATCAGGCTTTTACTCCAGGTTCTTTTTGGTGCCAAAAAAGACGGGGGCTTACGGCCAGTTCTGTCCACACTGAACCTGTCAGTTGCCAAAGAGAAGTTCCAGATGGTTATCATTCAATCCATTCTCCCACTGTTACAGGAGAATGACTGGATGTGCTCCATAGACCTCAAGGATGCATACTACCATGTTCTAATGGACAGGCGATCCAGGAGGTTTCTCCGCTTTCGGCTGGGAGCCAGCCACTATCAGTTCAGGGTCCTACCCTTCGGTCTCACCACAGCCCCCAGGGTGTTCACCAAGGTCATGCCAGTTGTAGCTGCCCTCCTGAGGCTTCAGGGAATACAGGTCTTTCCTTACCTGGACGACTGGCTCCTAGCCACCCCCACCAGGCATCTACTATGTTCAGCGAGAATCACGATCAACCACAATAAATCCTCCCTTCAGCCTACTCAAATTTTGGATTTCATAGGGGCCAGGATAGACACAATTCAGTCCAATCCTCCCTTCAGCCTACTCAAATTTTGGATTTCATAGGGGCCAGGATAGACACAATTCAGTCCAAAGTCTTTCTGACGTCGGACAGACTTCGCAATCTAAACCTCCATGTTTTGGCTCTTCTTCAGTCCTCTGCCCCTCCAGCGGAGTTAGTCCTGAGTGATCTGGGGTCCATGGCAGCAGCCATAAACTTGTCTCCCCTCGCGCGTCTGAATATGAGGATTCTCCAATGGACCTTACAGGTCCAGTGGTCCATTCTGCTTCATCCCTTGTCTGCCCCTATTCCTCTCAGCAGGGTTTGCAGGGAATCTCTACTTTGGTGGTTCCTTTCTAAGCATCTCCGGGAAGGGCGCCCCTTCTCCATGTCCCCACCCCAAGTCACAGTGACCATGGACACGTCCCGCCTCGGGTGGGGTGGGGGGGGCATTGCATGGGCAGAACCGTCCAAGGCACATGGACTCGCACAGAGACCTTTTTGCATATCAATGTCCTGGAGATGAGGGCGGTGCTTCTAGTGTTGCAGGCTCTCCATGCCCTTCTTCCTCTAGGGACTATTGTAATTCAAAGAGACAACATGTCAGTGGTCTGGTACATAAATAAGCAAGGGGGAACCAGATCTTATCCACTTTGCCGAGAGGCCATGAGAGTGTGGGAATGGGCGATATCCAGCAACTGCTTTCTCATAGCAACGCACATACTGGGTCGGTCAAACATTCTTGCGGACAAGCTGAGTCGGACTATCCTCTCACCCTATGAGTGGTCTCTGAACCCCTTAGTAGCGAAACAGATCTTCCTCAGATGGGGTCAACCTTGCTGTGATCTGTTCGCGTCACCTTCGAACGCAAAGTGCAGCAAGTTTTTCGCTCTTGATTTCCCCACCAGGGGGAAACCCCAGAGACGCTCTGGTTCATGCTTGGCCATCTGGTCTTATTTATGCTTATCCTCCTCTTCCATTGATGACAAAATTCTTGCAGAAAGCTCAGTTGGGGAGAAGAGTTATCCTCATAGCCCCATTCTGGCCTCGTCAAACATGGTTCCCATGCTTACGGTCTCATCTAGTGCATCCTCCCTGGATCTTAGATCCCCTTCCGGATCTGATTTCTCACCCCCTGGGATTGAGGACCCCCCGACCTGGACAAAGTACAGTTTTGTACCTACCATAAATGTAGATGTTCGAGTGCTGATACAGCTGCAGTAATGACAGATGGGTTTTCAGCCGTCAAGCGGTCCCTCGGTCGGCCGAATTCCAAAGTCTTGGTCCGGCGTCGGTTGTTGTCAATGACTCTTCTGACGTCAGGAAGGCCAGAGTATATAAGACACAGCCGACGCCATGTTCTTCAGTCTTTCTTGCCCCAGATGTCAGGTGCCCCCAAAAGGAAGGCAATACATAAATAAAGCTTTTGTACAAGTGTAATTTATGCAAAGAAATGCAAAATCAGTGTAAGCAAGCAAATAAAACATAGCAGGATAACCCAGTTCGGAGGTATGAAGTGGTTGTTAGGCCCCATGCCCTTGCCAAGTGGGGAAGGAGGGAGGGAAACCTGTACTGCAGCTGTATCAGCACTCGAACATCTACATTTATGGTAGGTACAAAACTGTACTATGTTCATCGTGCATACAGCTGCAGTAATGACAGATGGGTAGAGTCCCAAAGCTATGCATAGGGTGGTAGGTACTATGAGGAACTGGGTTGAGCCAGAATGCCCTGCAAAACAGCAGTGGCAAAGCCTGCTCTTGTTCTGGAGTATAAAGGCAGATGGTAGTGTTTTGTGAAGGTATGTACAGAACTCTAAGTGGCTGCCTCCAAGATATCCTTAGTAGGCACACCTCTGAGGAAGGCTGTAGAGGTGGCTGTTGCCCTGGTGGAGTGAGGTCTGATACCAGTGGGGACAGGTTTCCCATGATAAGAGTAACAAAACCGTATACAGTGGCCAATCCACTTGGAAATGGTCTGTTTGGTAACTGGTTTCCCTGGAGACCCTACAGCATAGGACACAAAAAGTTGGTCTGATTTCCTGAAGGGCTTCGTTCTATCCAAATAGTAACGTAGCTGCCTGTGGATGTCTAAAGAGTGAAGCAGCCTTTCCCCTTTGTTTTGAGGGTTAGGATAAAAAGTAGGAAGATGTATGGCTTGGTTTAAGGCTACCCTAGAGACCACTTTAGGCATAAAAGATGGGTTGGTCCGAAGGGAAACCCTGTCCTGATGGAAGATGAGGAATGGCTGCACCGCCATGAGGGCCTGGAGTTCAGAAACCCTGCGAGCTGAAGTGATGGCCAGAAGTAAAGCTGTTTTCCAGGTCAAATATTGTAGATCTGTTGTAGCAGCAGGTTCAAAGGGAGGCAAAGTTAATTTTTCTAGTATGTAATTAAGGTCCCAGGCTGGTATTGGTTGTTTCCTTGGAGGTCTTATATTCTTAGCCCCTCTGAGGAACTGCCGTAAGAGTGGATGTGAGAATAAAGGAGGATCCGTGTTGAATTCTGCAGAGACGGCTGAGGCGTGTATTTTAATTGAAGAAAATGAAAGTCCACTGCTCAGTAGTTCAGCTAGGTACTGTAAAACCTGAGATAAGTTAAATTTTCTAGGGTCCTGCCCTCTTTTCTCATTCCAACAGCAAAACCGCTTCCATTTTGCGGAGTAAGCTTTTCTAGTGGATGGTCTTCTGGCCTCCAGGATGACATCCTGCACCTCCTTGGAGAGTAGAGTTTGATGTGGTGTTAAGGGATTTTCCATGCAGCGAGGTTGAGTGTTTTCGCTGGCTGTGTAGGGTCTTGTAGTTGTTCTGCGTCAGCAGGAGAGGTATTAGAGGCAGGGACCAGGGAGGAGTATGTGTTAGACTCCTCAGGAGTGGATACCAGTGTTGCCTTGGCCAGTCTGGAGCAATCAGTATCATCCTCGGTTTGTCTGTTCTCGCTTTCAAAAGTACCTTGGGCAGAAGAGGCAGAGGTGGGAATGCATAAACTGTCCATGTTGTCCAACTGAATGAAAGGGCGTCCACTTTCCAGGCCCTTGGATGGAAAGTCCTTGAACAAAACCTTTTCAATTGATGGTTTCTGTGAGAGGCAAAAAGATCTATATCTGGCATCCCCCACGCTTGGACTATCTCCGTAAACACCTGTGGATGTAGTTTCCATTCGTGTGGATCTGTCATATTTCTGCTCAGAGTGTCTGCCAGTGTGTTTTCCGTCCCTGGCAAGTGGTGTGCTTGAAGTTCGATTTGTCTTTCTAGAGCCAAGTTCCAAAGAGTCATGGCTAGTCTGCACAAGGGGTATGAGTGAGTTCCTCCTTGTTTGTTTATGTACCACATTACTGTGGTGTTGTCTGTTCTTATGAGTAATTGTCCTGGATGCAGGAAGTCCTTGAAAGCTGTAATTGCATTTATTACTGCCAGCATTTCTTTTTGATTGATGTGCAGGTGCTTTTCCTTTGGGACCATCTGCCCTGAATGCACCTGTCCTTCATGTGCGCCCCCCAGGCGTAATCTGAGGCGTCTGTGGTTATGACTTGTTTTGCTTGAGGCTTGCAGAATGGGAGGCCTGTGTTTAGTTGACATGCTTGGGCCCACCATAGAAATTCCTTTTGTAGACACGGAATTATTGGAATGATTGCTTCCAAGCTGTGACTATGTTGAGACCATAGATTTTTTAGGTACCATTGAAGTTTCCTCATATGCAGCTTTGCACACGGGATTAGAAGAATGCAAGATGCCATGAATCCCAGAGCCTGCAGGATTTTCCTTGCAGTAAGCCTGGTGCTTTTTGCTAGTATTTTGAAGTACTGAGATAATTGCCCTTGTTTTTCTGGCGTAAGGTATGCCATCTGGGTGTTTGTGTCCAAGCTGGCACCCAGGAAGGTTATTTTCTGAGAAGGTGTTAGCTTTGATTTCTCCTTGTTGATGGTGTATCCCAGAGAAAGCAGTAACTGTGTCACATAAGTCAGATGTTCCAGTAGTATGTGTTTGCTGTCCGCTTGGATCAGGCAGTCGTCCAGATAAGGGTAAATTTGTATCCCTTGTTGTCTGCAATATGCAATCACTGATGCCAGGCACTTGGTGAATACTCTGGGCGCAGTGGATAAGCCAAAGGGCAATGCAGAGAATTGATAGTGGATTGAACCTGCAAGAAATCTGAGGTATCTTCTGCAGCTTTGTCTGATTGGGACATGCAGGTATGCCTCCTTGAGGTCCAATGTTACCAGCCAAAACTCCTTGCCCAGCATGGGAAGAAGTTGCTGTAATGTGAGCATCTTGAATTTTGCGCAGTAGAAATGTGTTTAGTATTGATAAGTCCAGAATGGGTCTCCAGTCGGTTCCTTTTCTTGGTACCAGGAAAAGCCTTGAATAAAAACCTTGGCCTTGTTGGTGCGTAGGTACCTTTTGTATAGCCCTCATGTTTAGGAGCTTTGAAATTTGCAGATGTGCCTCTACCCTTTGATTTTGTGGTAGGTTTGGCATGCCTCTCATTTTTGGAAGTGTGTGAAATTGAAATTTGTAGCCTCTGTTTATAATGTCCAGTATCCATTTGTCTGTTGTGACAATATGCCAATTGCTTGCAAATAATGCTAGTTTTCCTCCCAAAGGTGCTGCCAGTTGAGACTTGCTTGGCATGGAAATGAGGGCGTCATTGAGTTTGCTTCCTGTATTGTGCACTGTCTTCACCACCTCTTGGTGCTTGCGATTGCCATTGTCTGCCTCTATAAGACCCTTGTGATTGCCCTCTGCCCCTTCCTCTTCTGTATCTGCCTCTTTGGGGCTTGTCAGAGGCTGGAAAGGACCAGTTTTTTGATGGCCAATTCCTGCTAAATCGTGGTGGCTGAACCTGTAAGAAAGCTTTGACAGTCTGCATAGATTTGGCTTTCTCTTCCATTTTTCGTAATATATCCTCAGCATTGGTACCAAAAAGAACATCCTTCTGTAAAGGTGCATCAAGAAGTTTTGCTTTCACATGATCAGGCAGATTTTGTTCTCTAAGCCAGGAATGTCTGCGAATGACTGATCCTGTAGCAGCCGCTCTACTGGAGGCCTCTAGGGCATCATAACCACATTGTAAAGTGTGTTTACCCACTTGTTCTGCACTATGCATCATATCCTGTAACTCTTTTAAATCTGGTTGTTCAGGTTGAGACATTTTGTTTTTTAATTGTGATAGCAGGAACTGTTGGTATTTAATCATATGAAACTGGCAGTTTAAGGCCCTCATGGCAAGGGTGACTGAGGTATAAACCTTCTTACCCCACCTTTCAAGGGATCTAGATTCCCTTTCTGCAGGTAATGGATTCTTGGAAGTGGAGGCCTTTATTCCCTTAGGGCCTTGTGAAATGGTTTCCGGGTCAGCATTATGGCCTTTATAGAGAAATTGGTGAGAACTGGGTACTCTGTAATATCTATCAGGCTTAACTGGTGCAGGAGGCAGTGAATCAGGATTTAAACAAGCCTCCGAATAGACATCATCCAGTACCTCCAAGACAGGGGGAATAGCCAGGGGTCTGTGCTGAGGTAACCAAAGAAATTCCCTAAGCCTTTTCTTGGAGTCTGAAAAGTCTTGGCCTTCCCAATGGAAGTGTTCCCTCAGGGTGTGTAAGGTTTCCCCAAAAGAAAAATCCTCAGGGGGGGATACAGACGGAATAGACTGCTCAGCATCCGAATCCTCAAAAGGGGAATAAGAGTGTTCCTCAGCATCGGAATGCTCTGACATAATGGATCCCTGATCAGAAGAGGGGGATTCTTCCTCCACTCTGGGTCTCTTGTCAGGAGGGGGCTGAGAACCTCTGATAAGAGTAATAAGATCTTCAGCCATTTTAAGCATCTGTTTCTTAGGCATGGGTCCAGGAGATGGGCCTTGTGCAGCAGGCCTAGTATGATGCCTGGCTGCTTTGGATTTGGTAAAGGCCTTAATAGAAAAGGAGGTTGAAGGTCTGAATACACCCTGAGTGGATGTAGATCTGTCCACATTAGTAGGCTCTGTATAAGCAGGAGCTTCGGTTGTAGTCTGGGAAAGGGCCGATGACCCAGCGGTCTCGAGTACAGAAGACACCGCCGAAGGAGTGTCGTCGGTAGTCAGGAACTGCAAAGGCGTCTCACTGAGAACCGGACCACGTGGAGCCTGTTTCGGCGTGGTGTCGGTGGAGACCGCGGACCTCGCATGTCGGTCCTTTTCCTTGCATTTTTTGGGTAAAGCGGTAGTCTGAGTGTCCGACATTTTATAATCAAAAGCTTTACCGAAAAAGTGTTGGGCGAACTCCGCCCGACGCTTGATAGTGCGTTTATTGAGGGTAGCGCAAAAGCGACAGCCCGAGACGTCGTGGTCTGGGCCCAAACAAGGTATGCAGAGGGAATGGAAATCCTTATGCGGTATTTGCTTCCCACAAGAAATACAATTATTAACTTTTTCTGACATCGGTCTGAGGCAAGAAAAGGTTCCCCAACGGGGTACTTAGCTTTAATGAAGACTTCGGTTCCAAATATTTCCGTAAATCAGGAGCTGGCCGACCGGCACTTGCGAACTGCTTCTGCTTCGGGCACCGCGCGGCAAAAAAGACTGAAGAACATGGCGTCGGCTGTGTCTTATATACTCTGGCCTTCCTGATGTCAGAAGAGTAAGCGACAACAACCGACGCCGGACCAAGACTTTGGAATTCGGCCGACCGAGGGACCGCCTGACGGCTGAAAACCCATCTGTCATTACTGCAGCTGTATGCACGATGAACATCCTCAGGCTCTCGGCTTGGTTGATCCAGTTCCCTTGATGGCTAGGACTCCCGGTATCTCATCCTCAGTTAAAGCTATTCTTGTGGCCGCTCATAAGCCTTCTACCAGAAAAGTCTACAAGAGTAAATGGAAACGTTTTTCTATCTGGGCAGAGCATAGGAATTTGGACCCTTTTACGGCTCCTATTCCAGCAGTCCATGATTTTTTATCCCAAATCTTCCATCAGGGAGCTAGTTCTTCAACTGTTAAAGTTCAACTGGCAGCAATTTCCCACTTTCACATTGTAAACAAATTTGGCCCCCTAGCATCATCTAAGATCTGCAAGAATTTTCTGAAAGGTACCTTTCTTTTGAGACCCCCTGTTAAGGAAGCATTTCCTCCATGGGATTTAACCCTAGATGTTCATCGTGTTTCACTGTTGCAGTCATGACTGTAGGGTTCTCCCCTGCCAGCAGGCAGTCCTCGGTCGGCCAGAATCCCAAAGTCTGGGTCCGGCATCGGCTGTTCAGCCATGCTCCCTGACGTCAGAGCGCCAGGAGTACAAAGCTGACAGCCGACGCCATGTTCTCCAGTCTTTCTTGCCGTGCGGTGATAGCAGTTCGCATTTGCCGGTCGGCTGATTCCTGACAATTTTTGCTAAACGTACTTCAGTCCGAAGACTTTCTTCTCCTACTCAAAGCTAAATACCCCATTGGGGAAACTTTTTTTTCTTGCTCCAGTCTGATGTCAGAAAAAGTTATTAATTGTATTTCATGTGGGAAGCAAATACCTCATAAGGATTTTCATTCTTACTGTATTCCTTGCTTAGGCCCTGACCACGACGTAGCTAGTTGTCGGTTTTGTGCTAGATTCAATCAAGCGTCGATTAAGCGAAGGTGCGATTTTGCATTTCATTACTTGTAGGCGCTTTAATTACAAAATGTCGCCGGATTCGGTTCCGGCTACGGAGTTCACAAGCGCATAAGTATAAAGACAGGCCTCCGAGGTCCAAATCGGACGATATTGTACAAGCAGAGCCAGCTTCAGGTTCGGCCGTCGTCAGTGAGGCGCTTTTGCAGCCCCTGTCGGCCATTTCGGAACCGATGGCCGAAACGGAATCTCACGAGGAGCCAACTAGGCCTTTGAATATTTCTGTTGCAGGACCTTCGGACAATGCTCCTTCGGATGGGTCCGGAGCCGCTGTGCAGGTACCGGCTTCCGAAGGGGTTTTCAGGCCTACTCAGCTTCTAATAAAGGCAAAGCCAAAGACAAAGGCAAAGACTCCTTCCAAATCAAAGACTACAGCTCAGGCCTCTTCTGATCCGGCACCCAAGTCTCAGAAACAGTTACTTAAGATGGCGGAGGACTTGCTTACTATGATTAGGGGTTCACATCCTCCTCCAGATAAAAGGCCAAGGCAGGAAGTGTATTATGACTCCTCTGATCAAGCTTCTGTTTCTTCAGTTTCTTCTTCTTCTGACCAGGAATATTCTTTCCCTCCTTATGAGGATTCTGATGCTGAGGAATCCATTCCTTCAGCTTCTCCCCCTGAGGATTTTTCTTTTGGGGAAACTTTACATGAAATGAGGGAACATTTTCACTGGGAAGGACAGGAGTACTCAGAATCTAAGAAAAGACTTGGGGATTTTCTTCTTCTTCCCCAACATAGACCCCTGGCTATCCCTCCTATTTTGGATATTGTGGATGATGCCTTTTCGGAGGCTAACTTAACTCCGGACTCTTTTCCTCCAGCTCCTGCTAAGCCAGACAGATATTATAGGGTTCCTGATTCCCACCAGTTTTTGTACAAGAATCCTACTGCTGATCCTGAAACCATTTCTCAGGGTCCTAAGGGGGTTAAGGCCGCTACTGCTAAAAACCCCATTCCCACTGAGAAGGATTCCAGATCTTTAGAAAGATGGGGCAAAAAAGTGTACACTTCTGCTACTTTATCTATTAGGGCTTTAAACTGTCAATTTCATATGCTGAAATACCAGCAATTTCTTCTGTCTGTTTTGAAACAAAAGCCAACTTCCATTTCTGCCTGTGCAGATGATAAGGAATTACACGGCTTAATGCATGCCACTGAACAAGTTGGGAAGCATGGTTTACACTGTGGATTTGATGCCTTGGAGGCTTCTTGTAGGGCTGCTGCCTCTGGTACAGTCATTAGAAGGCATGCTTGGTTAAAGGAACAAAACTTGCCAGATCAAGTAAAAGCTAAGTTATTGGATGCTCCTGTCGAGCATAATGTTTTGTTTGGACCTAAGGCTGAAGAGGTGATAAAGAAGATGGAGGACAAGGCAAAATCCATGCAAATGGTTAAGGATTTCTTACAAGTACAGCCACCCAGATTTAGTAGGAATTGGCCTACAAAAAATTGGTCCTTTCCCAATTCAGACAGGCCTCAGAGGGGTAGATACAGACGCTCCCGAGGAAGGCCTCAAACGCAAGCCTCTTATAGACCAAGACAGTGGACTGCTTCCACCCCTAGGGGAGGAGAGGACAGGTCGCATGCTCATAGAAAACAGGCTCAATGACTCCCTCTGTTGGGCTGCAGGAACTTCTTGCCTGGAAGCCCCACTCGTAGGAAAACTTTCTCTTTTTCACCAAAATTGGACTCATATAACCCAAGACAAGTGGGTTCTGGATGTGGTTTCAAGAGGTTACAAATTCCATTTTCATACCCTACCAAGACCAAGCGGATGGCCGGATCTTCCAAAACACCAATGGTTAGAGGCCTTAAACCAGGTGGAGGCTCTCTTGGCTATGAAAGCCATAGAACTGGCTCCACTTTCAGAGCTGGGACAAGGTTTTTACTCAAGGCTCTTTCTAGTCCCCAGAAAGCAAAACTCATGGAGACCCATTCTGGATCTGTCAGTCTTGAACACTTTTCTCGAGATACCAAAATTCAAGATGCTTACTGTACTGCAGCTACTTCCAATGCTGACCAAAAATGCATGGATGGTAACTTTAGATTTAAAGGAGGCATATTTACACATTCCCATCAGGCAGGAATGCAGAAAATACCTCAGGTTCAGGGCCGGATCGAGGCACTATCAATTCTCTGCGCTGCCCTTTGGATTGTCTACTGTGCCCAGGGTCTTCACCAAATGCCTGGCTCCAGTAGTAGCTTATTGCAGACTCAAGGGAATTCAAATTTACCCTTATCTGGACGATTGTCTAATTCAGGCAGACAGCAAGGATGTCTTACTCCAGCATCTAGAATTTGTTCAGAACCTTCTCAAGTTCCTGGGATTCTCTGTAAACATAAAAAAGTCAAATTTGACACCCTCACAACAGATAACTTTTCTGGGTGCTCTTCTAAACACCACAACTCAGATGGCATTTCTGACATCCGAAAAACAATTACAGCTGACTTCAACTTTCAAAACCTTGGCAACTTTAACTCAGCTTTCTGCAAGGAAATTCCTGCAGGCTTTGGGTTACATGGCCTCCTGCATCCTACTCGTACCATATGCAAGACTACATATGAGGAAAATTCAGTGGTACCTAAAAAGTGTATGGTCTCAGCATTGCCACAGTTTAGACATACAGATCACCGTCCTGCCTTGTCTCCAAAAGGAATTCCTTTGGTGGTCCAAGGCATGTACTCTAAACATAGGAAAACCCTTCAGTCTGCCTCCAGCCACTCGGATACTAACCACGGACGCTTCAGATTATGCATGGGGAGCCCATTTTCAGGGCAACTGTCTGCAGGGCCTTTGGACAAAGGATCAGAAGCTCCTGCATATCAATTTAAAGGAAATGTTAGCCATACAGAATGCTCTATTGGCCTTCAGGAATCTTCTGCAACCAGGACAGCTACTAATACGGACAGACAACACCACAGTTATGTGGTACATAAACAAGCAAGGGGGATCTCGTTCCTATCCCCTTTGCAGACTAGCCATGAATCTATGGAACACCGCTCTAGCTTGCAAACTGGACCTTCAAGCTCAATTTCTACCAGGGAAGCAAAACTTCCTGGCAGTCAGTCTGAGCAGAAACCTGTCGGATCCACACGAATGGATGCTGGACACCGAAATATTCAGGATGATTACAGCAGTCTGGGGATGTCCTCACATAGACCTCTTTGCATCCCATCTCAATCATCAACTACAGATTTTTTGCACCAGGACTTTCCACAAACTAGCTTGGAAAGTGGATGCACTATCATTCAGTTGGAGAAACCTCTCTGGGTATGCCTTCCCGCCTTTACCTCTTCTTCCACGGGTGTTATTAAAGATCAAACAGGACAAGCCCAAGATGATAATTTTGCTGGCCCCAAATTGGCCTCGACAATTTTGGTACCCAACTCTGAAAAACCTTTGTCTGGAGCCCTCTTGGGTATTACCACAGACTCTGAACCTTCTGTCCCAGCACCAGGGTCAGGTTCTGCACTCCCATGTCCAAACTCTCAGCCTGGCGGCCTGGTTAATCCAGGGTCCTTGATTCATTCTCTCCTACCCAAGCAGGTTATGGATGTCATTTTAGAAGCCAGACTTCCTAGCACTAGAAAATCTTATGCAGGAAAATGGAAAAGATTTTGCACCTGGATGCAGGTTCAGGATTCAGATCCTCTTATTCCTAACATTCCCCTGATTTTACTTTACCTGACAAACCTCTTACATAAGGGTCTCTCTTTCTCTTCCATAAAGATCCATGCTTCTGCTATTTCTGCTCATTATAATACAGACCCTCCTATCTTTTCCCATCAGCTCATGAGACAATTTCTCAGAGGAGCTAAGAACTTAAGGCCCCCTAGATCTTCTCCCATTCCTGCTTGGGATCTCAACTATGTTTTGGAAAAACTCACCTTACCTCCTTTTGAGCCTGCTGCCACTTCTGACATCAAGTTTTTATCTTGGAAGACAGCCATTCTGTTAGCTCTGACCTCTGCCAGGAGAGTTTCGGAGTTGCAAGCTCTCATGGCTGTGGAACCTTATATTATTTTTCATCAAGAAAGGGTGTCTTTAAGGACTAATCCTTCTTTCATGCCTAAGGTGGTTTCCAAAGTGGCTTTAAATCAAACTATTCACTTGCCAACTTTTTCCCCAGTCCTCAAAATAAGGGGAAAGGATCTTGCATTCCTTGGATGTACACAGACAACTACGTTTTTACCTGGACAGAACCAAGGACATCAGGAAATCAGAGCAATTGTTTGTTTCTTATGCTTCAAGTTCCCAAGGTAAAGCTATTTCAAAACAAACCATTTCTAAATGGATTGCTCATGGAATCAGATTTTGTTATTCACATCATGGAAAGCAAATCCCAGGGAGTATAAGGACTCACTCTACCAGAGCTGCTGCCACTTCAGCTGCCTTCCTCAGAGGAGTTCCTACCAAAGACATTTTGGAAACTGCAACTTGGAGTTCAGTGCATACTTTTTCCAAGCACTACAATCTACCTCTTTAGTCTAAGTCTAGGGCAGGCTTTGCTTCTGCTGTCTTGCAGTGCCTTTTAGCCGCCCCCTCTTCTTTATGACCACCTCCCTTTTATTCTGCTTTGGGATTCAACCCTACAGTCATGACTGCAACAGTGAAACACGATGAACATAGTACAGTTGTGTACACTTAACCATAAATGTAGATGTTCGAGTGTCTTCACTGTTGCAGTCTGGGTTTCCCTCCCTCCTGTCCCCTCTTATTTTTTCTTTTGTGTGATTCCCTTCTTCACCCTTCTTTTGAGGTGTGTTTGCAAAGGGTATGGAATCTTACTCATTTTGGAGCACCTGACATCTGGGGCAAGAAAAACTGGCGAACATGGCATCGGCTGTCAGCTTTGTACTCCTGGCGCTCTGACGTCAGGGAGCATGGCTGAACAGCCGACGCCGGACCCAGACTTTGGGATTCTGGCCGACCGAGGACTGCCTGCCGGCAGGGGAGAACCCTACAGTCATGACTGCAACAGTGAAGACACTCGAACATCTACATTTATGGTAAGTGTACACAACTGTACTTTCTCCAGGCTCTGACTGGTCCCCCTTTTGAGCCCGCAGCTTCGGTCGACTTGAACTATGTATCTTGGAAAACTACCTTCCTGTTTGCTATTACCTCAGCTAGAAGACTATCGGAGCTTCAGGCTCATTGCAGTAAGCCCCCATACATCATTTTTCATAAAGACAGAGTTTCTCTCAGGACTAACCCCTCTTTTCTGCCTAAAGTGGCTTCTGAAGCCAACATCAACCAATCTATCAACCTGCCTGTCTTTTTCCCTAATTATCACAACAAAGGAGAGTATAGACTCCATTACTTGGATGTACATTACGATTTTACTTGCACAGAATGGCTGTTTTTCGAAAATCAGAACAGCTCTTGTTTCATTTGCTAAGTCCTGTCTGGGAAAACCAGTGACTAAGGTAACCTTAGCTAGGTGGATTTCACAATGCATTCTTCTCTCATACAGAAGCTCTGGTCGACCTGAGCCCGTGCGGGTTCGGGCACATCCTACCCGTTCTGTAGCTACTTCTGCGGCCTTCTGGTCGAGGGTCCTTTTGGATGACATTTGTTCAGCTGCTACTTTGGCTTCCTCTCGCACTTTCATTGCACATTATAAATTGGATCTGATTTCCAGAGGAAGGGCGTCCTTTGGCTCTGCAGTGCTCCGGAATATCCTCCCATAAGGGCCTCCCAAGTTGTTGGTAGCTGGGGACTCTGTCCCACAGGTTGCTGATCAAATGAAGTTAACTACTTCAGATAAAGAAGTTATGTACTCACCATAACGTTCCATCTGAGTAGGTAACTTCATTTGTCTGCAACCAACCCTCCCTCCGTCTCCCTGACCTGTAGTTCGTCCTTGAAGGATCATGGTATGTCACTTCCCAGATGACATCAGGTTAGGATGTACAGGTAGTTTTTCCTTGTGTTATGGTAGTGTTCTAGAATACTATGGCAAACTCGATCTGAGGGTTAGAGGGAGGTAGCAGGGCATTATGGGTAGGGGAGGAGCTTGGAGCTCGGATCTTTTGCTAGGAAAGCTGCCGGCTCGGATCCGATACCACAGGTTGCAGACAAATGAAGTTACCTACTCAGATGGAACGTTATAGTGAGTACATAACTTCTTTATTCATGCACCCAGAAAATGTCTCTAATGGACGGAGACACAAGTTGTGTGTATTGTCTAGTAGCAATCCATCTTCAGGACTTTTGCTCCATTTGTCATGGCTTTAGTGCAAGGGTTTTACAGGAGAGAAAAACTCATCTTGAGCGGTTTGTTGAAAGGCCTTTTTGAAGAAGGTAATTAGGCCTCAAAATCGGACAAGACAAAAAAGTCCACTTCGTCGGCTCCGGTGTCGGAGCCGTCAAGCAGTCACAAAGATACAGCATCTTCGGAGCCGAAGGTTCTCCATTCTGACAAACCCGGTCCTCCCTCGGTTCCATCTGAGTCAGAACCATCGTGGAGCCGGAAAAAGAGTCGGTCACCATCATTGGAGCCAATACACTCAGTGCCGCAATCTCCTCTATTGCAGTCTGTGGCAGGTAGTCACAGGTCATGGACCCATTCCTCTTGATCCTCCAGATTATTGGATGATGACATGGAGCAGGTGGTGAAGAGGTTGCTGTGGACACGGGCCCTAGCAGAAATTCTTTTGAGCCCAGCACATTGGATCATTGAGCCGACCACTGTATCTCAGATACCGTCTCTTCCTTTTCCGACTCGAACGAGTTCGAGCCAGAGTGTCAGGAAGTTGTTGTGCTGGAACCGGCGGAGTCAGTAATCACCCACATCTCTGACCCATCTGCTCCGATCTTGTCAATGCTGTCTTCCATCGAGGGATCTGGGAGCCGATACTCCCTGGTTGGCTCCCTTGTCGGAACCGACTCTCCCACTTGGCGCTTCGGCGCAGGTGAGTTCGGCTCCCACACCAGCCTCAGAGCCACCCTCCTCAGCGCTGGGGAGATCTCCCGGTCCTTCGCGACTGGAGTCTCTCTCGGCCCAGGATCGTAGTGCCTTTGAAGTGATGTGGAGTGTGCTCTCCACTGAGTCTGCTGCACCTTCGGCTGCAGCCACTCTTCCCCCTAAAGGGCCGGTGTCTACTGCTTCACCATCCCTCCATCAGCCCCAGAGTAGAGAGTCAGTGCCCCAGGAAACCCCAACGCGTGGAACCTCTTCTTCCGACACCTCCCTGGAACATCCCCCCAAGGAGGTCGCTCGGAAGAAACCGTGTAAGAGGAAGCACATAGACTCCCCTGAGTCTGTCATTTCTGATACCGACTTACAGGACTCAGAAGGGTCCCCACGGTCGCCCTCTGAGGATGTCTCTTTTTTCAGACATCCTTGAGATCCTTAAGCAGAGGGGTGGCTGGAAATCCCTCTCCCTTTCTGATGATGTATCGGTATACCTGGAGGCATTTGGCTCTTGACCCTCCACCTCTTGGGTGTCTCCGCCCTTTGACCCGATCCTATGTGTTGAGTCTGAAGGTGTGGGACTCTCTGGAGTCAGTAGACCCCGTTCCAAGGAGGCCAAGTAAGTTCATTATGGCCCCAGAGGATAGACAATATTTAACAAACGGAGTTCCAGTAGATGCGATGGTAGTGGCAGCGGCCACAAAGGAGTTAGCTGAAACGTTTGCATCTGTCCATCCACCAAACAAGGAGTCTCGTACGATGGACAGATACGGGAAGTGTATGTTCTCCTCAGCGGCCTTTACCTTAGTCACTGAATTACTTAATCACATTTCATCCGACTCCAGGGGGATCTCCTGAAGGAGCTGGGAGATACCCTACACGGTGCTACAGCCCAGGGTTTATTGGATAAGATAAATTCCCAGCTTGCGACCTTAACTTCTATCACAAACTCCTCTATGCACCTCATTTCCTACCCAGCCCATGGAGCAAGCAGGGCAGCAGGCACAGGAATAGCTCTTAGGAGACATTCCTGGATGCGCCTTTGCAAGTTTGCTGAACCCTTTGGATCTTCCTTTATTGATGCCACTTTTGATGGCTCGCCCTTGTTCAGGCCGAAAGTAAAAGAGACTCTCACCAGGACCCAGCAAGATAGCAAGACTCTGCCATCGGAGTGCGTTTTTTCGCCCCTACCAGACCTTATCCAAAAGGTCAAAAGAGCGGGAAAATGTGGTTCTGGACGTCCAAAGGAGCCTTGCCAGACACTTGTGGTGATCCTTCCCCCAAGGGCAGAGGGGGGAATAACAATGGAAGACGACGTCCACATGGCAGGGGGGGGTCCGCAGAACCAGGGTGACAGAGATATGTTCTCCGGTCGGCCCTTACCGTGCTCCTGAAAGGAGACCCGACTGTCCACCTCTGGAGGCAGTCGGGGGGAGACTGTACCCAGAAGCCTGGCTGAAATTGACTCAAGACAAATGAGTACAGTCCATTATATCCAGGGGATACAACATTCCTTTCCACTTACCCACCTCGTCCGTCAAAGTCTGTCCCAGACATTCCACCCGGTCAAAGGGATCAAGCAACCCTAGAAATTCAAAGGTTGCTAGAAAAGAGTCATCCAAAAAGTCCCCACAGACCAGATCGGGTCTGGAATTTACTCAAGGTTCTTTTTAGTTCCAAAAAAGACAGGGGACTGGAGACCAGTACTGGATCTCGGCAGACTAAACAAGTCGGTAAAGAAGGCAAAGTTCCGGATGGTGACACTGCAGTCTATACTCCCTTTTCTGAGACAAGACAATTGGATGTGCTATTTAGATCTTCCAGATGCATACTACCGCATAAAGATGGACAGGCACTCCAGAACGTTTTTACGCTTCCGGCTGGGAGCCAGTCATTACCAGTTCAGAGCTCTGCCCTTTGGTCTCACTACACCCCCCCAGAGTGTTTACCAAATGCATAACAGTAGTAACGGCTCATCTGTGACTTCAAGGATTCCATGTGTTTCCATATTTAGACGACTGGCTCCTGACTGCCACCGCCAAGTACCTACTAATCAGAGCCAGGGACTCCACCATCCATCTCTGCTCAGAACTAGGCATTACTATAAGTACAGAAAAATCTGCCTTGTTGCCATGACAGTGTATTAAATTTATAGGTGCAGATTTAAGCACAAACAATATGGTAGCAAAATTGCCTCGAGAGTGAATACAAATGGTATGCAGTCAAGTATCCCTCCTACTCAAAAAGAAAAAGATACAAGCAAAATTAGTCCTCAAGGTCTTAGGCTCAATGGCAGTGGCGACACTAGTCCCACTGGCACAACTACACATGCGGATATTACAGTGTCTACTCTTCGCTCAGTGGTCCATACAGGAGTTACCCATGTCTCACAAGATTCTCATTACAGATGCCTGCAAGAGGGACCTACTTGGCTTCAGTCCACTCAGGTAACAGGGGCAGACCGTTTGTACTTCCCCAACCTGTTGATACAGTAACTACGGATGCACCCCAATTAGGGTGAGGGGGCATTATCTGGGACAGATTGTCCAAGGGGTTTGGAAAGATCATGACTACCATTTGCACATCAATGTCCTAGAGATGAGGGCGTTGCAAGCATTTCAGAACTCCCTTCCCATGGGGACTATTGCAATTCAGATAGACAGTATGTCGGTGGTATCATACATCAACAAACAGGGGGGAACCAGATTCTATCCCCTATGTCGAGAGGCCCAGAGATTTTGGCAATGGGCAATTTCTTCTCGATGCTTTCTGACGGCAACGCACATCCTGGGGAAATCCAACATAATAGCAGACAGGCTAAGCAGAGCAATTCTCATGCCCCATGAGTGGTCCCTAAATTAGGAAGTTGCGAATCAAATTTGTCACAAATGGGGCCAGCCTTGCTGTGACCTTTTTGCCACTACATTCAATGCCAAATCCAGCAACTACTTTGCCCTCATTTCCCCTCTGGGAGAGTCACCGAGGGATGCACTCATCCATCATTGGCCCCCGGGACTTCTTTATGCTTTTCCCCCCTTTCCATCGATTCTGAAGGTTATTCAGAAAGCCAAGTCATTGAGTCGCAGGTTAATTCTCATTGCTCCTTATTGGCCTTGTAAGATTTGGGTCCCCTTCCTTTGGCCCCACCTTCAGGAGGACCCATGGATCCTGGACCCAGTGCCGGATCTTCTGACGCATCAGTCAGGAACGCTCCATCCTGCTCTTCAGAGCCTCAAGCTGACTGCTTGGTTACTCCACTTCCAATTTTAGCCATTTGAAGATCATTGGTCAGCTTGTGCTGTTTCTTTGATGGATAGATTTTTATTTTTTTATTTTATTTAACATTTGATTAAGAGGAAGGTCTGACTGGGATGAAATACACCTTTTTAGCAGAGGCCCTGGGAGAAAAGCTCCACGTTTACCTACAGTTACTACAGAAATAGTTAGAAAATCAGATTCAAAATGCCCATACAGTAATAACCTAATGAATTAACATAGATGGATTAGTTGACTAACAGTAGAAGTATTTAAACTGGGTAAAGAATGAATGCTTTTTCAGTATTTAAAATTGAATGATTATTTTATTAAATAAAGTAAGAGATGAGAAAAAATGTTGCATAGTGAGATCAGAATAGAAACAGTGTTCAAGGTCAAAAGTGTGAGTTACAGTTAAAGAAACAAGGAAGGAAGAAGATTAGTGAAGAGAGAAATCTTTTATACATGAGTGGATGAGCATGATTGAGAATTAATTAGGAGTGAAGTATAGACATTGATTAAGTAAAGATAGAGTAGGGAAAAATAGGGAGAGGTAGTAGTTACCTTGATGTATGGCAGGAGCAAAGCCAAGATTTGTAGAGATATTCTTTGACTGCAAGTCTGAAGTTATGTAGAGTAGGAATGAGCCTTATGTGCTGATGTTCCATATTTTGATCTCACATTTGGCGTAAAGAGAGTCCCCTTTAGCGTCCAGACGTGGATCTCATGCTCTCAAGCTGTGGGAATAATATTTTCCTTTGGAACTTTGCTAAACTTTTGTTTGTTGTTCTGTGCCTTCCTTCCTTCCTTATTTCTTCTCTTAAAAGTGTGTGTGCACGTGTGTGTGATAGCTCCTTTTCAAAAAAAAAGCAGTTATCTTTTTAGCATTATTTTTCACCTTGGCTATAATCTAAAAAATTTACATCTTACCTTGAGTCTAGTAGTTAGGTCTGTATTTAGTAACCACGTTACTGTCATGTCGGCTAGGGTTTACAGTTTGTTTTTGACAGGATTCACTGGTCATGGCGGGCAAGCCTTCGCTTGGATTCAGATGTTGCACTTATTGTGGGCACAAAACCCCCAACCAGGATGCCCACAAGGAGTGTGTATATTGTTTGGAGGCTGAGTATTTAAAAGTGAATTATTCAGTATGTGATTCTTTTAATCCGTGCATGTTGGCCAACCGGAGAAAAAGTTGATTCTTGGGAGTCTTCCTTCCTCTGCTTCAAAGACTCAGACCCCTTCCTGTGCTCTGGAGGCTCAGACCCCTTCCTTGGCTGCTGCTGCTTCTTCACTGGCTTCCACCAAAGAGGCAAAAAAGAGGTCTATCCCTGTTTCCTTAAAGGACTCTCTGGAGACTAAGAAGTTGAAGAAATCTTCAGATCTGATCCGAAGAAATTGCCCCCCCCCCTTCTGATCCGTCAGCACCTTCGGATCCAGGGGTGTTATTACCATTTCTCCTCCACCTTCGTCAGCTCCTATGTTGGATTCAGTGCCTCAGGATCCAAGGGCCTAGACAAGGTACCAGTCTCTCTCTTCTAAATCAAGACATTCCTGACCCTCCTCGTCTGCTTCATCCAGGTCCTCCAAAAGCTGGTCCAAGGCAGATTATGGACAGGGTGATGAGGAGATTCCTCAAGGCCCAGATCCAGATGGGGGTAGTCTCAGCTCCATCCTGTCAGATCTGTGAACTACCCTGACCATACCAAGTCCAAACAAAAGTTGACTCGGGCAGATCCACCGTAAAACTGTAATTTAATGAACTTTAATAAACATAAAATAAAAAAGATAAGTGCTTTCGTCCACTTCTTATGAACTTCATCAGATCCGCCTGAGCCTGCTTTGTTTGGACTTTGTACATGTTCTTTGTGGTTCGTTTGGTAACCTGGTCATACCATCAGAACTCCTTCTCTGATCTGATCTTTAGTTTCTGAGTCACAGGATTTGGGACTGCCACGTGTGCCGGGCTCAGTGCAGGGGAAGCTCTCTTCCTCGACACTGAGGATTCCCTTTACCAGCCTTGTTCCAGTTCTCTCAGAGCAGAATGGGTCTTGGAGCCATAGTATCGATGCTTGGTCTGGGGGACTGGGTTTGGCGTAGTCCTTCTCGGAACTATCCCTTCCCCTAGGCATCTCTGTACTCGACAGTTCGGGTCTGGTCCTGTCTACAGGTCGCAAATTCGGGCTGAGTCCTAGCTGTTTTCCCTTGGTCGTTTCGGAGGATGCACTGGGCTTATCCCGGTCCTCTGGCCTTTCCAGATAGTGGGAGAGTTTTCTCCTGAGTTGGAGATGCAACGACAGATGTTCCCTAATCCACCCCTGTACCTCCATCGGATCTGAGCCTTGAACCCATTCATCCTGCCATGAGTCTTCCTGTCCTGAATGGCCTCCAAGAACTTCCTGGTCAGGAGAGATCCCCTTCTTATGACACTTCCTTACAGTACCCAGCTGAGAAAGTCCCTCTGAAGAAGACATGCAAAAAGAGGCATGTTGACTCCCCATTGGAATCTTAAACTGAGGACACTGACTTTAATGAAGGGGAAGGATCTCCCCCCGATCCCCATTTGAAGATGTCTCTTTTGAGGACATATTAGAGATCTTGGAAAGGTGGGTGGTCTGCCCATCCACCTTCTTCTGAGGGGTCAGTTCTCTTAAATGCATTTGGGATGGGCCCATCTATGTCCTGGGTGACCCCACCTGGCGAGACGACCTGGTTGATTTGGTGTCCTGCTGGACATGGAAGGTACCAGACACCATAGAGTCTATACCCAAGTGACCCGATAGGTTTCTGGTACCCCGTGCAGGTAGGAAACATTAGAGTAAGGCTCCCGTAGTTGATGCCATCATGGTGGTGGTGGCCACTAAGAAAGAGCTGGCAGAATCTGCTAATGTCCATCCAGCTAATAAGGAGTCTATAGCATTGGGCAGAATTGGGAAGCGTGTTTACACCTCAGCTACGTTTGCACTGAGGTTATTGAACTACCTGGCTCATTTTACCCAGTTTCAGAGAGATCTGATCAAGGAATGGTCATCTTCTCTCTGAGTCCATGCCTGCGGAGGAATTTAATAAAATTTTTCCGAAGCTGACCACTCTATTGTCTGTCGCCAACTTATTGATGAGCAGCCGGTTCAGGACTTTCCCTGAGGAGACATGCTTGAATGAGGCTGTGTGATAGGAGACCTGCCTGGATGAGGCTATGTGATTTTACGGAGCTCTTTAAGACGTCCTTCATGAATGTCCCTTATGATGGCTCCTCTGTTTTTGGGCCTTCCTTTCGAGATACACTCACCTGCAGTGAGAAGGACAGGAATACCCTTTCTGCTGTTATAATCAAATTTTCTACCCCCCCTCCAGGTCATTCTCAAGGAACAGACATGGAGGCAAGAAAATGTAGTTTTGCAAATCCCAAGGACCTTTCCAAAACCCATGCGGGGAACCCTCCTCTAGAGGTAGTGGGGGAGGGTTTGATGGTAGACACTACTCTAGAGGAAGAAGGGAGTCTGTAGCACCAGGACTTTAGGGAATCCTTTCCCAGTAAGCCCTATCAGCATTCCAGAAGTGCTGCCCATCTGTCTCTGGAGGCAGTCGGGGGTCCGCTAGCTTTGCACCCAGAAGCCTGGACCCACTTGACTCAAAACCATTTGGTGCCAAGCATAATATCTACAGGCTATTACATTCCCTTTTCTCTTCTTCCCCCTGAACTCCAAAAGCCTTCCTGATGTGCCACCCGGTCAGAGGAAGCAGGTAGCACAGGAAATTCAACAACTGTTGCAAAAAAGTCATCTGTAAGGTCCCAGCCAAACAAAAAGGATTCAGAACTTACTCCTGCTTCTTTTTGGTGCTGAAAAAGATGGGGGATCTAAGATCCATCCTAGATCTAAGCAAGTTGAATGGATATGCGAAGAAGTCAAGGTTCCGAATGGTCACAGTTCAGCCCATCCTGCCACTTTTGCACAAGGACGACTGGATGTGCTGTATATATCTCAAGGATGGGTACTATCGCATCAAAATAGACAGGCAGTCCAGGAGATATCTGTGCTTCTGACTTGGTGCCAAACATTACCAGTTCAGAGCATTGCCCTTTGGGCACCACAGCCCTTGGGTGTTCAAATGCATAGCAAGTGGGAGCAGGTCACGTGAGGCTCAGAGGATTTCAGGTGTTTCCACACTTAGACGATTGGCTCCTTACTACTTCCACGAGGCACCAGCTAATCCAAGCCAGGGATTACTAAATCGAGTCATCACAGAATTTATAGGGACACAGCTGAACACAAGGAATCCGATAACTTCTCTTTCTTTACACAGAGTCAACACTGAGAAATCAGGTGCAGGAACTATTATCCTAACAGCCCCCCCCCCCTCCTGCTCAGGTGGTCTTACAAGCCCTAGGATCCATGTCAGCAGCTGTCCTGTTGGTTCCTCTAGCCTGGTTCTTCAGTGGACATTAGCAGTGCAGTGGTCCATCCTTTTTCATCTGCTGTCTCTTCCCATTAGATTGACTCCAATTTGCAAGTGTCACCTCAACTGGTGGATACAGTCGGACAATCTCCTTCTAGGCACACTGCTCTTAAACAACCCCACTATAGCTACCATGACCACGGACACTTTCCAGTTTGGGTGGGGGGCATTACAGTGGGAAGATGGTCCAAGGCACATGGTCTCCTACCGAGACCAGGTTGCATATCAGTGTCCTAGAGAGAGAGCAGTCCTCCTAATATTGTAGTCCTTTCAGGACGATCTTCCCTTAGGGATGATTACAGTAAACACTGACATGACTGTTGTCTGGTACATCAACAAGCAAGGAGGAACTCATTCTTACCCCTTGTGCAGGGAGGCCATGAGGGTGTGGGGGAGGTTGGTATCTTCAGACTGCCTTCTAGTTGCAACACGTATACTGGGGAAAACCAACGATTTAGAGGACAGATTCAGAAGATCGCTCCTGGTTCCGATGAGTAGTCCCTCAGTCAATCAGTGGTGGACATGATCTTCAACTTTTGGGGTCAAACTTGCTGTGACCTCTTTACTTCTACCCTCAACAAAAAATGCAGTAAGTTCTTCGCTCTGATCCATCCTCCGCTGGAGTCTCCGAGGGGCACAATAGTTCACCATTGACTCCTGGGTCTCCTGTATGCTTACCCTCCTCTTCCACTCATCCTGAAGTTTCTTCAGAAGGCAAACAGATTGAAGAGCTCTGTCATCCTCATTGCCCCTTTCTGGCCTCATCAGGTGTGGTTCCCCTTCCTGTGGCTTCATCTGAAATATCCTCCTTGGATACTTGAGGCAAGTCAGGACCTCCTTTCTCATCAGTCAGGGATGCAGCCTCCAAATCTTCATCCCCTCAAACTGACAGCTTGTTTTCTCCACTTCCAGCCATATTGAGACAGTCCAAGCTTAATTCCTCGGTCCGAAAAATTCTTCTAGCCTCGCAAAAGGCTTCCACCAAAAACATCTACACCAGTATGTGGAAGAGATTTGTTGCTTGAGCCACAAGCAGAGACATTGACCCTTTCTCAATAGCAGTTTCAGATGTTTTTGTTGTTTTCTTAGTACCCTGTAAGAGGACGGTGCTGTCTTCTCGACTATCAAGCTTCAGTTACCTGCTATTTCTGACTTCCGTGCTGCAAGTCAGTCTCGCTCTGTGGTCACTTTTAGGTTATGCAGATACTTCATGAAAGATTCTTTTCTTGTTAAGGCCTGCAATCAAGGACCTATCCCCCCCTTGGGACCTCATTGTCGTGTTGCAGTCTTTGACCAAGGGACCCTTCAAACCAGCTACAAGTTGTGACCAAGGGACCCTTCAAACCAGCTACAAGTTATGACATGAAGTTTTTGTCATGGAAGACCATCTTTTTGGTGGCTGTAACTTCCGCTAAGAATATTTCTGAACTACAAACCTTCTTCCAAGCCTCCTTACATAGGTTTCCATGAAGACAGCTTGTCTGTGCACACCAAGCCTTCCTTTATGCCCAGAGTAGCCAGCAAGAACAATATCAGTAAATCTAATTACCAGTGTTCTTTCCAAATGTCTCCAATAAAGGGGAGTATGTTCTTCATCTTGTAGACGTTTATACACAACTCTGTTTTCACCTGCACAGGACCAGACAACACAGATCAGCTCTTTGTAGCATTCTCATATAATACACTAGAGCAAGCGATGTCTAAAATTATCTTGGCAAAATGGATATCTGGCTGCATTTTGTACATTTACTTATCCAAAGAAGTGGTATTGCCTAAACCTCCCAGAGCACATTCCACCAGAGCTCTGGCTACTTCTTCTGCTTTCTATTCTAGAACTTCCATTGATGATATTTGCACGGCAGCAACATGGTCTAACAGTCACACCCTTGTATCACACTACAAGTTAGATATTTCCAGAAGCAGGGTCTCCTTTGGTTTGATGGTGCTCCAGTATATCCTTCCATGAGGGCCACCCAGGATCTACATATCTGGGGACTCTGACCCAATCATGAGGAGGAATGAAGAGGACAGCATCAGATTAAAAGGTTATGTCTTACCATAACTTGGCATCTGTGTTGTCCTCCTTTTTTTCCTCCTCACTTTCCCACCCAACCATCCCCCTGCCTCTGTTCTAGAGGAATGTGGGTTATGAAGGGACTCCTATGTCCCATGTCTGAGCCTCTTCTGCCACTCCTGGCTGTATGGTGATGGATGGATGGAATCAGCAAACTCATTCTGAGGTAAATAGGTAGATGTAGGGAATTATGGGTAAGAGGAAGGAGCTTGAGAGTCTGATCCAAGTCTGTAGAATGTGGCAAAGACCCTATTGTGAGGAAGAATGAAGGAAGACAACACAGATGCCAAGTTATGGTAAGACGTAACCTTTTGTTTAGGTTAGTAAAAATGGGGGCTCCCTATTACGCTGTCGCAGACATAGGTTGTCGAATGCGTCTTTGTCGAACTGAAAAGCGCAAAAAGGCAAAATAGTGAAGCGGCTTTTCAGCGAATTCTTTCCCTGGGAAAGAATTTGTTTGGCCGCTTTTGCTACTTTGCCTTTTCGGCACTGTAGTGTGATCTCGGAGTGAAGCCCCCACATTATGTAATGTTTTATAGTTTTGTTTTGTTTTTTTCTCTTGGAACAGCAATTTTGTTTCCCTTGGAAATAAATCGCTGTTCTGAGGTTTTGACGTTGTAAGCTTTCGCTTACATGGAGTCAATTATGTGTCATTCGCTTTTCTGAGCATGTGATATAATATAGACCCAAAATGGGAAATGCGTAGAGTAGTGATGGCAGTAGGTAAGTCAAAGCTATGCTTTTTATAGTATTGTTTGTAAGGTCGTGGTTAGATTTATATAGGGTTCCTAATTTTTGATGGTTTTTAATGCATATGTTACATGCTGGCTGATTTTCAAGTTATCAATAATAACTCCTAGGAGTTGATTTGAGGTATTTCAAGTTTGGTTTTATTGAGAGGAAATAGTAAATGACTGCATTTGTTCACTAATATTTTTAGTAGAGAATAGCGTAACTTTGGTTTTATTAGGGTTAAGGAGGAGATGAGAGTTAGAAAAGATTCAGTGGAAGAGAAGGATTCCTGAGGGATTTCTTTTTTCAGGTATAGTGTAGGTAGGGGCTGAGCAGATGAAGGTCGAGTGATCTGCATGTTGAATGATTGAGGCATGTCTGGAGGCTGTGTAGAGTGAGTTAGTGCATATGTTGAAGAGTAGAGGACCACTAAGTGATCCCTGCGGTACACAGAGAGACAGGAAAGAAGTAGGAATATCTCTGTTGCCTCTTGTCTGCCTGTAGTTTAAAAGAGAGATCATGTTAGAACCAAGGTAGTACAGAGAGAGAGACTTTAAAGGAGGCAAGTTCATTCAAAAGCTTTTGATGTTGGGCAGTGTCAAATGCTTTTGATAGATCAATAAAGACAGAGGAGACCAGTTGGCTTTTATTCCTTTCCCTGTTGACCTTGTTTACAAAGCTAAGAAGTGCAGTCATGGTACTTTGCTTAGGTCTGAATCCATGTTCGATATTTGTAATTCAGTAATTATTACCAATACGTTAGTTCATAAATTATGAGTAAATATACTTCTCCAGGATTTTTGCCAATAGAGAGAGTATTGCTATGTGCTGATAATTTGAAAATTCAGTTGATGTGCTGCCTTTTATGTATGGGAACAATATATGATGTATTCCAGAGTGTGGGAATTTGGTTTTCGATTATGGAGTGCTTGATTAGTAAAGATATGGGATATGATAAAGTGTGTGCTGCAATGTTGAGACATTTGGCAGGGAGTTTGTTTGCAGTTTATGTAGAGGGTTTTATAGTAAACGTGGGAATTGGTTGGAAGGAAGAAGAGTCCTTATGATTTTCAGGAGTGCTAGGTCAAGAGAGACTAGTAGGGCTGTTTTTAAGTAGTTTGAGGATAGATTGGGTAATGTGAGAGTTAAATTGGTTGGCTATTGAGTCTGACTTACTAGTGTTAAACATTGGTGTTGTGTCTTACCTGGTTTAAGTAGCTTGTTAATGGAAAAAGCTTTGTGATGTTTTAGTGTCTTTACTGGAGGTCAAAATAGTGGTTTTGCTTGTATTTTTATTCTGGCCATAGTAATATTTCTCATCTGCCTAAATTTGTCATAGTCTGATTTTTGTAATTTGTCAATATTTTTTAAGCCCTAGCTCTCTGTTGCATAAGTTGTTTTGTTTCTTTTTGTAGCCATGGGACATGTTTTTTTTTATTCTATCTGTTTTGATTGGGGCTTGCTGAGCTAAAATATTTAGAAAGGTTGAGTTGAAAAAAGTGACAGCATCATTGAGTGGACTGGATTTTAGTGGAGTCCAGTCACACCTTTTTAGAGTTTTATTAAATATGTCCTTACAAAAAGCAGTTAAATTGGGAACACTTCTGGTAATACTTTTATAGTCTGTGATAAATAGTCTGTGATAAAGGTGAGCCAGTGGTCACTTATGGTGTCAGGTAAAGTGCCAGATGATCTTATATTGCCCCAGATGGTTGTTTCAATTCTGGTATCCAGTCTTGGATTGATTTTGTACCACTTTTTTATCAATTCTGGTATGTGAGATTATAGTTTGGAAGAAGTAGTAGAGGTTTAACAGATTTGGTGTCAGTTTGGAATTACAAGTGTACCTGTCAATATTAAGATGTCTTGGTATAATTGTTTCTTGAGAAATGTTAGTGTTAAACCAGGTCAGAATGTCTTTCACTACTCTAGTGTAGAGTTAAGTTTAATGCATTTTTGAATAAAATGGCAATACCACCTGTTCTGTTTTTTGGCTGGTCAAGTATAAGAAGATGTAGCCAGCGTGGAGGATTTGGTCAAGAGTTACTTCATTTTGTAACAAGGTCTCAGTAATGATGAATATGTAAGGACAATATTGAGCTTATACATACATGAAATTCATGGATTTTTTTGTTTAGGCTTCATATGTTTGCATTCAGGAAAAGGATGCTAGATTGTCTTTTGGATAATGGTCAGTTGGATGCTGGAAAAAATGAGGTGTTGCTGGCCATAAGTTAACCCTGGGTTGGGATGTACATCTCCAAAGATTAATAAAGTGTTACAGATGAGGCGGTTATTGGATCACAACCTTAATTTGGTTCTTTGTTTAGTGTGGCATGGAGTACAGACGGAATGGATAAAGGGGAAATTGAAGGAGAAATTAAGACGTCTGAATTGGTGGGTAGTTGCAGAAAATTAGATTCACTGGAGCAAACTGGCATAGTTCATGTAATATGTTCTGATAAAAGGAGATTTTATAACTTTCTGTGTTAATTGGTATGGTAGGAGATTTGTATAAGATTAGCATAATGCAGTTGATCTGACTTAGAAAGTATAGAACATTTGGGCTGAAGATAAGATTGATATTGGTTGTTTTCATGATGAGAGAGAGTAACTAAGCAGTAAGAGCCTAGTTGTTATTGAGGAGAGTGGTTGCAATGATGTATGACTTTACTGTTTTACTACTGGTAGATACAGATGGGGGTGGACAAGTTGAGTGTAAATGTAGTGTATGTGGGGGTGGGTGGGAATTTGGGGATAGGGTATGGAAGTGCACTGTGCCAGAATGAAGTGAGGGTGAATGGAACAGGTTGCACCAGGATAATACACATCTGTTTGACTATCTGTATAACTGCAGAAATACCATGGGTAAGTATGACTATATTTGAGGGTCCTGTTTTGTAATATTTGTTCAAATATACTGTGCAGTGTCCAGAATTATTTTTTTAGAAGTCTAGGCTACTGCAGGAGAAAATACTGTATGCAAGTCACCTTGTTGTTACTTCTGGTACACACACATGTGGTAGAGAGAGAGATAATATAGCCTTCCAACAACTGAGAGTTCAGTTATTCAAAGCATTTCACAGAAGAGTAAACATGCCTAGAACGGCCTGCTTGTGCTGCCAGTGCAAGAGAAATCATCCTGCTTGGTATGTAGCATAGGTAAGCACAGTAACTTTCTTACAAAGGAGTTTGTTCAGGAAAGTTTTACTTTTGGCAAAGGTATGAAGCTGTAGAAGAGACAAGATGGAGAGAAAAATGTAAGAGGTAGGTCAGGTCAATCCAGTCAGTGAAAGGTAATGTTAAATCTATAACGTGTCAGTTAATTCTACGCTTTACATAAAAATTCTCTGTAAAAATCAATATTTTGCATCTCCATCTCTCTCAATTCAGCACTTTACATTTGTAACTCTGTTAATTTAACACACGCACTAAAATTGTGAGATATGTGGCATCAAAAAAAGCAGTCTTTCAGTACTGTCTTTAACATGAGTTGCTCTCATCTGCTATCTAAAGTGCAAATACTTATAAAATATAGATTTTAATGCACCTCCAACATAATACTTTCAATACTGCATATAGACAACGTAGTCACAGCTGAGAAAATCAGTATTTGTTCTACCATTGGAACTTTCTATGATTCAGTTACATGTGAAATAAAATAATGAGTAACGTGGCAAGTGTATTGCATTACCTATGTTATTAGTTTGAAAATGTGATCTTCCAATTCTATAAGGATTTAAAGTTGCCTCTGTTATTATGTGAGAAGATATTATGTCAGACATAGGCAAGAAAGTCTTATGGTTGGTTATAGAAGCTCGATGCAGTTATTAACTTACTGTTTCTGGGATTCATAACATTAAATATCAGTTTGTGGGATGGGCATAGGGAAATGATGCCATCACAATCAAATGTATGCTAGTGGTTTGTTTGCAATTGCTTTACTCAGCACTAACGCAAAGTTTAAATTTAAGTCGTAAGCTTTAACAATGGCTATATGGCTATAGCGAAACACTGCATAACAGCATTTGGTTGTTTTATGCTTGATATAGATTAACCACAAACTCAGCACTGGTATAGCATAACATAAGATCTGATGTTGTCACTCTTGATTTATCCTTGACCTTTGGGACAGTTTCAATCCTCAGAACCTGTTTGGCCATTACACAGCTCGCACCAGCCAATAACTCTTGAGCCAAGACTCTACCCAGAGTACCCTTGTCCAGAATACCTCAGATCTCGTTTGCCGCTCTTGTCACAAGTCAAGTCAGCCACGATGTCCTCCTATTCTCATGTTGCAGTATTCTCACTGATGGGATCCTGCGCTTCAGGCAACCCAAACGTCCGGCTGCTATGCCAGAGCTTTAAGCTTAGTTGCTATCAGGTGCGTGGGACGTCATAAACCATGGGCCATAAATGTGATGTCTGCATGCACAGACCTCAGAATTCTGTGCCGCAGTCAAACGTCACCTTGCTCGTTTAGCACCGCGCTACAGAAGACGATACAGATAAATACCCCTTTGGGGATTTTTCTTTATTTGCTTGGGCTTAGGATGCTGTTGCTCTTTTATGTAGCCGATGTCATCTAGGAAGGGAAAATGTAAGTGCGGTCACCAAATTCCGCACAAGAATTCCCATGAACTTTGTCTTTTTTGCTTAGGCCAGTCCCATGACCATACGACCTGTACTATTTGTCAGTCGTTTGTCTCTAAAACCCTATGCAATCGTCTGGCAGCCCTTAAATTGTTTGTGGAAAACCAGTGACTCAAGCGTTTGGCCCTAGGCATGGAAACTGAACCGGCCGACGAGGTGGAGCCACCTATAAAGAAGGCCAAGGTTTCAAGGCCTGCTGCTGCACCTCTGTCTTTGGACATGCTGCCAGTCTAGGGGCTGAGGGATGTCCAGAAGAACTGGTGACATCAGCGGGTACCTTGCTGGAAGCTGCCCTAGAAACTCCAGTTGGCACGTCTGCGGAAGTTACTGTGACGTCGGCCTCTGCCGATGTTGAGGGAGAACCAGCCTTGACCGGACAGCCACTTGCCATTTCAGACCAGGGCTCCTTGACTACAGGCCTGTCACCCAATCCTAGGCCTTCTCCTTCCCACACAATTTCAAAGACGACTGCTCTGAAGAAGAAAGAAAAATCTAAACATCCGTCTACCACAACTGAAGACCAGCCAGACTGGCAAACTTTTTCCCAGTCCCTGGTTCAGGCCTTTATGGCCCCCAGACCCACAGCCTCTCATACTCCAGCCTTGCCTAGCCTTAGTCCTAGGCCAGCCTCAGCTACTTCCATTCTCTTAGCTCACTCTCAGGAGGATGATTCCTCCTCCTTTTCTTCAGATGAATCTCTTACATGCAACTCTCAGCTGGCAGCTCCCCTGGAGTATTGCTCTCCAGACGTATACTCCCTGGAAGGAGACTCCCCACCTGAAGATATTACATTTGGGGAAAGTATCTCCAAAAATGAGGGAGTACTTCAAGTCGGATGCCACTCAGATGACTGAGGTGCAAAAGAGATATTTTGAGCTCCTACAGATAGTCTGCAGCTCCCTCTGCTGTACCCCTGTAATTAAAGCTTACCTGGATTAATTTGCTTCAGCCTCCAAGACACCTGAATCCCAGCCTCCAGCCTCTAAAAAGCCGGATAGGTTCTACAAAGTTCCTGATGACCACAAGTACCTCATTAAGACTCCTATGGCAGACCCAGCTGTCATTACAGTGGCTCCAGATGATTATTTAAATGTTTACGTATTTTAAATGGCTGAATTTTTTTATACCCACCTTACCTTCTTCTTTGTTTAACCCTCTCTCCCCAGCAGTTTGCTGTTCTCCTCTACCGTCATTGGTAGTCCTTCCCTTGTCTTTTAGTTTCTGTCTCACATTTTTTGAACAAGTGAGTGTGTTGCTTTACTTTACAATATTCTTGTCTACCATCATTGGTAGTACTTCCCTTTCTCTACCTCTCTTTGGTAGTCCTGGTCTACCATTGTTTGTAGTGGTTTCTTTCTCGTGTGTGTGTGTGTGTGTGTGTGTGTGTGTGTGTGTGTGTGTGTGTGTGTGTGTGTGTGTGTGTGTGTGTGTGTGTGTGTGAGTGCCGTCTGTTGACGGTCATTTTTCTCAGTCAACATGGCGGATAAATCCAAAGGGACAACCGGGTTTAAGCAATGCCAGGGTTGTAGTAGGAAGATGTCCAACTCTGATGGGCACTGTTCCTGTGTGCACTGCTTGGGCCTGGTGCATCTTCAGCAAGACTGTACAGCCTGTCAAGCTTTCAGTCACTGGGCCCTCGTAGAAGGGAGAAACAAATTAATCTTAAAAGATCTTAAGACTTCATTTGAGGAGGCTTTATCCAAGTCTGACACATTTTCACCTTCCTCCCTTTCTTCTTCCTCTAAATCAGAACCGGGACAGAAGAGGAGTCATTCACTGCCAGACTCTCCTTCAGCTCCAGCAGTCAAAAAGCACACACCTTTGATTCCCACACCACCAGCGGAACCAAAGTCTAAGACTAAGAAAAGTACGGATCCGATTTCCTTTGCACTGTCTGCCGTTACTACTTCTGCACTACTGGTATCTGTGCCAGCCACCTCGGTATGACAACTCTAACTTCCCCGTCGGTACTAGCTCCACCTGTGACACTTCCAGAAATTTTGGAACCAACACCACCCTTGGTGCCAAAACCTAATATAGCTAATGTACCCAGGACAAGGTATTTCCCTTCAATTGACCCCTTTGTAGGACATTTTTCAAGTTAATTCGTAGATGGACTGGAATCCCCTTCAGGCTTCTCTACCCATTCCTTCATAAGTCTGACTGAAGTCGATGTCATGTGGTTGGTGGATCAGCTCCTAGTGGCTAGGGTTTTTTTCTGTCTCCTAGGCCCCACTCCCTTCTGGAGGTGGAGTTTTCTGTCCCAGGACTCCACCTGTCCTTCCTCCTCTGAGGGCTTAGAGTTTACGACTCCATTTCTTCCGGTTCCAACTGCTCCAGTGCCAACAGCCTTGAGTTCCTCTGTTCCATTGGAACTGATGGACTCTCAGGGCTGTAGCTCCACTGCCAGGTCCGGGGATCTTGTATTAGATCCACTTTTTTATTCAGATTCATACTTGACTGTCGGAACTTTGGCTGACATGGGCTCTTCCTCAGCTCATGCTTCGGTGGTAGGTTTCTCAGAGTGGGGTGGGACCACGGTTCCGAGGTTGTCCTTCTTGGTTCGGGGCTCCCATGCCTCTTCAGGGGGACCTGCCTTCCAGTTTGTGGAGAGGGCATTGGCCTCTGCAGGTTCTAAGCTGGCCCCTCCCATATCAGAGTATTATCCCAGGACTACCTCTCGCCCAGAGCTGCCACCAACCTTCACACCTGGGCAGTGGGCACCTACATTGCAGGATACCACTGCACAGGGCCCCTCTTCTTCAGAGTCCTCCTCAGAAATTCCCTCTGAGTTAGACGCTCCAAAAAAAGACATGTAAGAGGAAACACTTAGATTCTTCTGAAGAATCGGTCTCAGAAGAGACAAACTTCAGTGATGGGAAGGGTTCCCCACAGTCACCCCCAGAAGATGTCTCTTTTGGAGACATTCTAGAAATACTGAAACGGGGGTAACCGGAAGCCCAAAGACCCTACTTCTGAGAAGTCAGTGTACCTGCAGTCCTTTGGTGCTCACCTATCTACTACTTGGGTTGCTCCTCCTGCTGTCTTATTAAATTGATCGCTCAGCAGGCTTGGAAGGCCCCTGATTCCATAGAGCCAATCCCAGGGAGACGGACAACATTTTCAGCTCCAGAGGACCACCAGCATTGGGCTAAGGGGTTATCAGTAGATCCCATGGTGGTTGCAGCTGGCACCAAAAAGGAACTGGCGAAAGAGAGTTTCACTGTTCGTCCCTATAATTGAGAGTCCAGGGCGATGAACAGATTTGGAAAGCAAGTGTATGCATCGCCGACCATTGCTTTAAGGTCCTTGAATTTTCTGGCACACTTTACTAGCCTCCAGAGGGAAGTGATCAAGAAGTTATCAGATACCCTTGCAGGAGCTGATGCCTGAAGAGGTCCAAGATAAAGCGGCCTCCCAACTGGCTACCCCGGAGTCTATTTCCAACTCATCCATGAGGCTCATCGTGCATGCAGCTGAAGGAATGACTAGGGCAGCGGGTTCCGGCATTGTCATAAGGTGACATGCCTGGATGTGCTAGTTTAGTTTTGGAGAGCCATTTAGGTCTTTTATCAATGCTCCTTTTGATGGAGCTTCTTTATTTGGCCCCAAAGTCAGAGAAATATTAGCCAGGTGTGAAAAAGATGGAAAGACCCTATCTGCAGTGAGCGTACGTTTTTCTTCCCCCAGTGGTTCTACTCTAGGAACCAGAGGAGCAGAAAGATGTGGTTCAAAAAATCCCAAGGGCCTTTTCAGGACACACATGGTGGTGGCTCCCCTTGGGGCAGAAGGGGGAGCTCCAGTGGAAGACACCAGCCCCACAGCAGAGGTAGCCCGCAAAATCAGTGTTCCAGAGAGTCTTTATCAGTGCTCCTAAAAGGGGGCCCGATTGCTTACCTTTGGAAGCAGCCGGGAGAAGATTCTCTTTGCACTCAAGAGCCTGGTGCCAAATAACAGATAATTGGGTGCAAAGGATCATTGCCAGAGGTTACCACATTTGTTTACACTTATTCCAAGGTCTTATTCCAAGGTCAAGAAGAAGACTTCCCGATGTTCCACCCAATCAGAGAGACAAAGCAGCTCTGGAAATTTAAGGGCTGCTAGAAAAAAAAAGTCATCCAAGGAGTCCCACCAGACCAGATAAGATCCAGATTTTACTCAAAGTTCTTTTTGGTACCAAAACGACAGGGGACTTGAGACCAATTTTAGATCTTAGCATTCTAAACAAGTTTGTTCAACTGGCAAAATTCCAGGTGGTCACAGTACAGTCTGTCGTACCCTTCTTAGAGGAAGACGAGTGGATGTGCTCTGTAGATCTTCAGGATGCATATTACCACATATTGCTCCAGAAGGTTCCTCTGCTTATGGGTAGGAGCCAGTCATTTTCAGTTCAGAGTGCTGCCCTTTGGCCTTAGCACACCCCTCAGGTTTTTCATCAACTGTTTGGCAGTAGTGACAGCTCACTTCATACTGCACAGATTCTGGGTACTTCCCTGTCTAGATGACTGTCTGTTCACCGCTCCCACCAGTCATCTGCTGCTTCAAACAACAGATTTCGTTCTTCGCCTATTTGCTCATCTGGGCATTATAGTCAACCACTCAAAATCTCAACTAAGTCCATCTCAAAATCTAGAGTCCATAGGAGCTCATCTAAATACTAGCTTCCCTTTCTCCTCACAGGCTATAGAAGATAAGATCCCAAGTACAAGCCATTCTCTCCAACAACAGGGTACCTGCACTCTTAGTCCTTCAAGCCTTAGGGTCCATGGCAGCAGCCATTACCTTAGTTCCACTAGCAGGATTTCACGAGACTACTACAGTGGCTTTTGGCATCCCAGTGGTCCATCCTGGCCCATCCAGTGACTCACCCCATTTTAATCACCAGTCATTGCAAGAAGGACTTATCCTGGTGGATGGAATCCGAGGAAATCCTCTTAGGCTGGCCCTTCATTCCTCCTCAACCCAAGGCCATAGTGACCACAAAAGCCTCCCGATTGGGGGGGGGGCATTATTTGGGAAGAGCAGTCTAAGGCACTTGGTCCCCGATGGAGGCCAATCTGCATATCATTGTTCTGGATCTGAGGGCAGTGCTGTTAGTATTGCAAGCCTTCCAAGCTGTCCTCCCTCCAGGCCCGATTGCAGTTCAGTCAGACAACTTGTCAGTAGTCTGGTATATCAGCAAACAGGGATGAACCATGTCTTACCCCTTGTGTGGAGAAGCCCTCAGAGTGTGGCAATGGGCGATATCCTCCAGCCACTTTCTGTTAGCAACACACGTCCCAGGGGAGCTCAAACATGATAGTGGACAAACTGAGCAAATGCATTGTCCTACGTCATGAGTGATCTCTCAACCCTAGAGTGGCGAAGGAGATTTTCCGTTGCTGGGGCCAGCCTTGCTGAGACCTCTTTGTATCACCCCTGAACAGCATGTGCAGCAGCTACATTGCCCTAATCCCCCCCCCCCCTCAGGGGGAGTCCCTGAGAGACACTTTCCTTCATGACCAGCCCTCGAGACTTCTCTATGCCTTTCCCCCCTTCCCACTGATTCCTCTCTCCTTAAAGAAGGCCAGTGGGTTGAGAAGCAAGGTGATCCTCATTGTGCCTTTTTGTCCTCGACAAGTCTGATTTCCCTTTCTGTGGCATCATCTGATCCACTGTCCATGGATTCTGAACCCAGTGCTGGATCTTCTGTCTCTCATCCACAGGGACTGGTGCACCCCAATCTTCAGAACCTTAAGCTTACAGCTTGGCTCCTCCAATTCCTGTAATTGCCAGACAGAAAAATTTATTTTCTTCAGTCCAGAAAACTTTATTGGCTTCCCATAGACCTTCCAACAGGAAGCTTTACAACAGCAAGTGGAAATGATTTTCTATTTGGGAGCACAATAATGGTATTAACCCCTTCTCTGCACCAGTTGAAAATATATTGGAGTTTTTAGCTATGCTTTTCAAGCAAGGAGCCTCGACTTGTGCTATTAAGGTCCAACTAGCTGCTATTTTCAATTTCCACAATGACTTTAAAGACCATTCACTGATTTCCCACAGGTTGTGTAGTGTTCTTGAAAGGAACCTTCTGATTGAAACCACTGTATAAAGTTCCTTTAGTTCCTTGAGATCTGACTGTGGTTCTGCTGTCTTTGATACTTTCTCCCTTTGAATTGGTGGCTATCTGTCACTTAAAGTTTGTCATGGAAGACCATTTTTCTGATGGCCATTACCTCCTGCAGAAAAATTTCCAAAATACAAGCACTGTCTTCAAAACCTCCATATCTGATTTTTCATAAGGGTAGGGTTTCACTTAGAAACAACCCATCCTTTCTTCCCAAGGTGGTCTTGGAAACATTAAACCATTGATTTACCTGTTTTCTTCCAAATTTTTCCAACAAAGGTGAATATTGCTTACATTTGCTAGATGTTCACAGACAGTTATACTTCTACCGTGACAGAACTAATGAGTTTAGAAAATCAGATCAGTCATTTGTCTCTTTTTCCAGTCCATCTCTGGGGAAATCTGTTTCAAAAGTCACCTTATCACGGTGGTTAAGAGGCTGTATTATTTTCATTTGAAATAAAAAGAATCTCCAATTACCAGTGCCAGTGAGACTGCATTCTACTAGGACAATAGCCTTGTCTACTGTTTTCCATTCCAACGCTTCCATGGATGAAATGTGCACAGCAGTAACCTGGGCTACTTCCACATGCCTTTATTACAAATTACAAATTGGATCTGATCTCCAGGGAAAGAGCATCCTTTGGATCTATGATCTCGGGAATATCCTTCCATAAGGCCACCCATGATCTAAAGTAGCTGGGGGCTCTATCTCACAGGTCAAGGATATATGAAGATTGACAACATCAGATTAAGAAGTTATTTATTTACTATAACATTCCATCTGTGCTGTCGATCTTCATTTATCCTTGGCACCTCACCCTCCTTCCCCCTCCTGCAGACTTCTTGGAGGAACAGATGCTTGTCCTGGAAATTTCTCAGGTTTGACCTTGGATGTAGCCTCTTCATTTCCATAAATATATTCTTCTGTCTTTCTGTGTAGCTGCAAATTCGATCTCAGGTAATCTGAAGAGGGTTATTGTGGGCAAAGTCTTGGCTCAAGAGTTTTTGGCTGGCGTAAGCTGTGTAACTGCCGAGCCAGTTCCGAGGATCGGGACCTTGTCCCAAAGGGCAAGGATAAATGAAGATTGACAACACAGATGGAATGTTAAGGTAAGTACATAACTTCTTATTATAGCTGTGTATCATATCGGCAAATATGTAGCTATAAAGGGGTCAGCTATTTGTTATACGTATCCACTTTTAGTGGTTTGTATAAAAATCATCAAATTAAAACTTTATGTAGAAGGTGTGAATAAATGTGTGCAATTAGAAAATAACATTTGAAGACAACTGGGAAAAATTTCAAGCATCAGCTAGGTTATGCCTTATGAAAAAATGCAAGAGGACAAAAAGTAAATACAGTAAAGTCAATTTAGATACATTGAGCACTTCAGTGGAGGAATGGGAATAGGGACATATTGTGGCTATGGATCTACTGTGAGATTTAAAAATGGAGCAGAAAGCAAATAACACCAACTGTTTATATGTAGGTGTGAGTTAACTGACTATGTAATGTATCACAAATACTGCACCAGGACAACAATAGATAGCACTCTGTACCTGTATAGCTGCAGAAGTACCCTGGGTAAGATTCTTTCAACAATTGAGAGTTCAACTATTTTGAGCATTTAACAGAATAGTAAACTTGCCAAGAGAGGTCCGCTAGTGCTGTCTGTGTAACCTGCTTGATATGTAGCTTAGGTACTCTTTCATAGTTTGTTCATGAAACTTTTACTTTTGGCAAAGATAGGAAGATTGAACACTTCAGCTGGTGGAGGAGTGGGAGTGGGGATAGAACTTTTCACATTTAAAAAAATATTTTATTGTACTTTCCTGTTTAGGACAGTTATTTTTAAGCTAGGAGTTTGTTTTAACAGGCTGTCACTTTTAAAATTGGAGTACCTTTTTTCTTTTCAGCTTTAAAAGTTGTTTAATTGAAAAAAAAATTCTGTGGAGAAGTTTATTTTACTTTTTGAGGCTGACAAATTGTTTTAAAGTATTTTTTACTGTTGTGAACAAAGTGACTTTTAAAAACTACCAGCCTTTGTTGCTTGTCTTCCCCAGGAGCGAAAGACACTATTTTTGGCTTGACCAGTCCCATGGTCAGTCCTTCTTACAACCACAAAAAGAAAAAGTTAAGCAAAAAACCTTTGCCACCATAGCTGGCTAGCAATTTGCCTCAGCTGCAGATTGCTGATTCTGCTGAGGCCATAACATATTCCTCAGATCCTTCATCTTTTAATCCAGATCTTCCTGCTATAGCACCTAGGGCTACTGTTAACCAGGGGTTAGCCACTTCCTCTGCAGATCTTGTGGTGCCCTCAGTTGGCAAGGAAGAGCCACTGTGGGTCCTGGGAGAGGAAACCGGGAAGGCTTCTGGCATAACACTGTTGGCTCCATTTTTTTGTTTAAAAAAAAACATTAAGCTAAACATGTATCTGTTTCCTTTACTTGATCTAAGGGTTTTATTCAGGTTACTGACCCTTCTTATAAGGTGGTTTCTGGTAAAAGAAAGAGGGGTACCTCTTTTTTCCTGAAGAAATTCAAGATTCTGAATCTCGACAGGAAGATGAAAGGGCATTTACAGGGTTTTCTCAGTTTTCTGATTCAGGTGCTTCTCCATGTGGGGGTTTCTCTTTCTCTGAGACTATTTCCAGAATGTGCCAGTGTTTTCAGTGGGATAACACTGAGATTTCTCAATCTTTCAAAAAATACTATGAAATATTACAGAAGGAATTTCCAAAATCTTCACCCATTCCTCTGGTCCTGTCAGCTCTGGAGGATGTGTAGTTTCATGTGTTCGTAGGTAAAAACTAGACCAGCTGCCCTCACGAACCATTTTAAGCCTGGTTTCTTTTTTTGTGCTCAAAATTACCTGTCCCATCTTATGGCTGATAATTATATATTACCCTCTAATGAGAATAACTAGAATAATACCATAGATAATTTGAGGGGATCCATGCATGGGATAAAGCATTAAGAATCCATTAGTAGTGCAGGGGGAAATCCGGGTCTATATTAGAACATCGAGTATTTAACAGTTCGAATCACTAAAAGTCAACTTTTAGTGATCGAACTGTTAAAATATCGAATGTTCAGAAAAAAAAATAAAAACAAAAAACTAAATGGTATAGGCATACACCCACACCCCCGCTACTTAAATATACCAACTCTGAGACCGCACTACATTGAAATAAACAGAAATCTCCCCTTACAGAGATTTTCATTTACTTGTTCGATGTTCTGCACTTGCTATTCTCATGTCGACAATGTCAGATTCGACATTGTCGGCTTTCGAGAATTTTATATAAACCCGGGAAATCTTGTGGTAAATTTTCTGTTTTCCATCTATAGATCTATGTTGCACTTGAAAATGTACAGAGATGAACTTTGTTTTATGTAAATGGAGAGCCTGTTCCACAGCAATGGTGTTCTTTGCAAAATATGCTTGTCCCTCCAAACCATTCTGTTCATGTTGCAGAAGAGGTTTAGATCCCTAAACTGAGTATTTTTGATGGCTTGCTGATGTGCAGTAAATCCATCAGTAATGGGTCGGAAGATGCCTTCTGTGCCAGACATAGGTCACCTCTTAGTAGTCTGTATGGTACCGATATTTACAGGACTTTGAATCTGTTTTAGGACTTCTATCCTTTTAATAAGGAGTCTCTGGACATTCCAGTTGTTGCATGTGTCTAAACAAATACATGCCAAAGGGGGTATTGTATTCAATGAGTATAATGAGTGTGTATCATTGCCTGCAATTTTCCTTATAGTCAGACTGCTGCCACTGCAAAGGTGTATAGAATATATACAGTTCCTCAACCTTTTAAGCTTTTATATACTCTTCCCAAACCTGACTCAGCAGCTATAGCTTTATTTTAGTACAACTGCTGCCAAACATTTAGTTGATTCCTGTCTTACTCTTTCAGACAAGGATGGGAAGATTATTGATAAGTATGAGGAAATAGTGTATGCTGCTGCAGCTTTGAGTTTCAGAACTTTAAATGGTCAGGCTCGTGTGTTAAAAGTTTATTGGGTGCAATTGTAAAATTATGAGGAATGATGTTCTTCGTCTTCCCTTGCTGCAGTCCTGACTATTAATACCAGAGTATAAGGCTGGCGTCGGTCATGGCGCTGGGCTGGTGGATCGATGCGTCAGGGTACTAATCTGATGCGCGTTGACGGCTCAGTCTTTTTGCCGCATGGTCCGATGCAGAAGCAATTTTGTGCAGGTTGGCGTTCTGAGATTTTCGAGTTTCAGACCGAGTACAGAGTTGGCTAAGTAACCCGTTGAACATTTTGGTTTTTCTTGCCTCAGTATATTAGATGTCAGAAAAAGTGAATAACTGTATTTCTTGTGGGAAGCAGATACCGCATAGGGATTATCATACATTGTGTATACCTTGTTTAGGGCCTGAGCACGGCGTTGTTGGTTGCGCTCTTGTGCTAGATTTAAAGGAGGCTTGATTGTGCTAGGTTAGTGTTTGGGAAGCATTATACTATGCCGCCGGATGCTCCGGCGCCTGCTTCATCTAAGAAGCAAGGACAAAACAGTGAAGTCTAGGGTGAGGAACCTTAGAAGGCTCAGGAGCCAGAGGTTTTGCCAGGAGTCTCTGTGGAGTCTCAGGCAGATACTTTACTGTTACAGGATGTGCCCTCTCAGGAGGTAGGCCAGGCTGAGGGGCTTCTCAGGTAACTGTTCTTCCCTCTCTTCCCAAGGTAGTTAGGGCCTCTCCTTCTGTTTCTAAAGCTTCTTTTAGAGGAAGACCAAGTTCAGCTTCTGTAGTGGCTTCTCCTAGCATTTCGGCTCTGTGCCTAAGAAACATATGCTTAAAATGGCTGAAGATTTGATTACTCTGATTAGAGGTTCTATGCCCCACCTGATAAGAGGCCTAGGGTGGAACAGGAGTTTGATAGTTTTGAACAGTGTTCACAGGCTTCAGAGTCTTCTGTGGAAGACTTGCAAGAGTTTCCTGCTTATTCTGATTCTGATGTGGATGATTCCACTCCTTCAGCTTCTCCTCCTGAGGATTTTTCATTTTCAGAGACTCTTCACTCCATGAGGGAGCACTTTAAATGGGAAGGCCAAGATTACTCTGACTCCAGAAAAGGCTTAGGGAATTCTTGTTTTGCCTCAGCATAGGCCCTTAGCTATTCCTCCTGTGTTGAATGTGGTGGAGGATGTTTTGCAGAGGCTTCTCTGAACCCTGATTCCTTGCCTCCTGCTCCTGTTAAGCCTGATAGGTATTATAGGGTGAGCTCATAAGTATTTGTTTAAGAGTCCCAGACCCAGAAACTGTTTCTCAGGGGCCTAAAGGTGTTAAAGCTTCTGTTGTTAAAAATCCTGTACCCTCTGATAAAGAGGCAAGGGCTTTGGATAGGTGGGGTAAGAAAGTATATACTTCTTCCACTCTAGCCATGAGAATTGTCAATTTCATATGCTGAAATATCAGAATTATCTCCTTTCACAATTGAAATCTAAGGTGGATGCTTTGGCGGAAGGTATTGAGTGTAAAGAATTGCTGGATTTGGTTCATGTGTCTGAACAAGTGGGTAAGCATTCTTTGCAGTGTGGTTTTGATGCTGTTCAGGCCTCCTGGAGGCTGCTACTAGTTCTGTTCTTACATGCATGGTTGAAGGATCAGAATTTAGCTGAGCATGTTAAGACTAGGATTCTGGATGCTCCTTTACAGTCTGATGTGTTGTTTGGACCGCCTGTGGAAGCAGTTTTAAAGAAAATGGAGGATAAAGCTAAGTCTATGCAGACTGTTAAAGATTTTTTGCAGGTGCAGCCTCCAAAGTTTAGTAGAAATTGGCCTGCTAAGGGGTGGACATATCCTGCTTATGGTTCCCAGTCTAGGGGTAGATCTAGGCGTGGTAGGGGCAGGACTCAAGGTTCATTTAGGCCTAGATCAGACAGTTCACCTGCTCAGACTTCTGGTGAGGGCAGGGGTCAGTCCAGCAGAACCAATGACCTGCCTTTTCAGCTGCCAGTGGACTCTCGTCTGGCAGCTCCTTTGGGAGGAAGATTGTCTCTTTTCAAAGAAAATTGGGATTTAATCACTCAAGACAGATGGGTGCTGGATATCATTCATCACGGGTACAGATTTTATTTCCACACAATGCCCCTTTCAAAGGCATGCCAGATGTTCCTCCTCCACAAAGAAAAGAGGCTCTCAAGCAAGTTTCTCAGTTACTCCAGATAGGGGCTATTCAGCCAGTCCCTGTGTCAGAAAGGGGCTTGAGACCAATTTTGGATTTATCTATCCTCAACACTTATCTGGACATTCCCAAGTTCAAGATGTTGACGTTACAGCAACTGTTACCTCTGCTGGGCAAGGATCACTGGATGGTAACTTTGGATCTCAAGGAAGCTTACCTTCATGTGCCCATAAGGCTAAGTTGCAGAAAGTATCTGCGGTTTCGAACTGGAGATTTTCATTATCAGTTCTCTGCATTGCCCTTTGGCTTATCTACTGCCCAGAGTATTCACAAAGGTTCTGGCTCCAGTGATAGCTTACTTCAGGCTTCAAGGCATTCAAATTTTTCCTTACTTGGGCGACTGCCTGAGTCTGGCTCAAGAAAAGAACACCTTCTACAGCATCTGGAATATGTCATAGCAGTGCTAAGATGCCTAGGGTATTCTGTGAACGAAATAAAGTCCAGTCTAGTACCCTCTCAAGACATGTGCTTTCTGGGTGTGAGACTGAATACAGCAGCCCAGATGGCCTTTTAACCCCGGACAAACAAAAGAGTCTGTCACTTTACTTCCATCAACTATCTCATCAGTCCGTGCTGACTGCAAGGACAGTCCTTCAAGCATTAGGGTTCATGGCATCTTGTATTCTGGTGCTTCCCAATGCCAAACTGCATATGAGGAAGCTGCAATGGTATCTCAAAATGTATGGACACAGCACTGCCAAGATTTGGACACTGTCATTCAAATAATACCTTGCCTTCAAAAGGAATTCTTGTGGTGGGCTCAGGAATGTCACCTAAACAAGGGACTCTCTGCAGATTTTAACGACAGATGCCTCGGACACTGCTTGGGAGCTCATCTAAATGGAAAGTGGATACAAGACAAGTGGCCTGCCAGACTACAGCATCTACATATCAACATGAAGGAGATGTTAGCAGTCCAGTTTGCATTGATGGCGTTCAAGGAGTTACTTCTTCCAGGGCAGGTGTTGATTCTGACAGACAACACAACTGTTATGTGGTACATCAACAAGCAAGGGAACACATTCTTATCCTCTATGCAGGCAAGCAATGATTTTATGGGAGAAACTGACTCTTCAGGCAAGGTTTCTGCCAGGAGCACAGAACTCTAGCAGATGTATTAAGCAGACAAATCATGGATCCCGGAAACTGGATCTTCATGTATTTCAGAAATTGACAGTGTCATGGGGAACTCCAGACATAGATCTGTTCGCTTCTCCACTAAACCACCAGCTGCCAAAGTATTGCACAAAGGGGTTTCATCACACAGCTTGGAAAGTGGATGCTCTGTCTTTCAGTTGGAAAAACCTTCATGTCTATGCTTTTCCACCTCTACCTCTTCTTCCAAAGGTATTACTAAAGGTCAGACAGGACAGGCCAAGGATGATTTTGATAGCTCCAGATTGGCCTCGGCAACACTGGTACCCACTTCTAAGGAGTCTTGTAAAGAAGCCTCCATGGCCTTTACCTCTGATTCCTCATCTGTTATCTCAGAAGGACGGTCATCTGCTCAATGTCAAGCTTCAATCTCTCCATCTCACAGCTTGGCATATTCTGGGTTGAAACATGGAAGGTCTCAGCTTCCTCAACAAGTTTTAAATGTGATTATGGAAGCTAGAAGGCCTAGTACTAGAAAAATGGAAGAGATTTTTATTTTGGTGTACAGCAAAGAATTTGGAGATTTCAGAGCCTAATTTGAGTGTGGCTCTTCAATATCTTACTGAGTTATTGGACAAAGGTTTGTCTTTCTCTTCCATAAAGATTCATGCTGCAGCAATTTCAGCTCACTATGATTGTGACCCACCTTTGTTTTCGCATCCTTTGTTCAAGCAGTTTCTTAGAGGGGCAAAGAATATAAGACCCCCACGTAGAGCTCCTACTCCTGCTTGGGATCTCAATTTTGTGTTGGAAAAACTTACTCTACAACCTTTTGAGCCTGCAGCTACTGCTGAATTGAAATATTTGTCATGGAAGACTGCTTTTCTGTTGGCTATTACTTCTGCAAGAAGGGTGTCTGAGTTGCAGGCCCTTATGGCAGTAGAGCCCATTTTGATTTTCCATAAGGACAGGGTATCATTACGTACTAATCCTTCCTTTATGCCTAAGGTGGTTTCTAGTGTGGCTTTAAACCAAACTATTCATTTGCCTACTTTTTTTGCAGATCCTCAAAATAAAGGGGAAAAGATTTTGCACACTTTAGATGTACACAGGCAATTGCGTTATTATTTGAGCAGGACTAAAGATTTTAGGCAGTCTCAACAGTTACTTGTTTCTTTTGCTTTAAGTTCACAGGGCAAACCTGTGTCAAAACAAACTATTTCTAGGTGGATTGGCTTTTGCATTGCATTTTGTTATTCCCATCATGGCAAAGAGGTTCCAGCTGGGATTAGGCCTCATTCCACTAGGGCTACTGCCACTTCAACAGCATTTCTAAGGGGTGGCAACTAAGGATATTCTGGAAGCAGCTACTTGGAGTTCAGTGCATACTTTCTCTAGGCATTATCACCTGCCTATATACTCTAAGTCTAGAGCTGGTTTTGCCACAGCTGTTTTACAAGGCATGTTGTCAGCTCCTGCTACTTTATAATTTGCCAGCCTCCCTTACCTCTGCTTTGGGATTCTACCCAATAGTCAGGACTGCAGCAAGGAACATAGTACAGTTTTGTACCTACCATAAATGTAGATGTTCCTCCTTCCCTCTGTGTTTCAGGGTGGTTGTGTAGGTGCCTTTACATGCTTATATTTTTTGTATATATATTACTGTATATATTGTGCATGTTTATTGGTGCAGGTTGTTTTTGGGACTTGTCTTTTTGGGTCTTCTGACATCTGGGGCAAGAAAAGACTGAGGAAATCTCTGGTATTCGGGCCGACTGGGACGCGGACTATACCCAATAGTCAGGACTGCAGCAAGGGAATCCTCGAACATCTACATTTATGGTAGGTACAAAACTGTACTTTTTGTTTGCAGTTTCTTCTTGTGATGAAAAAATCTGCTTTGCATAGTTTAGTTTCTTCAGTTGTACAAGTCAGTACTTACTGTTTACAGTGTGTGATTGACTCTGTTAATACTTCCAAGGCCACTGGTACTGTTTTGAAGAGGTTTTCCTGGCTATAATCTCAGAACCTACCAGATGTAAAATGAGATTTTAAATTCTCCTTTGGATAGGGATTTTGTTTTTGTTTCATCAAAAGGTTTGATGAAAGAGGTAAGTTAATACAGGGAATCTCTTAAGATTTTTCAGTCCTCCTTTTGCAAAATGTTTAAGGGATTCTCTAATCCTTTATCCAGTTTTGTCAAAAAACAAAATAAACAGTCTCAACAAAATGCTGGCAAATAGATGTTTAAAAGGAAGTGGCAGGGGGTTCCAACAAAAATTCAGGCACACCCATTACCAAGCACAGTCAGAGTAAAAAAAAAAAACAGTTATTAAAGGGACCTTGTCCCTCCATCCTATCCTGTCAGTCCCTTTTGCCTTCCAAGGAAGTCTGTATCTCTACTTTACTGTTTGGGAGCAGTTAGTGTCAGACAATTGGGTTTTGAAGATCATTCATCAAGGTTACAGATGGCAGTGTGAGGAAATCCTTCCTTTTCAGTGGGTAATTCTATATCCACAAGACCAGACTCTATTTCCCCCACCCTCTCCTGGGAGTGATGGAACCAGTTCCTTCCTTCCAGGCTGCAACAGGCTTTTATTCAAGGAAGTTTTTGTGACATAGAAAGAAAGTCTTGGAATCCAGTTCTGGCTCTTTCTGTCCTAAATCTGTTTGTAGTGCCCCCAAATTCAAAATGATGTCACTTCACAGCCTGTTACCTCTTCTACTTCATTCAAGTTTCCTGGTACCACTAGATTTAAAAGATGCTTATCACATCCCTGTTCATCCAGACTTTAGGCGTTTCTTTAGGTTTTGTGTCTGGATCACATTTTCAGATGTCCTTCTATTCCTATGTTGCAGTATTCTGCATATGAGTTTACCATTCTAGTCTTGCATACATACGGCCAGTATCCAAAAGCTTTCAGTCTCTCCTAGGTGTGCGAGATGTCTGGTCTAGGTGAGAGTATGTGGGCCATAAAAGTCAGGTCAGCACGCACCAGCCGTCAGAACTTTCCAGCCACTAGTTGTACACCAGGCGTTCCTGCTTTCGCTGACGACTGATTCAAGTTTCAAGCTACGAACCTCATTGGGGACCTTTTCAGTTCTTCCTTTTGTATTACTGCCTTTTCATGTCATCCAGAAAGGGTGAATGTCAGTACGGCCGTCAGATCCCTCATAAAGACACCCACTATAAGTGTTTGCTCTGTCTTGGATGGTCGCATGATTATAAGGTCTGCCCTATTTGCCAGGCATTCGTTTCGAAAACGTTGCACAGTTGTCTGCATGCGCTCAATTTGTACTTGGAGAACCAATGTCTAAAACAACTTGCTTTGCGTATGGAGGACTCATCGGATGACTACTCTGAACCACCAAAAAAGAAGGCCAAATCTTTACGGCCTGTAATGCTTAAGCCTCTTCCGGCTGATCCACAGCCTGTGGCTGACATCGGCCTGGCCTTAGGATCTGGACCCGGATCCGCCACACCGTATGTCACGGGTACCTCTGAGGAAGTCGTACTACCAATGAGCGAGAGCACATCCACAGAGGCTATTCCGGCAACTGTTTTGGACGCCGTGGGGGGGGGGGGGCAACGTGTTCAGGGGAACCTTCTAATTCCCTGCATCAGACTTTGGTGTCCACTCCTAAACAGACACCCGTTGAGACTCTCAAGAGGAGAGAAAAAAGAAAGCATCTTTCCCAGCCAGCAGGAAGTATTCCAGACTGGCAGGTCTTTAGCCACAGCCTTTTCTCAGCTTTCATGGCCCTGAGGCCTACATCAGCTGCTTCTGCTCCTGCACCTTCTCCTCCTCTCCTTAGTCCTAGGCCTCAACCTCGAAAGACGGTTACTAGGAAAGAGGACATCTATTTAGATTCCTCAGAAGATTCCCTCTCTTATAATTCACAACTCTCTTCTCCCTTGGGATATGGATCCCCAGAGGAAGAATCTATAGACCCATATTCCCCTGTTGAATACTTGACCTTCTCTGAAACTATTTTTAAAATGAAGGAACACTCCAAATGGGAATCCACAGATATGTCTGAAATACAAAAGAGATACTATGACCTCATTCAAATGGAAACACCAAGCCCTTTGGCCATTCCTTCTATACTGCCTGCCTTTTTAGATGCCTTTTCCTCTGCATCGCTCAATCTGGACTCGCAACCTCCTGCTCCTCGTAGAGCAGACAGGCTACAAAGTCCCAAATTCAGCTAAGCACTTAAGTGCCCTCCTGCAGATCCAGCTACTATTTCTGTCTCCACAGCCAAAGCTTCCAAACTCCTTCCTGCTGCCAAAGATGGCAAAACTGTGGGAAGGCTAGGCAAAAAGATTTACACCTCTTCGCTTTGGCATTTACAGCTACTGATTACAGCTACTAATTACCAGACTTATATGGCAAAGTACGCCCTGTCTCTTCTAGACTCTGCCATAGACTATTGGCAGACATTCCAGACTCCTTGGCCAAATCAGCTATGTCTTCTCTGCTGGCTCTTACATCCCAAGTCACCAGGCATTCAATTAAATGTAGCTACAATGCTGCAGAATCCTCAGCAAGGTCAGCATTTTCCACTTCTGTACTTCGCAGATGTTCCTGGCTACAGTTGCAACTCCTGCCAGATGATTTCAGGCCTAAGCTCGATGATGCCCCACTTGACAATGCTGCCTTATTTGGCTCAAAAGTAGTAGATCTTTTCAAATACCTGCAGCAAAAAGGGAAAGAGATGCAGGATCTTAAACATCTGCTAGTTTCTCCTGTACCTAAATTTCACAGGAACTATCCTGCAAAAACACAGTTCATCAGGAAACACTCCAATCCTGCTCCTCAGACTAGACACAGGCAAGCAAGAAAGAAAAATCCTTCAGCTAGAGCACCTTCCTCCTCTAGTCAAAGGACACCCCTTCAGGACAGGGCAGGTAGTGTCTGACTACCTACCACTCCTGCCTCCCACACCAGATGCCTCCATTCCATTGTCTCCTCGCCTTTCCCATTGCCTTCCTCTTTGGAATCGGATCACTACAGACAAAGTGGGTCCTCTCCTTCCTCCAAGATGGTTGCTTCCCATCTTGGATAACCTCTCCAGTAAGTCTAGGCAAGCCACAACTTCCTGCTCATCAACTGCCCCTCCTGCTACCAGTACTACAGTCCCTTTTAAACCAGGGCACTATGGAAATAATACCTCCCTTCCAATTTGGAAAAGGGCTCTACTCAAGGATTTTCTTGGTTCCTTTCTTAAAGGTGCCAACTTTCAAAGTGCTGACCCTGCCAGCTCTATTCCCTCTTATGTGCAATGTCTTCCTAGCTACACTAGACATCAAGGATGCCTACTTACATATTCCCATAAGACTCACACACAGGAAATACTTAAGATTCTTAGTGGGTTCCTCACATTTGCAGTTCTCTGTCTTGCTTTTTGGACTTTCAACCACACCAAGAGTCTTCATCAAATGCCTGGCTCCAGTAATAGCCTTTTGCAGGACAAAAGGATTACAAATGTTCCCATACCTGGACTTGTGGTGTCTCTCTCCTACAGGCTCTTTGGTTCCAAATAAACTTCCCAGAATCCAACCTCACACCGACCCAAGACATTGTGTTCTTAGGGTGCAGAATCCACACAAACTTGATGGAGGCATACCTGCCCCCAGCAAAGGTGAGTTATCTTACAGAGCACCTGCAAGGGATTCTACTCTCCCCTCATCTGACTGCAATGCAGTACCTCAAGCTGCTGGGTTACATGGCAGCTACCATTTCCATGCTACCCTTAGCTCAGTTGCACATGAGAAAACTACAGTGGTACCTACGCTCTGTCTGTAAACACCACGACCACCCAGTGGAACACATTGTGCCTTTTCTACCATGTCTAAAACGGGAGATCTTATGATGGCTGGCCCAGGTGAAGATCAACCCAGGACTCCCCCCTCCAAACACCTCAACCTTCTCAGGTCATGCATAATGACACCTCAGATCTGGGGTGGGGGGCCACTCTCGGCCATCGAAAAGTTCAAAGCCTGTGGACATACAGGCAGAAAACAGAACACATCAATTCCAGAGAACCGAGGGCAATCCTCCTTGCCCTTCAGGCATTCACTCCTTTCCTTCAGAAGGGATCCCTCCTGATGTACACAGACAACACCACAGTCCTGTGATATATCAACAAACAAGGAGGGACCAAGTCTTACCTATTCTGCAGACTTCCTATACTAGTGTGGGAAGTAACCACTTCCCAGGGAATTACCCTGAAAGCACCAAGTCTTACCTACTCTGCTGACTTACTATACTAATGTGGGAAGTAGCCACTTCCCAGGGAATTACCCTGAAAGCACCAAGTCTTACCTACTCTGCTGACTTGCTATACTAGTGTGGGAAGTAGCCACTTCCCAGGGAATTACCCTGAAAGCACCAAGTCTTACCTACTCTGCTGACTTGCTATACTAGTGTGGGAAGTAGCCACTTCCCAGGGAATTACCCTGAAAGCAGCATACATTCCCTCTCTCCACAACTTCCAAGCAGATTTTTTGAGCAGAAGCAGCACAAAAGATAGCAAATGGATGCTCCACTGGGATATCTTCCTGGACGTGGTCGACAGATGGGGTACACCACAAATAGATCTGTTTGCCTCCGCCAACAAAAGGCAACTTCCTGGATACTGTACCAGGACACCAGACCCACAGGCACTGGCAACAGATGTCTTCACTATTTCATTGAAGGGGAGATACCTTTATGCATTCCCCCACCTCTCTCTCATTCAGAGGGTCCTGCTACGGATTCAGCAGGACAGTCCAAAAATCTTGTTGGTAACTCCCTACTGGCCCCGACAGCATTGGTTCCCCTTACTCCTTCAGTTGCCCAAGGGCAATCACAAGTTACCCCACAGAGTGGACCTTCTCACACAGCACAAAGGATCTTTAATCCACCCACAGTGGTAGCTGCTACACCTGACCCTGTGGCGGATAGGCTTCTGATCCCATACAGACACCTTTACAATGAAGACGTGCTCAGTGTCCTGCAAGAAGCAAGGAAACCTAACCCTAGGTGTCAAAATAAGCGGTTGGATCCACTTACCAGCAACATTCCCCATAGTGCTGTCTTATTTGTGTGAGTTACTTCAGACTGGCTTGGCCTACTCATCTATTAAGGCACACTTGTCTGTTATCTCTGCATGCCTATCCATGGATCCCCCCTTGGCATCCAGGCTGCCTTTGAAGTTCTTCCTCAAAGGGGTCCTACATCTCAGATCCCCCCCCCCCCCAGAAACCTACCCCTCCTCCTTGGGATCTCAACTATGTGCTGGAGAAGCTTACACTGCCACCCTTTAAGCCTGCTGATCAAGCTTCCCTAAAGCTCTGCACCTGGAAGACAGTCCTTCTAGTGGCTATCATTTCTGCCAGAATGGTATCAGAGCTACAGGCACTAATGGCTACCCCTCCCTTTCTTGTCTTTCATAAAGACAGAGTTATCCTCAGGACAAATCCATCCTTCATGCCTAAGGTAGTCAATGGCCTGTCTCTCAATCAGGCCATCCACTTACCTGTTTTTATCCAATCCCACAAGGAAGAAGTGAAAGAATACTTCATTCTCTAGATGTTCACAGACAAATTAGATTCTACCTCCACAGCATTAAGTCTATCAGAAAGACTGACCATCTTTTCATATCTTTCTATCCTAGAGCACTAGGGAAGGCTGTGTCCATACAGACTATTTCAACTTGGATTTCCAAGGCCTTTACCTTCTGCTACTAGTACCATGGTAAATCACTTCAGGGTACAGTAAAAGCCCACTCCACTAGAGCCATGGCATCCTCAGGGGCTTTCTTCAAGGACCTGGACACCTCCTCTATACTGGAGGCAGCCACCTGGTCTTCAGTTCACATCTTCACCAAACACTAGACCACATCTCTCTCTAGGTCCGAGGCAGGGTTTGCTAGGGCTATCGTGCATGGGTTCCTGGAATCTACTTCCATACCAACCACTCTTCTCAGTGAGCTTTGGCACTCACCCATATGCAGAATACTGTAACAGAGGAATAGAAGGACATAGAAAAGTTGTGTAAGAACTTACCATAACCATAGATGTCCTTATCTTCCATGTTGCAGTATTCCTACCCTCCCTCCTTCCCCGCTTATTAGTTATGTTTCCCTCTCTGGATGGCAGTGACTTGGCATTGCCCTATTAGAACTGGCTCCGACTGGGGCCTTCAGTTCTGAAAGCTGGTGCGTGCTGACATCACTTTTATGGCCCACATACTCTCGCCTAGTCCTTATGTCTCACACACCTAGGAGGGACTGAAAGCTTTTGGATACTGGCCTTACGTACGCGAGACTAGAAGGGTAAACACATATGTAGAATACTGCAACATGGAAGAGAAGGACATCTATGGGTATGGTAAGTTCTTATACAACTTTTTTCTCTGCCTTTCCCTTTGGACTGATGTTCGCAAAGTGTCTAGCTCCAGTTATAGCTCTTTGCAGAGTCTTTTTCAAAGTGTCAGGAGTCTCTCACTTGGGTGAGAGATCTCTTATGCAAGATGAGATTCCGAGAGAACATTCAAGTTATTCTGTCACAGGATTGTGTTCCGTGGCATGTTAGCTAGACACCTCATTTCAAAGAGCTTTTCTTCCACAAGGGAAAATAGATCTATATCTAGATCTATTTCTGATGTTTTCAACCCAGATTTTGGTCATTGTGAGGGAATACCTCAGGACTTGGGGTCTCATGGCAGCAGGCATGACTGCACATGAAAAAGATACAGTGGTACCTGAAGTATGTTTGGTCTGAGCACCAAACATCCTTTGCCCTTTCAAATAACCGGTGGAGTTTGTCAGAAGAGAAATCACTTCATAAAGACAGTAACTTTCCTAAGTCTAGGTCTCCCCTTCTTCTTCCAGTCAGTCAACACAGGTGTCTCAGACTTTGCTTTGGGATCAGTTTCTGTAAGGATAAAAGTGCGAGATATGTGGGACACCAGGGAGAGATCCAAACTCCAGGAAACAACTTCCTTTCGCCTACTGAACTTTCTCCTTTTGGAAGTATAGCGACTTCCAAGGAGATTTTACTCCTGCACCTGTTGACCACCAGGCCATTGCCTACTCTGCCCATTCATTCCCTAACCCGGCAAGATCTGGTGTAAGTGAGGCCTTCATCCAGGCAGCTGTCAGGGATTTTATGATGTTCACCGTACCATTCCCCTCTACATGCTTGTCAACTTCCAAGGGGTTGGCATGCAGTGAGGCAGCATGAAGTCTTGTCAGCCACTTAATGCAAGTGATACTACCTTTAGCTCCAGCCCCACAACCCTTTTGAAGACAAAAATCTTAGCCCTTCTCACATTTCTCTCCGACAGTGTAGGTGGTTAAAGCATCCTGGGACACACTTCCCAAACCCGAAGGATGAGGAGGCTCTGTTTCATCATTCCTTTCCCTCAGCAACCACCTCCTCCAGTTCCATGGTCACTTACTGAACAAGGATTGGCTGGATTGTAGTGTGGACTTAGACTACAGAACCAACAAAAAGGTCTCACTTCATAGTGTGGGTCTCTTTTCCAGTAGTTATCGAACGCGCAGAGACTCCAAGTCAGGTATAGCAAATACAGCTACTCTGCAAGGGATTCTGCTGGGATACTTAATCCTCCTGCAGTCCACTTCTGTGTGTACAGTCATTCCCATCCATTTGCTTTGTATGAAGTCTCTCTTAGCCAGGTAAGTATATATTTATTTGTTTGTATGTTTTTATCTCCTGTCTAGCAGGTTGTGCTCTGTCAGTAGATGTCTGTCAAACTGAGTGACACAGGTGCTAGGTACATTCTTGTAGTGTTTGATACTTAGTTGTGCACCAGTACGAAGTGAGCCTTTGATCCTTGGAACAAGAGAAAAAAATAGCTGAGTTGAGGATAATAGAGTAAGACATTCCAGCAGTTTACCCACTTAGATGGCACCATCGCAGAAACATGGGATGGGGGTTGTGAAGTCAGTGTCCATTTTGTTGGCAACTGATATCCTTTATCTTGTGAAAATAAAAAATAGACAGTGCCCTGAATGACACTGGCAGCGGTACCCCACAACACCACGCAGGGAGCTTTGCCACCTAAACTGTTTTACTGTAATCGCTTCCAAGGTCACACCAACAGGGGAAATTCATAGAGTCATAAAACTGGGATATCGACAATATGGTTATTGATCTCTCAGCCAATTTCCAAGATCTTTCAATTTGGTGGGCACATATTCTATTTAATGTCAGAGACCCAACTCATTGTGTCTTAAGTTTGAAGTTTCCATTCTTGGCTGTTTTCTCTGGAGGTTTCATGCTCATTAGAACGTGCACTCTCCTCCAGCACACTAGAAGATGGTGCCTAGCTCCTGGCACTTCATTTATTTGATGCCTCTTAAAGTTCAGATCTGGATCATATGTAGCATTAAAGATGTCTAACAGTGGCTAAAAAAAAAGTTCAGCCACTGAAGTGTTGATGTGGTCACCAGGTAAAGAACTAAGACCCTCACCAGCATTACCATTACTGTTCAAGTGGGGAGCACAATGTGAAGTACTGCCATAGGAGCCAGATTTCCAGTCAAGAAAACAAAAGTAAATCAAGACAAAGAGGGTGTAGCTCTTCACCTAATTTATAAGAGAGTGCCTAGCTTGGGGATCATTAAGATGGTTCCTTACATAGATGCACA